>NC_052632.1:76361723-76664753 GCF_016161935.1 Mauremys reevesii | reverse complement strand
TTTGACATTATGGGCTGAGTGACTGAGTGATCAAGGTTCCCTCATCCTTGGAGCTGAGCATACTGCTTTTCCAACATAGCACTCTCCTCTTCAGCTGGCCAGAGTAACATGACAATACAGAACCTCACCACTAGGGCATTAGGCTGATTTGACTCAGCTTGTTTGGAAAGCCTTTGTTTGAGGATAGGTCATAGAATCATAGACTTTAAGTCAGAAGGGACCATTATGATCATCTAGTCTGACCTCCTACACAATGCGGACCACAGAATCTCACCCACCCACTCCTGTATCAAACCTGTGTCTGAGCCATTGAAGTCCTCAAATCATGGTTTAAAGACTTCAAGGTGCAGAGAACCTTCCAGAATGTGACCCGTGCCCCACACTGCAGAGGAAGGCGAAAACCCCCCAGGGCTTCTGCCAGTCTGCCCTAGAGGAAAATTCCTTCCCGACCCCAAATATGGCGATCAGTTAAACCCTGAGCATGTGGGCAAGACTCGCCAGCCAGACACCCAGGAAAGAATTCTCAGTATTATTAGTAACTCAGATCCCACCCCATCTAACATCCCATCACAAGCCATTGGGCATATTTACCGCTAGTGGTCAAAGATGATTTAATTGCCAAAATTAGGCTATCCCATTATACCATTCCCTCCATAAACTTATCAAGCTTAGTCTTGAAACCAGATATGTCTTTTACCCACTTCACTCCTCTGATGGGTAGAAACCTTCATCTAATTTCAAGTCTAAACTTCCTAATAGCCAGTTTATATCTATTTGTTCTTGTGTTCTTGATAGTGAGCTTAAATAATTCCTCTCCCTCCCTGGTATTTATTCCTCTGATATATTTATAGAGAGCAATCATATCTCCCCTCAGCCTTCTTTTGGTTAGGCTAAACAAGCCAAGCACTTCGAGTCTCCTTTCATATGACAGGTTTTCCATTCCTCGGATCATCCTAGTAGCCCTTCTCTGAACCTGTTCCAGTTTGAATTCATCCTTCTTAAACATGAGAGACCAGAACTACACACAGTATTCCAGATGAGGTCTCATCAGTGCCTTGTATAATGGTACTAACACCTCCTTATCTCTACTGGCAATACCTTGCCTGATGCATCCCAAGACCGCATTAGCTTTTTTCACCTTACTTTTATCCATCTTTCAATTTTCATATTGATCCCCATTTTTCCAATTTAGCTAATAATTCCCCATGTGGAACCGTATCAAACGCCTTACTGAAATTGAGGTAAATTAGATCCACTGCATTTCCTTTGTCTAAAAAATCTGTTACCTTCTCAAAGAAGGAGATCAGGTTGGTTTGGCACGATCTACCTTTTGTAAAACCATGTTGTATTTTGTCCCAATTACCATTCACCTCAATGTCCTTGACTACTTTTTTCTTTCAAAATTTTTTCCAAGACCTTGCATACTACAGATGTCAAACTGACAGGCCTGTAGTTGCCCAGATCCCTTTTTTTCCCTTTCTTAAAGATAGGAACTATGTTAGCAATTCTCCAGTCATACGGTACAACCCCTGAGTTGACAGATTCATTAAATATTCTTGCTAATGGGCTTGCAATTTCATGTGCCAGTTCCTTTAATATTCTTGGATGAAGATTATCTGGGCCCTCTGATTTCGTCCCATTAAACTGTTCGAGTTTGGCTTCTACCTCAGATGTGGTAATATCTACCTCCATATCCTCATTCCTATTTGTCATCCTACCATTATCCCTAAGTTCCTCATTAGCCTCATCAAAGACTGAGGCAAAGTATTTGTTTATATTGGGCCATGCCTAGATTATCCGTAACCTCCACTCCATCCTCAGTGTTTAGTGGTCCCACTTCTGCTTTCTTTGTTTTCTTATTTAGATGGCTATAGAACCTTTTAATATTGGTTTTAATTCCCTTTGCAAGGGAAAACTCTACATGGCTTTTAGCGTTTCTAACTTTATCCCTACATGTTCTGACCTCAATAAGGTAGCTTTCCTTGCTGATCACTCCCATCTTCCATTCCTTGTAGGCTTTCTGCTTTTTCTTAATCACCTCTCTGAGATGCTTGGTCTACAATTCCTGCCTATGAATTTTTCCCCCTTTCTTGGGAAGTAATTCTAGGCTTCCTTCACCTATAGATCCCCAAGTTCTTCAGTCCAATCCATAAAAGGTTAAGACAGGCTAGTTTAACACGTCATGTTTTATTTTTTGTTTGTTTGTTTAAGGGCTGCTGTTCTGTCTTAGAGTGTGAATCATGCCTCTTTTGTGTTTAGTCACAATTCATGCATTATTTAAGTAGCTTCTTTTTGTTTTTACAGTTTGAAATCCAGCCAAAAATTCAACTAGCTTTACAACAGAAAACAAGCTAGCTGCCTGCAGGGAAAAAGTGGGAACTGACACTTTTCTGTTAATATAAGGGAGCTATATTGTTGGGTAGCTTAGGCTCAAATTGTTGAGTGGGGAACTTGGTGTCTCTTCAAAACACTTAGGATTTTAACATTCCCTATCTTCCCCTGCAGTATTTGCAACCCAAACACTGCAGCCTTGTGCTAGAGCCAGAACATGAAAAGGTCTAGAAACATCTGTCCAAGCAGCATTAAGCTCCAAACTGCATAAATTACACTTTTAAAGACAAGTTTTTTATAAAAAAAAAAAAACAAAACAAAAAACTAAGCAGAGTTCCCCTCTAAATTCTTGTGCCATCTGAACATATCCATCCCAACACAAGCAGGGGGAGGCAGAGAAGTACTTGGGGAGGGCACTTTGAGTTCTGTCCCTTGGATGCAGGATTTCTTTGCATTGTAATCATTGGAAGTTCCATTTTTTTTTAAAATTCAACTTAAGTCACCACAGCAAATTCATGGTATTTTTCATAAGGATTTTTGACAGTCCTCAGAAGTTCCAGTAATCAATGATCTCAACATACTCAGAACACTAGAGTAGCTTCTTCAGCTCTTAGCTGTAATTGGGACAGCAGAAAGCTTTGCAGATCATGATGTCCTTAGGCATGGATCATGACTGGAAAGTACACCTATGAGTCTAGGAGTAAGTAGAGGGACACAGCCAACTTGAAGTCTTATCGGTATAATAAATTTAAAAGTAGTTTTAGGTACTACACCTGTTTAAGTGCCCTACCAGTCTTTGTGGTTTTACAATCACACTGTTCTGTTAATATTTTTTTGTCTCCCTTATTTCAGTGTGAAAGACCTACCAACTGTAGTGGATGCTGACTATACAATGAAACGGGCTTGACAGGCATTACTGTCAAATAGGCAGAGTAAACAAACAGAAATAGAGAGAAATAACTCTTTAATCTCATCTTGGTTATGTAAGAAGTGTAGGGGAGCTTCAGTGATATTCCATTTTTCTGTTTGTTTATGGTGTTCCTTTAATATACTGTAAGCTGCTCACAGAGGCTGCAAAATTGTGGTACAAGTTGTGCATCATCCTCTCAAAGGTTGTTAACCTAAAGGGAGTGAAATATAAATCCCAGTTCAATCTTCTCTTGTGTTGGTGGGAGTACAGGGACAGAATAGCTTGGCTGCCATATTTGTGTATTTTTTTTTTTTGGACAGGTTTAATCCTCTTGTTAGTATCCTTTAAATGGACTATATTGTAATTGTGGTGGTGGTCATGATTAGTCTGGTTACAAGTAGCTTTATACTTCCCTTGTAACTAAAGTCCTGCAAATGAGGGTGTAATGTAACTTTTTTCGTGGTTTTTTGCTCATTTTCTTACTCTTCATGCAGTGAAAGACCGTCTTCATTCAGTGTAAAACTGTAGGGTTCTTTGATCTTTGTTGCTTATCGAATTATTGCCAGCCTGGCACTGCAAACTCATCAATTTCTTATTCATGCCGCTTGGTGGAACTTGTCCATCCGTGCTTGTAGGTCCTTGAAATGAACCCTTATTAGGATATTAATGAATGTCTTGTTCTGGGTGAAAGTCTGGTTTTACCTTTTTAGAGTGATTCACCTTTGGCTTTTTGATCACTGCCCTTCATGAAAAGAAAAGTGGTAAGATGGAAAAAGTTGGCACTGCACTGAGTCTGGCCTTTACTCATGAAATTGTTTTCATGGTACATGGCAGTGAAATTCAGAATGGAAGAAAAAAATGTAATGGATGGCAAAGCTCCTTCGTTTTCTGGATGTATGTGCACGTGTCATTCTACTGTAGGGGAGGGCAGGTTTGTCTCCTTTAAATTTGCTTGGGATATGATCCGTCTGTGTATCTGCTTGCTGTTACTCCTCAGGATGTTAAAAACTTGTCCACTCCAAGTGGGTTTTTTTTTCTTGTGAGATAATTGGAAGAGTTTTCCTTCTGGGTGAAACTGAGCTGGTTATGGAGAATAAAATCCTTGTTTTTAGTTTTTTTGCCTTGAGCAGTAACTTCCTGATCTAAACCCCAATGTTTTAGTTCCCAGCAAGATGGATCATGTTGCGGAGGTAGGAACAAGACTAGCTAAGTTGTTGACCGATTTGGGTGGGGTTTGGGAGGAGAAGTTTTCTGAAAGCTCTTCTGCACTAAAGCATATTGCCAATACTGTTGCAACCCCTAGCATACCTGTAAAACACCACACAGGTGCTTGTGGTTGCTTGCCCTTCCTGTGAGCAAAACTGATTACTGTGACATGGAGTACTCACTGCAGTGTCATTGGGGGCTCTTTTGCAGTGATCGTGTAGATATCAAATGCTAATGGGGAAGTGACAATGGTGCAATTAGTCCTCCCTATGCAACCCCAAAATGCTGTTGCCCACCTTTTGGTGACGGTTTTGACTGCTTGAGCACTGGCTGTCACCTGACTAGCCATTTGCCCGTTAGCTGCATGCAGGCTCTGAAAGCAGCCAAGGTTGGGTAATTGCAACAATCCACAGGCCCTGCATTGCTAGCAGGGAATACTGTGCAGGGCCTGTGTACACTATGTGCCTCTATAACTAGTATGGATGCACTACATTCTTGCAACTTGCTTTAATCAGTTGCAGCAGTGCAAGCTGAAATGAAGCAACTTGTAATGTAGACAAGACCTGAAACAGGAGAATATTTATACTAAATAGTGACAACTGGCAGCCCAGGGGCTGGTTAATTTTAGGCCCTGTCTACGGAGTGACACAATGCTGGCTTTGTTAAAAAGATAAGTCATAGTAAGGGATATTTTCCACCCCCAGTAGTGCCAACAGTTAGTGTTAGGGTATGGCTACACTTGAGAGTTGCAGCACTGGGAGTTACAGCTGTGTAGGGAAAGCGCTGGTGTGTGGCCACACTCACAGCTACCAGCGCTGGTGTGTGGCCACATTTGCAGCATTTGCAGCGCTGTTGGGAGTGATGCATTATGGGCAGCTATCCCAGCGTTCAAGTGGCAGCAACATGCTTTTCAAAAGAGCGGGGTGGGGTGTAGTGTGACAGGGAGCGGGGGAGAGAGGGGGGGGATTTTTGGAGCCGACACTGTATCAGCTCCCTGCCTTGCAAAAAGAAAATTTTCCCGACCCCTTACTCTTAACAGCAAACAGCCTGCAGACCAGATAAGCAGCATGGACTCCCTTTCTTCCCCCCTCCCCCCCTTTCTCTCCTCAAGCAAACACTCAATCCCTGTGAATGAGGCAGGCAGGGGGATATCTCATTTGATTGTTCACAGTTACAGATTGATCACAGCAAACAGGAGCTGTGTTTGTTTTTTAGATAAGCAGCTCCCGGAGTTCACAACAAAACAAAGAGAGTAATTTAGTTAAAAGCATTCTGGGATATCTCCTAATACCCTGGAGGCCAATAACAGCGCTGGTGTGTGGCCACACTTGACGACCAGCGCTGCAATGCTTATTACCCAAGCAGACCCAGGTGTATGGCCAGTGCTGCAGCCAGGGAGTTGCAGTGCTGGATGTGCCCTGCAGGTGTGGACAGTTACTAATTGCAGCGCTGGAAAGCCTCCATCAGCGCTGCAACTCTCAAGTGTAGCCATACCCTTAGAGTCCTTCTCAGTAAGTTATTAATTATGCCCTGTGTGCAACATTAACTCTTGTATGTCGCAAAGAGAACCATTAACTTTTTTTTTTTTTTTTTATATTGGGCTCAATTACTTAAACTGGGGTGTTCTGCCTGGTGCAGTGGATCTGGGTGTGGTGGACTTTGCCATTGAGGAAAAACTGCTCTATTTTCCTAGAGCATTGAATCATACTGCTGGTGCTGTTAAATTTGTATTTAGCAAGATCCTTGCTCTACTGATCTGAAAACACTTCTTTCAACTCTCAATCATGCTTATTTGTCTACAGTCATGGGCTCTGCAGCTGTGTATTTGCGCACTGCCCTGTAGCTAAGGCTTGTTTTCCTAGCTGGGAGTTAGCGGAGTCTCTAGTGCTGAGATTCAATATGTGCTTTAGACTTTGTGAAGTTCATTCTTTGTTTTGCCTCTGTATTTCTTAGGCAGGTGCTAAAGGTGGCTAGTTGCTTGGATATACTTTAACTGTTTCCTTCCTCTTCCTGTGGCTACTGCTGTTACTGCAATTCATCTGCAGTAGTACAGTAGAATCCTAGGATTGACATGTACCACTTTTCAAATGCCTGGCAGAAAGGGTCTTTGTATAGCAAGTTCTCAGCTGTGTTCCTTCTGCCCTCTGTAAGAGTGCATGCTTCATACCTGTAATATAGATCACCTTTCCATCCTCACGGTGAGCAATCAGCTCTTACACCAAAAAGGAACCCTTTTTACCTAAAGGACTAAACTTTGGGCTCCGAGCTCATATTAAAACATAAGTATTTGAAGCGATGATATCAATATGGATTTGTCTGGCTGGCCTGGGTGCATGATGCACATCATCTTCGAACAGGGCTGTTCAGGAAGAGAGATGCAGGGGACTTTTTTCCCAGACAGGAAGATCACAGTAGGGATGTCCATTCAGTGGCATGGACCACCGAGGTTCAAGTCCTGGAGGCTGAATATGCACAGCCAGAGAGCAGCTACTCTATCTGCAGTCAGTCAAGTCAGTCACTGTACACACAGAAATGACACATTTAACACGGGCAGCATTGTATCCACTATCTCCAGACATGAATTGTTACACTGAGGGTTCTCACTTGCAAGTTCTCACTTGCATTCTTTATCCCAAAAGGAAAATAATGGAGTGCTAGAGGGTTGTTGAGTGAAGATGATGCAGGGGGTGATCTTCTCCCTATCTCTTCACTAAAGAGTCTCCCCCAATTTTTCACAGGACTTAATCCTGGAAGATGTTTCCTGGATGAAGCTTTTGCTGAGATAACTGAAGCAGATTACAGCGCCTCCCCCCAAACACTGGAGGTCCTGCAATTCACCTGTGCTCCATGCTGGGCTAGCCAGGGTTGCAGCGCGCTTTGTGTTTGTGCTGCAAGTGTGCGGTGGTGTTTGGTGCAGCTGGAAAGCCTCCACCAGCGCTGCAACTTGTAAGTGTAGCCAAGCCCGAAGTTGGGAATTTGGGGAACTGGGCATGGGAAGGACAGGAGTTGTTAGGTAGTGTGATAACCACGCTATTGTCTAGTATGTAAAAAAACAAACTTGCAGTGTGCCATCTTCTATTCACTCTGGTGATGGGGTTTTGAGGTGTGGGGGTAGCATCTGTTTGTCCTGGTGCATGATGGGAGTAGATGCATGGCACATGTGACTTTCAAAGCACCTAAAGACTAAAGTGTCTTGGGTGGTTCATGTGCAGAAGAGCTGTTCTAATTTATACTTTTATAGGTCCTCTCTGTCAGGCGTTAACTTCTGTGTCATCTTAATTAAATGTGTCTAAACATCACAAACATCTCCTATGACAAGTTTGAACTCTTCAAAGCAAGGTATTCCAGACTTGTGGGTTAAAAAAAACAACAAAGGCACCAGTCCACCACCACCTCCTTGCCCCATCATGTGTGATCACATATTAAGGCAGTGGTTCTCAGCTAGGGTACACAGAGGTCTTCCAGGGGGTACATCAACTCATCTAGATATTTGCCTAGTTTTACAACAGGCTACATAAAAAGCACTAGCGGAGTCACTACAAACTAAAATTTCATACAGACAATGACTTGTTTATACAGCACTGTATGCTGAAATGTAAATACAATATTTATTTTCCAATTGATTTATTTTATAAATATATGGCAAAAATGAGAAAGTGAGCAATTTTTCCGTACTAGTGTGCTGTGACACTTTTTTTGTATTTTTATGTCTGATTTTGTAAGCAAGGAATTAAGTGAGGTGAAACTTGAGGGTACGCAAGACAAATCAAACTCCTGAAAGGGGTACAGTAGTCTGGAAAGGTTGAGTGCCACTGCTCTCAGGTAATTTGGTTTGTTTGCCTGCCACCTTGTCTTCGATATTTCTTCTCCCTCTTGCAACTGAAATAGCCATGGACTACCACAAAAAAACAAGATGGAAATCTGTTTGTCGTGGTGGTGTAGCGTTGTTGGTCCCAGGATATTAGAGAGACCATGTGGGTGAGGTAATCTTGTTATGAACCAGCTTCTGTTGAGCTACACAAATGTCTTCTTTAGTTAATAATCTTTTACTGAATCACCTTACCCATCTTGTTCCTCTAAGATGGAAATCTATTATTTATGCTGGAATGGTTTCTAGAAGCTTTCTTTGAGATCATAGTCCGATTCTCTTTTGTACTGGAATAGTCAGATTGGTGCCATCTTGCACATTCTGTAATGGCAGATGTGCGAAACATTATCAAGGTGAGAAACTAATCCAAGCCAAAATCCTCTGCCCTATAAAGGAATCTAATCTCTTGTGGAAAGTAAAGCATCACTTTCCTGGTGTTAAGAACAAAGTCTGTGAAGACAACTAGTTCCTGGGATTCCTTCACTTGCCTGTTTGGAGGATTGGTGTGGGTGTGGCATCGACAGGGGAAGAATAATAAGTTTTTGTGTTCTGTGTGTTCGCTGCCAGGGAAACTGTAGTACACAGTACTGTGATATATACCTGAAAGCTCCAACTAGATGAATGAAGGGCCAAGAGCAGTCATGTTAATGGGAATGAGTGGCAAAATGTCTCTTAACCCTCAGGTTCTTCTCTCTCATCTCGCCAACACCTGTTGGAATTTGGGATCTCATTGTGTGTTCTCAAACAGTTTTTAAAGATTTGTAGAAAATCAAGATGGAAAAACTGTTCTAACAGTAGATAAAATTGTTCCTGAGTTCAGCTTCTGAATAATTCTAGTTCACTGCTTTGTTCATAGGACAGATACCATTTCTTAGTATTGGGGCCTCTTATTGGCTCTAGAAAAAACTGTGATATGTCAAACTTCACCACCACTATCCTTACGTTATGAAGCAAATCAACTGATAATACAGGGCCATTAATTTCAGTTGATAGTTTTGTCAAGTTACCAGCCTACACAAATAGTTAGTGTTTTCTACCAGCAGATGGCAGCAGAAAACCCCACCAGATAGTCTCATTCTTTGATTTACCTCTGAAGACTGAGGGTACGTCTACACTACGGGATTATTCCGATTTTACATAAACCGGTTTAGTAAAACAGATTGTATAAAATCAAGTGCACGCGGCCACACTAAGCACATTAATTCGGTGGTGTGCGTCCACAGTCCAAGGCTAGCATCGATTTCTGGAGCGTTGCACTATGGGTAGCTATTCCGTAGCTATCCCATAGTTCCCGCAGTCTCCCCCGCCCCTTGGAATTCTGGGTTGAGATCCCAGTGCCTGATAGGGCAAAAATCATTGTCGCGGGTGGTTCTGGGTAATTGTCATCAGTCACTTCTTCCTCTGGGAAAGCAACAGCAGACAATCATTTCGTGCCCTTTTTCTCTGGATTGCCCTGGCAGATGCCATAGCATGGCAACCGTGGAGCCTGTTTTGCCTTTTGTCACTGTCACCGTATGTGTACTAGATGCCGCTGACAGAGGCGATTCAGCAGCGCTCATTTGCTTTTGCATGATAGCAGAGACAGTTATTGGCCATTCTGTACCATTTGCTTCCATTGTAAATTGGCAATGAGATGACGGTTACCAGTCCTTCTGTACTGTACTGTCTGCTGCTGTCATGGGTGCCCCTGGCTGAGGTCGGCCGGGGGCACAAAAGACAAAAAAGGGAATGACTCCCCAAGTCAACCCCTCCTTTATGGTATCTAAAAATAGAATCAGTCCTGCCTAGAATATGGGGCAAGTGTAGTAGAGAACCAGTGTATCAGAGAACCAGAGAGCACAGCCGCTCTGTGTCAGATCTCGCAGAAATGATGAGCTGCATGACATTCACAGGGGGTGCCCCTGCAACAACCCCACCTGTTGCTTCCCTCCTCCCCCAGCCTTCCTGGGCTACCCTTGAAGTGTCCCCTCATTTGTGTGATGAAGTAATAAAGAATGCAGGAATAAGAAACAGTGACTTGTTAGTGAGATAAAATGAGGGGAAGGTAGCCTCCAGCTGCTATGATAGTCCAGACAGGACAGCAGTATGGGGGAGAGGAGCCCAGCATCCCGCTGCTATGATAGTCCAGGCAGGACAGAATCTTTTCATTACACATGAAGGGCGGGGGCTGATGGAGCTCAGCCCCCTGTTGCTATGATGAAGACGGTTACCAGCCGTTCTGTACCATCTACTGGCAATGACCGGGAGGCCAGCCAGGAGCACTCATGGGCTGATGATGAGGACGGATTACCAGTCCTTCTGTATTGTACCATCTGCCACCAGGTTGATGATGAGGATGGATAGCAGTCATATTGTACCATCAGCCACCAGGGAGGGGGGGCGAGGATGCTACAGTTCACTGCCGCAGCATCACGTCTACCAGCAGCATTCAGTAGACATAGGGTGACATTTAAAAGAGTCAAGAGACTATTTATTTTTTTTCCCTTTTCCTTCTGGGGGTGGGCGGGTGGGGGTAAATTGACGAGCTATGCCCTGAACCACCCCGGACAATGTGTTTGACCCTACAGGCATTGGGAGCTCATCCAAGAATGCAAATGCTTTTCGGAGACTGCAGGAACTGTGGGATAGCTGGAGTCCTCATTCCCTCCTCCCTCCCTCCATGAGCGTTCATTTGATTCTTTGGCTTTCCGTTACGCTTGTCATGCAGCAGTGTGCTGAGTCCCTGCTGTGGCCTCTGTCTGCAGATTTTTAAAAAAAATGCTTTGGAATTTCGTCTTCTGTAACGGAGCTCTGATAGAACAGATTTGTCTGTCCATACAGCGATCACATCCATATGGTCCATGCTGGAGCTCTTTTTGGATTTGGGACTGCATCGCCACCCATGCTGATCGGAGCTTCACGCTGGGCAAGCAGGAAATGATATTCAAAAGTTTGCGGGGCTTTTCCTGTCTACCTGGCCACTGCATCAGAGTTCAGATTGCTGTCCAGAGCGGTCACAGTGGTGCACTGTGGGATACCGCCCGGAGGCCAATACAGTCGATTTGCGGCTACACTAACCCTAATCCGATATGGTAATACCGATATTAGCGCTACTCCTCTCGTTGGGGAGGAGTACAGAAACCGGTTTAAAGAGCCCTTTATATCGATATAAAGGGCATCTTAGTGTGGACGGGTGTGGCTTAAATTGGTTTAACGCTCCTAAAACCGGTTTAAACGGGTAGTGTAGACCAGGCCTGAGAGTGGCATTTCTGGTAGAGTAAGTTGAGAGTTTTTTTTCCTTTAGGGATCCTTAAATGAGCTACCCATCTCTCCCACCAGGATTGGGTGGTTTAAAGCCAGTTTGTCACTTTCTCCATAGCATCTCATGCCTCCTTTGTCTCGTCTCCTTTCAGACACTTTAGCCTAATCCTCAGAACACAAGAAAACTGGACCATGTCCTGTTTTGAGGAGCATTGAGAATTTTCTGCCAAAGACTGGGTGTGCAGGCGGGAGGTTGACCAAGCAGGGCCTGGAGGACCCCAGAGATGCTTAGTCTGTATCAGGAAGGCCTATTCAGTTAAGTGTATGAACACTTTGTCCTCTAAGTCTGATTCCTTCTCTGTGAAGCATGTGGGCGCTTCTACTCTGCATCTATAATTAAGGCTAAGATTTTGTCATGGTTATTTTTAGTAAAAGTCACAGGTCACAGGCAACAAACAAAAATTCACAGAAGCTGTGACCTGCCTGTGACTTTTGCTGCTGCGGCTCCATGATTTCCCCTGCCACCATGGTGGCTGGGAGCTGCGGGGTGACCATATTTCCCAAAGAGAAAATGGGACACCCCAGCCACTCTTCCGAAGCGTCCCCCCTCTTCTCCCACCCCCATGCAAGGCTCTCTGCCATCCCTGGAACCCTGAGGAGGGGCCCCCTCAGGAGTCTGCCACCTCTCGCTGGAACCCGGTCAGGGACCCACTGACTGCCAGCTTGAGTCCCACAGTTCCTGGTGCTGAAGCAGAGAATGTCACTGAGGTCTCGGAGTCACTAATTCCCTGATTTCCATGACATAAGGCTACATTTATCTATAATGCACCCACGTGAGCATCTTTGCAAACTCCTAGAACAGATTCAGTGGTGTAACACAGTCACTCCCTAGGGAGGCTCTGTGGAAGCTGTTTTCTGTGGTTTTCCCTGTCCTTTGTTTTGCTGATGGGGTGGTGGTTTTTGAAACCCTACTTCTCCATTGTTCTTTTCCAGGTCAGAAGAGTGGCACCTTCTTACTGTCTAGTTTTCTTTCCTGTCACGTCTTTCTGTACTGGAATAGGCATCCCACCTGTTGAATGACTTGTGACCTTGGCTGAAAACTAGTAATAAAGGAGAGATTTAATTGTTATCTGAGTTTCCTGGCTTCTTTGCCAGAACACTAAAATAAAACCAAGTTTAAATGATTCCTTTCTTTGGATGACATTTAAAATTACTAGGCCTTTGGCTTCAAGAATGGCCCTCTCAATCTGGTAGTGGAAACAATAAATCTGAGAAGCAGATTCATCAGTGAATTAAGGACTGTAGATGAGGCTGTATCAAAATCAGGTGAGGGGTAATGGTGAGGTCTGCCTTTAAAATGGCCCAAGATACTGCCTGTCTTAGTTCTGACTAGTATGGTAACTATCCAAACACTGATTCTCTCTCTAGTGAAGGGGCCACCTTTACCTTTTGCTTGACTCCAATAGCCAGGGCTTTGGAGCTGCGCTCCAGCTCTGCTCCAGCTTCAGGCAAAAACCTGCAGCTCTACTGCTCCGGAGCAGCTCTGCGCTCCAGCTCTGGGCTCCGCTCCAAAGCCCTGCCAATAGCTTCCAAAAATATCACCTATGCACTTCAAGTGGCTTGTTTTCTCTTTTGCTTAATATGATCGCCATGTCACAGGCTTTAGCTCCCCTAAAATGAGTGTGCTTTTTCTGAAGTAATTCTGCATTTCCAGAACCTGCAATTGAAAAAAATCCAACTGAGCACAATTGCAATAGGATCTTGGAACACAATCCTTCCTGAACTGAAATTAGTCCGTGTGTGGTGTGGGCTCTGAAGAGAGAACAAGATGGGACCATCTATGTGTTCACTCCCATTTTGGTCTTGTTTTTCAGGTCCTGAAGTTGTGATTGCCATGCTCAGGTATTGATGCTCATATGCACAGCTGTTTAAAATGGCAGAGGGAGGTGGCAACGAAGAGGTAATTCACTTGAACAGTTTCCGTAGTCACAGTGGGAAAGGTAAGTAACTTCACATGCGCTTGCAAAGTCCCTAGATCGAACACTAGTGCTTGCAAGCAGTAAACCTCTGAAAGCTATGTGAGTAACACGTAAGGTGTTCGCATGCTCTGCTGCACCAAATTGCATACTCATTTGGTTGCCAAGGAGTGTCTGAATTTCTCCTTCTCCCATTCCACTTTCTTCAGGCTGTTTGCTAAGCTCCTGGAAATAGCCACTCAGAATAGAGCTACTTTTGCAAATCTTTGAGAGGCTGGTAGTGCAGCCCACCTTTTAAGGGTCTCCCAGCATGGAGGCTGGCTTTGCATTCATGTCCTGATAGGACTATGTAAGTTGGCGTTTGTTCCTTCACAAGTGAAGTTTAAAATACCAGTGTCTTTGTGTATTTGGAGATAAAGGGATAAATCTGTTCTCTGTAGGCAAGTGATGGGCTGTCATGGCAGTTTTTTGTTGTATCGGATTACTGAAGGTTGAACCAAAATCTTGAGTATCAGATCCATGCTTTGCCTCTGGGATAAGTGCTATCTGTCAGGTAGAGAAACCATAAATCTCTGGATGAAAAGTGTGTTCAAGGTTCCAGTAACTATGCTTATTTCTGTGTTCTTATCCCATTCTTGCAAAGAGCCTTGTAAGATAAGGACACCACTTCCTCGCAGAATACACTTTTGGCTGGAGTAGTAGATTTCCTAAAGCCAGTGATCCCATTCACTCAGACTCCTGCTAGGTCATTCTTTGCTTTCATAAGAGAATGAATGGCACTTGGATCCCTTTTCCCTCCTCCAGCACCTGCTCAAATGATCAATCAAATGAACAACCTTTAAGATGTTGACCATGCTAGAGCCTTGTGTATGCAGTGCCTCCTATCCCATTCCTTGTGGAAATTAATTTGAAGAAGCTGAGCACTGAGACTAGATTGTCTGTTAGCACTTTCAGCAGCCTGTGCTGCTAAGCCATTCCCTAAACTGGCTCCTGCTGGAATCCGAGGGTATGGCTACACTGGCGAGTTGCAGTGCTGGAAAGCCTCCACCAGCGCTGCAATTAGTAAGTGGCCACACCTGCTGGGCACTTCCAGCGCTGCAACTCCCTGGCTGCAGCGCTGGCCGTACACCTCACTCAGCATGGGGAATAAGGATTCCAGCGCTGGTGCTGCAGCGCTGGTTATCAAGTGTGGCCACACACCAGCGCTGTGATTGGCCTCCAGGTTATAAGGATGTATCCCAGAATGCTTTTATAAATTACTCTTTGTTTTGTTATGCAGCCTCTCTTTGTTTTGTTATGAACGAGCTCCGCGCGGAGCTCCGTTGCCGCTGCTGCTTATCTAAAAAACAAACAGAGCTCCTGTTTGCTGTGATCATCTGTACCTGGCTGTAAACAATCAAATGAGAGGCAGGCAGGGAGTGAATGAAACAGCGGGGAGTCGTGTTGGCTGCAGGCTGTTTGCAATTAAGAGTTAAGACTAAGGGGTTGGAAACATGTTCTGATTTTTCAAGGCAGGAAGCTAAACACACAGTGTTGGCTCCAAAAATCCCCTCTCTCTCTCTCCCCCCGCTCCCTGTCACACTAGACCCCACTCCACCCCCCTCTCTTGAAAAGCACGTTGCGGCCACTTGAACGCTGGGATAGCTGCCCATAATGCATCACTCCCAACAGCGCTGCAAATGTGGCCACACACCAGCGCTGGTAGCTGTGAGTGTGGCCACACACCAGCGCTGGCCCTGCACAGCTGGATAACCAGTGCTGCAAACCGTAAGTGTAGCCATACCCTGAGATGAGGATTTGCACAGCACTAAGGAATAAATGTATTTTTTAAATACGCTTCTGTTTGAGGTGGCTTCTGCTGTTGTCTGCACTTATACAGATTTCCTTACGTTAGTATGCTGTCTGGTAAGGAGATGGCTGTAACAATGAAGTGTGCTGGCACTAGTGCCTTTGGGATCCTTTCCCCATTATTGCAATGCAAACGCTAGAACTTTTTTTTTTAAGATTGAAATTGTAGGATCTAAATATTTTATGAGCTGCTGCAAACCTTTAGCAAATAGATCATGTTCTCTGCCTTACTGCAGACTGGATAAACAGGAGAGATGAAGGACTTATCACCATATCGGACTCCTCAGATGAAGAGTTACCTTTGTTGCTAGACACGCCACTTCAGCAGCGGCAGGAAGAAGATGACGACGATGTAGTCATCCTGGTGGAGGTGATTTTCATACATTGTACAAGTTATCACATTATTTTTTGCCTCTCTAAATAATCTATTGTGCAGGTGAATAACATGCTTCTTCAGAGCTCACAGTGACCACTGTGGTAGCTTATTCAGCAGGAGCACCTGAGCTTAGTGTTAGCTGATGGCTGCATTGGCAACTCTTTGGGATCTCAACTCCTCCATCTTATTTGGGTAAAGTGAGGTTAACAAAGCCATGCTGCTTAAGACAGTGGTGTAGCCAACAAAGATTACAGTTCCCAACATATAATTTTCTCTTAATCCAAGAAGATGGAGCACTGTATACTGGGATGTGTAGTCTCCTCGGGCTGCTCCGTATTTAAAATGAGAGGGTTCATGGACTTATGGGCATGTGTCGGCCACTCCTGCAATCAAGGGCACAAAATTCTTGCCCGCTGCTTCCAGTAAACTTCTGGACTTGCACTTAGGGAAGTGGGGATATATTTGAGTATTTAACCATCCAATCCCTTAGGCATATGGTACGTCTCAGTGATCAAATCTGAGCATTAAGAACCAGAATGTCCTGACCACTGACACATAAGGGAACCTGTGGTAAACTGACTGTTTCCAGCCTTCTTAGGAGCAAAGCAGTTTAGGGTAAGCGTGCAATGACTGTTTGGCTTTAATCTTCAACATGAAAAGGATCAAGCAATGCCATACGGTCTTAAATTTAACCATTTCCGTGTAGTATACCAGTGCCTTGGTTTGATGCCTACATATTATACTTTGGGCGCATATGTTCCTGGCACAGTGTTGAATGCATTGCGTTCTTGACTTCAGTTTTGTATGCAATAAGCTTTTGCCAAGGTGTGCAATTGTGGGGCTGTTGACTGCTGCTTTCCTCTAACACCTTTCCTCTCCTCTCCACATGCACTGCTCTAGGTTTTGGGCCGGCACCTCTTTCTTGGGGTGGAAAGGAGCATTTTTCTCACTCTGGGTTTGGGATGCAGTCCCCAGTGTGTTAACCATGATCACTTTAGCAGGTCTGATCTAGACTCAGACTCTGCAATTCTAGTCCCTCTGGGGCAACAACAGTGGTTATTAGTGATCAAGGTATATTATTTATTTAGAACAAAAACATTTCAGAGAAACATCTTAAAAACAGTAAATTAGCCTAAATATAATGCTTCCTTACCACTCCCTGGATCTGGGAGGGCCCAATTCCATAGATTCCTCCATGGAGCCTGTCTCTTTCACCAGCCAGTCTCCCTAGACCGCTCCTGACAAGTGCCTTTACATTCTCAGGAATCCAATTTTAAACTGTTTGAATCCCTTTGAGCTGGTAGGTCCCAGCTCTACTAAACAAGGTTTACAGTTGGAGACAAGATACATATCTCTGAAGTTAACAGTTGGGCCCCATTGTCTTTCTATTATGTGCCTAGGGGTTCTGATTGGGGTAGGCATTGTTTTGCTTTCCTCCTTTGTTCCTCCCCACAGCTCCAATATAAGTCAGAGGAGTGCATTCACATGGGAAAGCCTTAAAACCCAGAACACACATCTCCCTTTGCTGACCTGGTCGCACACAGTTTTAATACAATTATTATAGCTTATTGCTTACCAGGTCCTACTCTTCTGTTTCTCTTTCCTCCAATCCCTGTCAATGCACTCGGCCCAGGGTGCAAAATTAACTACTTCCTGTCTCCTCCCACTTGCATCTGAGTACATTCCTCACATGGACCCTAGCACATGCATCCGCCTCCCTGGCTCTCGGTGCCACACAAACACTGTTCTTCAAATTTCTTAAAAGTCTCTTCTGTGAAGGGCTTATGAATTGTACTTTTCCACTGAATGTAATGTTCGTGTAGGAGAGTGTAACCATTGAGTGGGCATCACCACCACCACAACATTATCCTGTTGCTGTAACTCTTGTCTGTCCATCACCTTTCCTCGTAATGTCTTGTATCCTAAATATGCACAAGTTCCCTGGGATATGACGCTTGTCTCATACCTTTAAAATGCAAGACACACCTATGGCCATTACCTGACTTTTAGAGTTCTGTCCCTGAAAGGCTTAATGAGTCCTCAGAGGCAGACATCAGCTCCCTCACTGTTTTTGACAGTTAATGCTGCAAGAAAACACATCACTTGAACCAGACTGCTAGAGCCTGGGTTCTAATGGGTTACAAAACCTTTTGGTTTATCTAAAAATACTGGTCTTGTAAATATGCTTTTTGATGATCTGGTGCATAATACGTTCTCAGATTTTAGTTGTATTTCTGAAGCTTTCGAAAAATCTAAACACATGATATACAGGCAAAGCATATTCTACCTCAGGGGTCGGCAACCTTTCAGAAGTGGTGTGCCAAGTTCACTGTAATTTAAAGTTTCGCGTGCCAGTAGTACATTTTAACGTTTGTAGAAGGGCTCTCTCTATGTCTATATTATATAAGTAAACTATTGTTGTATGTAAAGTAAATAAGGTTTTAAAAATATTTAAGAAGCTTCATTTAAAATAAAATTAAAATGCCGCTCTTATCAATTTAGTGTGATCCTTGCCTGGGGTTCCAGCCACCAGCCCCGCTCAGCCCGCTGCCGGTTTGGGGTTCCATTCACTCAGCGGGCTGAGTGGGGCCAGTGGGGGGCTGAGGGCTTGGCTACACTGGAGAGTTGCAGCGCTGGTGGTGGCTTTACAGCGCTGCAACTTACTCCCCGTCCACACTGACAAGGCAGATACAGCGCTGTATCTTCCCTGCCTACAGCGTTGGCTGTGCTCCATCTCGGCCTGGGGAATAACGACTGCAGCGCTGGTGCTGTAGCGCTGGAGTGCCAGTGTAGACAGTGATTGATCTTACTACGCTGTAACTGACCTCTGGAATTTTCCCATAATGCTTTTAACTAAAGAACTCTTTGTTTTGTTATGATGCCTCTCTTTCATTTGTTGTGAACCCAGGGCTCCTGGAGCTGCTTATCTAAAAAACAAACACAGCCACTGTTTGCTGTGAATGAGGCAGGCATGGGGGTGAATGTCCACAGCTAGTGTTTGCTTGAGGAGAGAAACAGCAGGGGGGGAGGGGGGAGAGAAGGGAGTCCCTCGGAGCAGCTGCTTATCTGGTCTGAAGGCTATTTGCATTTAAGAGTGAATGAGGGGTGGGGGAAGTGGTGGGAGTGTCGGCTCCAAAAATCCACTCTCTGTCTCCCCCACGCTCCCTGTCACACTCCACCCCACCCCCCTCTTTTGAAAAGCACGTTGCAGCCACTTGAACGCTGGGATAGCTGCCCATAATGCGCCACTCCCAACACTGCTGCAAATGCTGCAAATGTGGCCACACTGCACCGCTGGTAGCTGTCTGTGTGGCCACACACCAGCGCTTTCCCTGCACAGCTGTACGAAGACAGCTCTAACGCCCAGCGCTGTACAGCTGCAAGTGTAGCCAAACCCTGAGTGGCTCAGTCTGCTGCCAGTCTGGGCTGCCGGCCGCACTCAGCCGGCTGCTGGCCTGGGTGAGCGGAACCCCAGGCTGGTAGCTGGCTGAGGGGGGCTGGCGGCCAGGATCCTGGCTGAGGGGGGCTGGCGGCCAGGATCCCAGGCCCCCCTCATCCCGCTGCCAGCCGGGGTCCCGGCCGCCGGCCCCCCTCATCCCGCTGCCAGCCTGTGGTTCTGCTCACCTAGGCCAGCAGGAGGCTGAGCGGGACCGGCAGCCGGAACCCGGGACCGGCACCCCACTGAGTGCTGCCAGCACCCCAGACTGGCAGTGAACTGAGCCACTCAACCCGCTGCCGGCCCTGCTCAGCCCACCGCCGCCTGAGTGAATGGAACCCCAGGCCGGCAGTGGGCTGAGCGGCTCAGCCTGCCACCACTCTGGGGTTCCGGCCGCCGGCTCCTGGCAGCCGGGGTCTCAGCTGCCAGCCTGCTCAGTCTGCTGCCAGTCTGGGGTTCTCTGGGGGTCCCCAGGCCAGCAGCGGGCACTGAGTGAGGCTGGTGGCTGGGACCCCGGCTGGCAACAGGGGAGCAGCCGGAACCCCAGAGCTCGTGTGCCACAGGTTGCTGACCCCTGTTCTACCTTATAACATTTTCTCACCTGCATATGTCGGCATACAGAACAAGTTCAAAAGCTGTAAGACTGTTCTTACAAACCATATTTCACCTTCAAGCTATTTTAAAAAAATCCTCTTAAGTTGTCCAGTTTTTTTCCCATTAAACCAACTGCAGGTGTCTAGTAAAACAGATTTCTTAACAGAGTGACCATTCCATTCCAGTGTTTGAAAAAAGTAGGAATGGCTCTTCAACCTCAGTTCGTGGGTTGCAAACCTCAGTCTGCCCAGAGCAGAAACAATGGCTGGGACTAGCACATGACGTTCTGGTTCCTGCTGCCTGTTAAGTGAATTGGTGAACTGAGGTGTGGTTATCAAACTGGTCAGAGTTCCCACTTCTTATTTTAAAGGGTGAGCAGCGCAGTGTGATAGGAGTCCATTCAAATCACGTGTACTTAGTTTGCCCAGACATCTTTTACTATTAGTTTTGGTCAGAGTTAAAGTACAGTTGAACTGTGTTGCGAGAAGACAGTGAAATATAAGGTAGGGCAAGTTGCCTGTAATGAGTATTAGACCCCTTATCATACTGCTTGCTAATCATCTTACTTCCCCTACCTCAGGCCAGAATTTTAGTTGGATGCACAGGTCATCTAGACAGACCACTCCATGGCATGTGCAAAAATGGAGAGCTCCCACTATTCAGTTTTCTTTTCTTTTTAGACCCCAAAACAGCAGATTCCGCGTCCCAATGTCATCAGATCTGCTGCTCAGTGGCAAGGTGTGAACCAACTGGGAGAAGTATCTAAGGGTGACATGGCATTGAAGAGTTTGCATCTGCAAGCGGGGATTCGTCCTTTTGTGGTGTGCCAGAGAGCCCATTGTAACCACGTGGCCGAGAATGGTGCGGGGCCAAGCAGAGACCAGAATGGAAACCATGCCTCACAGCTGCCTGGACCCTCTGAACACTGTAGGCACAGGGTTGAAAGAGGGGGTGATTCAGAGCCTGGGCCAAGTGTGGTTCAAGCAATAAAGACAAGTCCACAACCCACTGGTGAAAGGGAGATAATCAACCTGGAGGAAGCTGGCTTCCTACCTATATGGGAGGAAAATCTGGAAGTACAGGACCAGGAGGATGAAGACTTGGATCAAGAGCTCTTACAAAACCTCAGAGGAGCAATTGCTGCTGCAGCAGCAGCTGCAAGCAGACAGGCCACCAGAGACAATAGTCGGTTGGATCATCCTTATTTCCAGCCTGTAGACAATGAGCCACATACTGTAGCAAGCTGTTGTGCTCCGCAGCAAGGGCAGCCTGAAGCAGAACTGGGATCTTTGCTAAGGGCATACCGGGAGGAGAACCCTGGGCCAGCCTTTCCCAGACCTGAACCACAACAGGATGGGATTCCAGGCCCTGCTTCTCCTCAACCAGCTCATCCCCCAGAGGAAATGAGAGGCCAGTGGGCAGCAATAGACAATGAACAGCCAGGCCCAGCCTTCCCTGCACAGGGATCACATGAGCCTGGCTCTGGTAATGTTCCAGAGCAAGGAGCTGCTGGGCAGGATGAAGACCTCACTGCCCTGCTCATCAAAGAAACAGTAAGTAATTTGTGTGCTGTGTTGGCTGAGGAAGTCACCTCATTTACTTGCCCACACTGTGCATTTATAGCCTTTAAAAAGATTGGGTTTTTTTTGACAGAATATGTCCCGATACAGCACTTCACAAGTTCAAAGCACAGCTCTCATTGATTTCAGTTGCAACTGTGAGTGCCTGTTACCTTGTCAAATCAGACCCAGGGTCTCAAGTTGGGCACCCAGAAAATGAAGAACACACAATTAGTGACCACTTGTGAAAAGTTAGGCAAAAGTCATTTAAACTGAGTATATCTCACAGGAACTCTGTGGCAGAGGCAGGGATCAAATTCAGTTCTCCAGGGTAGCATTCAGCTGTCCTTACCACGAGACCCTCCTGCAATCTCCTGCCTCGTTCACTACACACTTTCTGACTTCGGCAACAAATGAATCCGGGGTCCTATAGACATGTCTCCTTTACTACACAGCCCTGATTCATCTTCAGAGCAGTTTCATTCTGTGCACTGAATGAAGCAGAGGTCCTGTGGAAATAATAGTATGTGATCCTATAATTATAGACTGTGATATAATGCATACAAACAAAGGGGCTGAATTAAGGTTGCCCGGGCAACCTTAATTCTAGCATCTCCTAACTTCTGAGTGCTTGAGTTTGCATCCTTAATACTGTTCTCATTTAATATAGATTTGTTGAGTGTAACTTCCTAAATTTTCAAAAAAAGCCATCTGAAAAACAAATTCCATCATGTGGCATCATATTAACATTCACATGGGTCATCAGCAGGATTGGCACCTTTAGATCCATGTCACTTGAGCCGACAGAGTAAATGATAGCAGTAGAAGGTTATCCTCCTCTGTGTGGACCAGCACTAGAGGTGGATGAGACTCTTTGCTGTCAGACATCTGTGAAAGCTACTGGCAGAGGAATGGTGAGACTTGGGAATCTTGGGTTCTGTTCCCAGTTCTGAAGGAGAGTGTTCTCTACTGGGCACAGATTCTCCTGCCCATTTCCCCCCAAGTTTGACCCCCTTCCTTCTGCCCCATCCTCTTTGCCTTGTCCCAGTCCTGCCTTCTTGTCCCAGTCTCCTTGCCTAGCCAATCCTAGTCTCACCTCTCCAGACTTCCCATCCCACTCCAGGGTACGTTTATACTACCCGCCGGATCGACGGGTAGTGTTCGATGTATCGGGGATTGATTTATGGCGTCTCATCTGGACGCAATAAATCGATCTGCTAATCGACACCCGTACTCCACCTCGGCAGGAGGCGTAAGTGCAGTCGACGGGGGCGCCGCAGCAGTCGACTCGCCGCCGTGAGGACGGCCAGGTAAGTCGAACTAAGAAGCTGAAGTTGCGTATCTTAGTTCGAATCCCCCCGCTAGCGTAGCCCAGGCCCCAGTCTCCTTGTACAGCTTTTTCCAGATTTCCCTTCCCATCCCCTGCCACATCAAGCTCCTGTCTCCTCTGCATTCAGATTAAGTAACTTTCTCCTTCATCCTGCGTAGGCTAAGCTGGAGGGGTGAGGGTGTCATTCAGAACACAGGAGATGCAAGCTCCCTGTGCTCATTTCTGGTGCCTCACCCTGGCACGGCCTGCAGCCCCCCAGATCTGCAGTTGTAGGGAAAGTCCAGGCCAGTGGGGGCTGCGGGAAGCGGCTCGGCCCGAGGGATGTGCTTGCTGCCCTTCCCGCAGCCCCCATTGGCCTGGAGCGGTGAACTGTGGCCAGTGGGAGCCGCGATCGGCCGAACCTGCGGACGCGGCAGGTAGACAAACCGTCCTGGCCCGCCAGGGGCTTTCCCTGAACGAGCGGTGGATTGACTTTGAGAACTACTGCTCTAGGGCTTTTCAAACAAAATGCCACCAGAAATTTTTAACATGGGCAAACGTATTTTTCCCTAGCCTTGTTCTTGGAGACGCTGAACTATTTTCTAAAATGCTCAGCCAGAGACAGACGCCTGACATGTAGATTTCATTTCAAACAGTTTTACAAGGTTTCATAAGCTACTGAAAACAGAGTCATACAATGGGAAGTCTCAGGTAACTTTAGGGAAAGGTGGGACTGGTAGGGTTGCCTATAACAACATAAAATCATGACACTAACTTGATACTGGAAAACCATCCTTTGCTTGTAGCTTTATATTCCTTCCCCCACCCTTTTTCTGTGTTGTCTTCTACGATTGTAAGCCCTTCAGGACACTTATGGTCGTCTACTCCATGTGTGCAATGCCTAGTGGAATGGAGCGGTCATCTAAGCTCTGCAACGATAACAGATTGTGCTATAATCTGGAGGCAGAAATACTCCTTATCCTCTGGCATATTTTAATCTCTCCTCATATGGAAGCTGTTCAGTAACCCTAATCACTTTTGTTGCCCTTCTCTGTACCATTTCCAATTCTAATGTATCTTTTTTGAGATGAGGTGAACATAAGAACAGCCATACTGGGTTGGACCGAAGGTCCATCTAGCCCAATATCCTGTCTTCGACAGTGGCCAATGCCAGGTACCCTAGAAGGAATTAACAGAACAGGTAATCATCAAGCAATCTATCCCCTGTCGCCCTTTCCCAGCTTCCGGCAAACCAGAACTGAATGCAGTACTCAGGATCTGAGTGTACTATGGATTTATATAGTGGCATTATGATGAGACAGAAAATATCTATCCCTTTCCTAATAGTTTCTAACATTGTTAGCTTTTTTTGACTGCTGCTCTACATTGAGTTTCAGAGAACTATTCACAATGACTTCAGGATCTATCCTGAGTGGTAACAGCTAATTTAAATCCCATCATTTTGTATGTATAGTTGGGATTGTGTTTTCCCACGTGCATTACTTTAGATTTATCAACACTGAATTTCTTCTTCCATTTTGTTGCCCAGTCACACAGTTTTGTGAGATCCCTTTGTGCTTCTTCACAGTTTGCTTTGGGCTTAACTTTGGACATAACAAAGTTGACTTTTGTTCTTGAACTACTACGTTTTTTGACAGTCTTGCAAGTCAAAATGCTGTATGTGATCAGGTTTACACTCCCTGTCCCTCCAGGGATAGGGTGGTGCCTTTTGTAAGAAGAATGCTGGAAAAGGTTGTACAAAAACTATAAGAAATGTTCGGTCTTCTCAGTTCTGGTTTATCTTATCTCTGACAGACACCTGGGTGCTTGGAGTGGACTCTTTTTACTGATTGTGTTTCAGAGTGTGGCGAGTCTTAGCAGAAAAGATTAAACTACTTAGGACAGGAAACTATTGAACAATAAAAAGCAACAGTGAATCCTGTGGCACCTTTAAGACTAACAGATGTATTGGAGCTTAAGCTTTCGTGGGTGAATACCCACTTCGTCATACGCATCATGGTACTCACCCACAAAAGCTTATGCTCCAGTACATCTGTTAGTCTTAAAGGTGCCACAGGACTCTCAGTCTGGTTCTGTAAAAAGCAACAACACGGCTACCCCTCTGATATTGAACAATAGCTACACTTGCTTCATAGAACCTTCCTTCAGTACCACCCCCAAGTGTGTCCAACGGTAGCTGGCCTAAGCTCTTATGCCGGTGGGTGGGTGGGTGTGGTGAGTAGATACTGAATGGGGGAACCTGAATTCTGTAGTTGCCACTCTCCAGGCTGGTTAAGCTTAAATTTTCTCATAGAAGATGCTCTGACACCTGAAGGAGGGGACATGCTAGCTAAGCTATATATATTCTGTTCCTACTTTTATTGCTGCTAGGTTTTTTCTGTGACTTTAATTTCCAATATAACAAGCCTTTTGCTTTTCCCACCATAGGAAGCAAGATTCCCAGATGTGAGGAAGGAGTATGTTGAGGAATTAATTCACATCAAGAACTGCTATGACCTAAATGTGTAAGTACAGAGCTGAGAGTCAGAGCTTTTCACTGAGCAGTAAATTGGTTAATGGGACTGTTTACTCATGAAATAATAAACAAGTTGGCTACAGTCATTGTCCTGACCCTAATCACATTGCTTCAAAATGTGCCAGGGAGGAAGTCTGCATTGACATGAGTGTCTAGAAGCACAGATCCTTCCTTAATCATAACAGAATCCTTCTTGAAAACAAAGCCCCCCTTCTCCCTTTTGTCGTCCCCCCCCACCCCCCCCGACAGTGTCCCAGCTCAGCAAAACCGGCTGCCATTATGTTCTAGCTCCACCACCTTTATTCTTGGTAACATGAAAAATACTCTGCCTTCAGCTTTCCAATTTGTTCAAATCTTTCTGTGTTGCAGCTAGAGTTGTTTCATTACTAGTAAACTTCTAGAAAAATGCAAGTATGTGTATAGGCGGCAATAAAGCACAGAGATGACTTTTTTTTTTTTTTGTAAAGCATTGTTCAAAGGAGACTGAATTATTCCAGAATGGCTAAAGCTCTCTTGCTACATTAGAGTTCTGATTCACAGTCCCCTGCTCTGATCATTACAACCCATTTCCTCTGTAGATATAGATTCTGATATTTCCTCCTCACAGCTCTGGCAGCGTATATGCCCTGATGAGCTGTTTGCCCTGGCCTTTTCTGAGCAGAAGCTTTTAGTTAAGCTAAACTGAAACGTTTGCATCTGCCAAATTCGTGATCACTAATAGTAGGACCTCTGCTGCATTGGACTTGGAGTGAAGTACATTGTTTATTTTTAAAACAAACAAAAAAATTTTTAAATATGACTTAAACAGTTGTAGCTAAACCAGTTCCTAATGTGGTCTAGACCGTGCCTGTGAGACTTAAACCATATTGTAGTGAAACCCATATTCAGAGCTTTGCACCCTACGTTCAAACCGAGTTTAAACACGGTTTCTTCTCTGTTTCTGTGTGAGGATAGATGGAGTGTGGAGGATTTAACTAAGATTTGAAACAACTCTCCAGGTTGGAAAGGCTGGTGCGGGGCCAGTGCAACACCTTGTGCTCTTGGATTTCTTTGATCTTAAAATAAAACTTTCGAAAGATGTTTTGTTCTAGCTGAAACAGCAACCACTGGGTTTGAGCTAGTGCTGCATGCATGACGGCTCTTACTCTTTCCTATTCAATCTCTGTACTGTTAGTTCTACAATGAAGCACACGTTTAAAAAGTAGTAAATGTTTATTTGAAGTCAACAATGATTTGAAATGCACCCAAAGAAGGTGCCTAGTTTAACATGGCCACTTTTCTGACCATGGCTGCCCTTAAATATAGTGAGGTAAGTCATATTTGCCATCTCCTTTCTGATATGGAAATAATTGATGTTGCTAACTCATCTGTGTGAACTGAACTTCAGGGTCAAGTAAAAGAATGATCAAATGTTTGAACAATAAATAAAAGCGAGCGATTTGTCTTTCAAGCCTTCCTGGCTGTAGTTTACTCTAACCTGAAATGCCGCCTTTTAGCCTATGACGCCCAGCTGTAGCATATCCACAGGGCTTCTTAACTTGAAGAAGCTAAAATTTAAAGGAATGTATGCAGGGATGTGGACTTGCAAACCCACAAGTAACTACATTTATCTTTGCAGACTTTGTAATTTTCTTCTGGAAAATCCAGATTATCCAAAGAAGGAAGGCAGAGTGGTTTTAAATCCCAATAGCAGCCTGCTCGCCAGCCAAGATGAGACAAAGGCAAGTGAGAAGTGTCTTCATATTTAATATGCATCCCAGCAAACACAGTCCATTTGGGCTGCTTTCAGCATAAGCTTTTCCTTTCAGTACATGTTTGTACACGATGCCTAGTGCAATGGGGCCCTGATATGGGGTCCTTTAGTGTATTGTAATTCTATCAAAAGCGTGCTTGTAAAATGACTTCCACAGGACTTTTTTCTACTGGGTCTTGTGCATCCCTAGTTCCTGCCAGTTTTTTCCTTCAAATGTACCGTACAAGACTGCATCACATGCAATCTCCTTCAATCAAGGAGAAATGGAAAGCACCCTGACCCCTTCAATCCTCTCGAGTAGGTAATTGATATTAATATGGAATGCTTCTGTGTACCCAGCTCCTTGGAGCATGAAGTAGTCTGAAATTCTAATCTGATTCTCCATGTGGCATTGGAGCACTGCCATTCAGTCACTAGACTGGCTAGCTGCTTCAGTGTATTTCCCGACTTTATTTCCGTCAAAAGTAGCTGGAAGGGTTCCTTTTCTCCCCACTGGTTACTTTCGTTTTATTTAAGTAGATCTCAAATGGTTATACAGGGGCCAGACAGCATAGATATTCAGTCTCATGCTCTTGAGAACACAGCAAATCTTAATCCTACTCAGATGAACCCACTCATCATTAGACTAACCTAATTCTACACACACTGTGCACATTCTCAGAACAGTCAGTTTAGTTCTGGGTGGTCTTGCCAATGTTTGCTCATCACTGCTGAAAGAGGAAATTCTTTTTATTTTTAAAAGGTCAGGCTTGCATTAACTCCTGTCTTAATTTTCTCTCCAGGTGCCTAAAGTGGACTACTTTGACTTTTCCAAACTTGCCCCGCTTGACCAACGATGCTTTATCCAAGCAGCTGACCTCCTTATGGCCGACTTCAAAATGCTGAGCAGTCAGGACATCAAGTGGGCACTACATGAACTCAAGGGACACTATGCAATCACACGAAAGGTTCTTCAGTCAGATTCTGTTTTTCTTTCCAAGACTGCCTTTCTCTGGTGCTGGAAGGGGGCAGCCTGGTGCCTTTGTTTATTTTCACCATCTGCTAGTATTAAAAATGCTCCTTTACTTGGAGTGCAATTGATCTTCAGATCACTGGCTGGTAGGAAATGGCTGATTTTGTGAAATGTCTGAAGCATCCTGTCTTGCTGCTGATGTTATGCTTCTCCCAGAATACAGAGTTATGGGGTGTGCTGGCTAGTTAGTGGCAATTACAGCATATCCCGAGGAACATTCCAGGCCTCACGGCCAAAAGGAGGTGTAATTGCCAGCAAAGCCTATTCTAACCAAATCTTAAGACAAAAACATGTCAGTTTTATACAAACATAATGGAGTGTCACCTCCTAAATTAAATGAGTAACAAGCAGATGTGATCGGACCCTTATGTAACTTACAGCTGATGTGTGAGATCCCTCTCTCCTCACTCATTCTTTTTCTAATCACCTGAGTTACAAAGAATTGGTCGAGGCTACTGAGCCATTCTGCCTCCCCCCCGCCCCCTTAGATTTAGCTTGCACGGTAGTTTCTTTTTAGAAGAATATCCATGTAGCAAAACTGCAGAGCAACTCAAAGAAAGTGAGTTCAAGGGGTGATACGTTTAGTTTAGTTTAGTCTAAGTTATTGCTGGGTAGTGACCATTTTTTCCCCTGAAACTGTTAATCCTTTCCCCCCCTATCTAATACCACAACACTGAAATATAACTAAACACCTCACCTCTCAGACTAGTTTAAATGCTTAGTAGAAAAGTTTTGCATGATCTGGCCCTAAAACCTTCACAGATTACCTGCAAAAACATCCTTCAGAATGTATTACAGACTGTACCCACTACTTTCTGCGTACTGGCATTGCAGCATTATAGATAGCACTTTAGGGGTTGTTGTATATCATTCCACTGTGTCTGAACAATAAAGCACTCTGTTTCCAACTCGATGTGATCTCCCCATGTCTCTTAGGTGGGAGGATGAGTAAAGGATAGAAAAGCAGACTTATTTCTGAGGCTTTTGTTTCCTTGTCTTCAAGTCAGGCCTGAAGGCCCTGTGAATTTGTAGTGCTTTAATGGACACACGCTCACTCTCTTCTTTTTTTCTTGCAAAGAGTAGTGTAGGCTTATCTGGAGTGGTTGTGTTAATGTCCCTCTTTTCTTGTTTCTTTTTTTTTATTTGTTTGGGGTTTGTTTAAAGGCCTTTTCTGATGCCCTCAAAAAATGGCAGGAGCTGTCTCCTGAAAACAGTGGGAAGCGAAAAAGGAGGAAAGAAATGAACCAGTTTTCCTACATTGATTTCAAATTTGAGCAAGGTAAGTGGCAGATGGTGTTTATGGTAGTCTGTGTGCATCTTGCGAGCAGAGCTTACCCACCACAGAAGGAACCACTGTTAGAGGTTTCAGAGTCAGAGCACCTACTCTTTCTTCCACTGTCTTGTATAGATGTGACGATATGGTATTCTTCATGAATAAAGAACATGTCTTTTTGATACAGTGTTGCTTCTGAGCTCCTGAAGTTGTATAATGAGTAGTGGTCTGTCATGTCCCAGGTATAGATGAGGAAACATCCTGAGCTTTGTTCTCACTGCCCAGTCCCTTCTCATCCTGCTTCTAATCCTGCTTTAGGTGACGTGAAAATTGAGAAGCGGATGTTCTTCTTGGAGAACAAGAGACGGCACTACAGGTCCTATGATAGACTCTCGCTTCTCCCACCCGTGCAACTGGAGCAGGAGTTCTATGAACAGAAAATTAAAGAGATGGCAGAGGTGAGACTGTCATGAACTGCCCTCATTGTCCGTCGGGTCGGTCTGTCTGTCTCCTGCAGAAATACAAATACCTGAACAAAATGTTGAATATCTATCAATTCTCCCTCCTCCCAGTTCCCATTCATGACTTAGATATGAGCTGTGGTTTGGCGCCTTGCTAGCAACTTATTCAGAGCTTACTACATGCGTAGGCAGCTAACTACCATTTCTGCCTAGAGAAATCTCCCCGCAGCTCACATTTTCACTTGATTTGGGATGCTTAGCTGGAGTTAAAATGCCATTCTGGACCCTCCTTAATCCAGGGAGAGGTGTGGTTGGATTTTGTTCCTTGAGTTCTAGGACTGCTCATTCTCTGCCCCAGTAAGCTTTAAACCTCCTCCTCTGTTTGGCAGTAACATCCCTTCTTTCATCACAATACTAATGGTAAGATTTCCTTTGGAGTTTAATACAGCTCTATAACTAGCAAGCATGGTCTCTGTTGTGTCTACAAGGCAATCTGTCTACCCACTTCACCTTCTGTAGGCTACACATACTATGCAGAACTCCTCTCTCTACCTACATTGAAACTAAAAGCAGAACCTAAACTCAAGTCTGCCAAAGCAGAACCCTGCCACCCATTACTACAAACTGCCTCTGCAGCTCAGATTCTAGGAAAGGACTGAGTTTATAGCTTAATACTGACTTGTTGGGGAAAGAATTGCTTTAAAAACTTTATATAAATTGATGATGATCCTTCTAAAAACAAGGTTGATGCTCTCAATCATCTCTGTAAAGGCCCTTGACTCTGGTATCTGTGCCGCACATTGGGTCTGCAAAAGCCTGAATTTGTTGACTGTCTGGAATTTAGTTCATAGCAGTAGTGGGTTGAAGAGCAGAGCCTTTGGCCTGGCCTACACTAGGGGGTGGGGGGTCGATGTAAGATACGCTATTCCCGTAGCTGAAGTTGTGTAGCTGAAGTCGACGTATCTTATTTCGACTTACCTCCCATCCTCACGGTGCGGGAACGACGGCCCCGTCAACTCTGTGCCCGCCACTCGCCCTGGTGGAGTTCCAGAGTCAACGGGAGCGCGTTCGGGGATCGATATATATATATCGCGTCTAGATGAGACGCGATATATATCGATCCCCGATAGATCGCTACCCGCCGATCTGGCGGGACCCTTGAATAGCTTGATGGGTAACTGAAATTGGAATGATAGGTTGAGCAGTTTGTGGGCAGCCCATCATGTGTAACATACTTCTGATTCTTAAATCTTAAGATTACATAAAAGTATTTAGCTATTGGAATGGAGTGTTATAAGTTCTAGAATTACAAGTGCACATGTCTTTTTCAGCATGCAGACTTCCTTCTTGCCCTGCAGATGAACGAGGAGCAGTATCAGAAGGTCAGTAGCTCTATCACCTGATCTTTGTAATGTGTTCGCATTTACTCCCTTATTTCTAAGCTGACTTGGTCTGGCTCCTCACATACTCCATTCATTTGCTGTAGGATTGTTTTGCTGAGCTGGCAGAACCCCTATAGAGTGTGTGTGTGGCTGGCTGGCTGGCTGGCTTTTAGAAAAGGTTATCAACAGCTGAGTCCTGGAAGGCAGTATTGATGCACGTAATGATCTGTAGTATCTCATTTGGTTGCTGCTCATAACTTGATTGGCCAGTGCCAGCACCGCAGTAGGTTAGTATCAGGGTTGCCATTGCTACGCACATTATGGCAGTTTAAAACAGATGTGCTATTCTTGGAGAGGCTTCTTTTCCATTTACGGTGGAGGCTTGTTAGAAATCTGAAAACTAAGCCTTTCCATTTCAATTAAGAGAGATGATAGTTGGCGTTCTATTCAGCAGCCATAGGTTACCTTTTTCCTTTCAATAACCGTTACCTTTAAGCTTTGGCGTTCATATTGGTCTTTATAAGGAAGGGAACATGCTTAGTTCCATCAGTGCCATCGTATCCCAGACAGGAACTGTGCAAGCTTCCCTGCCTCTACAGCTGTGCTGCCAATGCACCATATTCCTGACCTGTGATATGGATAAATATCCTTTGGGGTGGTAGTAGGCCACTAAACTTGAATCCTAGTCTCCAAATGTGAATGGTACATTCTGTCCCCTTCCTCCCCTCTCGTGATACTTTTATTCTTCTGTAGTTCAAATCCCCTAATTCTTAACACTTAGGCAGACTAGCAAATACATCAAACCATGCATGGGTTTGGTAATTGGCTACAGTGATAGCTTGTCCTATATCGCAGTCTGTTTAGAGAGTGGTTAGAAGCTCCGTTTTTTAACTTTCTTGGGGAATTTAAACTCTAAACAAAGCAACTATTTGACTGTTACAAACTGTAGCTACTCTTACTTGTTAGAAATGCTCATGCCACTTTCAGCTTATTGGGAGTCTCAGACTGGGTGGTAAGGTTGTCTCTCAACTGCACATGCTAATTTTATGGGGGTCTCATTTATATATTTCCAATAGCCTATCGCTGTAGTTACTTGGGTTGGATGGTGGGGGAATTAATCTTTTTAATGGGTTGCAGGATGGTCAGATGATCGAGTGTCGCTGTTGCTATGGGGAATTCGCGTTTGAGGAACTGACGCAGTGTGCAGATGGTCACTTGTTCTGTAAGGAGTGCCTAATCAAATATGCTCAGGAGGCAGTCTTTGGCTCTGGGAAGGTAAGCGTCCCAACAAGAGAATGAAAGGTGGATAGAAGAATCATGTGTAAGTTCATGTAATCAATAATGTGAAGTATGTGGTATAACTGCACTTCTTGTGAAGTGTTCCATCGTGTGGAACACACTCAGACTTTAGTAGCAAAAAAACAAATTTGTCTTGCCTTCCTGCAGATAGTTAACAACTGCGTACAGGGATCTTTGTCATTGAATTGAATAGCTCCTTAATAGTGCTAAATGCACAAAAACTGTTAATGTATGGTTAAGGTTACATAGTTACGCAAGCGGAATTAAGGTTCTCGTAGCAACATTTTACCCAAAAGTGTGCAGTTGCCCATATCAATAGCCAGGCTCAATGGGGTGAGTAAAAGAAAGATGATGTTTTCACTTTCTTCCTACGTCTTCGCTTCCAAACCAGAGCCGGAACCTGGTTTTGCACAATGGGGTAGGTTGGTGGCTGGGACTCAAGATTTGAACTCTGAGGTGGAAGTTTTCAAGCTGTGGGGTGAGCCCTCCTAATGGGGCATGGAGGGATATTGGTGGGGGGAGGGTGGGGGGGGCGGTGATCTGCAATGCCAAGTGGCTCGGACTTCCGCCTCTGCAGTGGGGCTCGGGTTCCGGCACTCGGGGAGCGCCGCTTCCACCCCGACTCACCTCTTTCTTTTTTTTTTCTTTTTTTTGTCTGGGTTGTAGGGGGTACAACCAAAAATTATAATTCAAAGGGGGGCTCAGCTTAAAAAGTTTGCAAACTGCTGCCCTGAGGCATGCAGGGAGTGAAGACGCGGGAGATTTTCCTGTGTAGTGTTCCAATTCCATTTTTTTGTTTAGCTTTTAAATATCTATACATCGATAGATATTAGTACACCTCTACCCCGATATAACGCGACCCGATATAACACGGATTCGGATATAACGCGGTAAAGCAGTGCTCCGGGGGGGGGTTCCGCTGCGCACTCCGGCAGATCAAAGCAAGTTCGATATAATGCAGTTTCACCTATAACGCAGTAAGATTTTTTTGGCTCCCGAGGACAGCGTTATATTGGGGTAGAGGTGTATGTACCATGTCTCGTGATGCAGCTTGAAGTGGAGGAACTGAAATGTAGTGGTATAGCAACACTAATGCATAGTTAAACGTCAGTGACTTCAAAAGAAGTCCACACAGGGTTGTGATTTGGTTGTGACAGCAAAAATATACACTTAGCAGGCTTTGTTTTATGAGCTAATGTCACTGTTCTGTTTATAAGGTAGAAATATTTCAAAATATTTGAAAAGGGTGAACTCTGCCGTTAGTGAGCTACCTTCTGTGGGAAAATGGCCACTGCACAAAATGACTGACCATGTTTGATAGCTAAGTGTTTACATGGTATATGGCACTTGTCTGATATATTATCTGTTCCCCTTCCACCTCTGCACATATGTAGACATCTGCTGTGGTCACATTTGAAATGTCAGTTTCAATAACAACATTTTCTTTGTTTTAGACCACTCAGTTCTGTTGAATCAACCTTGATTCAGTAGAATTGAGTGGTGCCTTACGTTTTACGAACTTTCATTGTCTCTTCTTCTCTTCCCTCACCAATGTAGTCAGAGCTCAGCTGCATGGAAGGGAGCTGCACATGTTCATTCCCGACCAGTGAGCTGGAGAAGGTACTCCCAGAGAACATCCTGTGTAAATACTATGAGCGGAAAGCTGAGGAAGAGGTGGCTGCTGCCTGTGCAGATGAGCTAGTCAGGTAAGTTTCCCAGCGTGTCAAAGTGGGTTAATACTGTGAGATAGATGAACGAGTGGTAGTTCGACAGCTAGTGTTACAGTAGATTCTGGTTCTATAGCCCAAAACGTTAGCTGGCTTGGTAATAGAAGGCAGCTGGATTTTTTTTTTTTAATTATTAAAGGCTGTCTGTAACTGAGGCATCTGACTTTTACCCCTGAATATTTTTATTAATAAAAGCTAGCTTTCTTTGGTAGGTAGAAACAGATCAGAATCAATAGAGCGTTGCACCCCTTGTGGTTTGTCAGCTCTGCACTAATCCTTTGTGTGAAATAGTCTAGAAGCAGCACCAAGCACATGATCTTTAGGACACACAGAAGGATTGCAATCAGAGAGCTGTAGGAAGAGAAAGGGCAGTACTGAGATCATTGAATCTTTTCTTTGATAGACAGGCCTTAGCTGGCCATCTTGTTAATGGGCGTGTGGATTTGTTACAACAGGGTTACAGAATACAGCATGTTAATGTTGTCTTTTTTTTTTTATTTTTTTTTTATTATTTATTTTTTTGCACTGTAGATGTCCTTTCTGTAACTTCCCTGCACTCCTGGACAATGATGTGAAGCGGTTCAGCTGTCCCAATCCTCGCTGCAGGAAGGTAAAGGGCTGATATTTACCTGGTCGTCTCTTTCAGAGTTCTGAGGTATAGCGCTTGAGGGCTGCTCTGTTTTGCTAGCAGTATGAAATGTGCATGTGACACGGGTTTGGTGGAGGGATAGAATTCTTGCCAAGGTGGCTTGTTGGTCTTCTGTTAAGGCACGTGACTAAACGCAGGACTGCATTTCAGGGTACTGTTAATACAGACATGGTTAAATCCTGCTCTGTGCGCTCCACTTAGGCGATGGGTGCACAGTAATGTGTCTCGACTCTTAAGCACATGTTTAAAATGGACTTGTAATCGGGTCTTTTTAAAATGTCATTTGGCTTTTATGACCGTTCTAACTGTAATGAAACTTTAAGAGAACTGGGGAAAACAAATTCCATAATAGAATGACACTTTCTGTTGTTGCTGCATGTCACCACTCTGGGTCCAGACTTTGTAAGTAGTGCCAGAAAGTCACCATCTATAGGGTTTACATGAAATCTGTACACTCAAAGGACTGGGTATTTACATACTCATCACAAAAGCCACTAATCTGCACCCTTGTTGCCATCTCAGCAGAGGGCTTAGCCACTGAATGGATCCTGGAGAGTGAGCCACCTTTTCAGCCATGGAGGTAGTCTCACCAGGTCAAAAGAGGTACATTGGCAGAGCAGAATGGGGAAACCTTGAACTGCCACAGCTTGTGCTGCATCTGCTCTGTAGAGAAATAGGATTTAGTTTCTTCTAGAGACTTTGAGTGCTAAATGGACGTAGAATCTTGATGGTAGGACTCAATTCTAATTTTTTTCTCAGAGTGTCTTCTAACTCACTGGTGCCAGTGAATTAAGACCTAAGCTCTAATACCTAATGAGTCTTGCTCAACTTAAGCCACAATATCAGGGACTCCTATGGAATGGTCTGTATCACAGAAGCTCCTGTCTTAAATGAATCATGCTCATGCTTGTAGCCACTGAGTGTTCTTAATTCTAAATTTTATGTGGCCATTTGCCTAGGATGAGAAGTAATCATCTTGTACTGGAAGTCTCATTTTATTTTTTTGGAGTAACTTGTATTGCTAAGAATAGATAACTACATTATTGTCAGCACTGTGAAGCTGAGAGCAAGACTAGCCTGATGAAGGATCAGCAGTTGCTTTTTGGATTCTGGCACTACAGACCCACTGAACTAATGTCAGCCGGTACTGCTAGCCCAAGAGAAAACAACAGCATCCAATCACGTGGGCTAAGGAAGGCTGAGAACCACTAGGTGGCACCAGTGACTTGTGCACAATCAACCAGTTTTTAAAACTGCATGCTAAAAGAACAGAACCCTCCCTTTTTTTTTTAAGTGAACCATACAGGTCAATCCCAGGGGTTACAGCAAGTAAGTAGAATTCAGAGTTTAAATATTTGAAGAATATTACAGAATTCTAAAATGTTGGGTATTCGTTTCAGACCGTAAAGTTATGGCATGAAGGAATGGCAGGGTGTTCAGGTTGATCAGTGCTTCAAATGCACTATCCTTTTGTTTGGTTGGCTCTTCTGATATCACAATATTTCAGGCTAACTTGCCAGTACTTAAAACAGGGACTGGATTTCCACCATATCAACAGCTTGTATTGGTGCATTAGCCAGAGGTTTATGGGGCTGATCAGGATTTTTAGAAGATTACTTTAAAAGAAACAATTTTGGGCTTAATAGGAAGAATCAATATGTTTCTTGAAATGGGAGGACTTGTCCATGCTTTGTAGCTGTGCTTGCAATGATTTCCCCAAGTTCCATCAATCTTGTGTCTTTCCATGACGGGGATTTTACCAGTTAATGTCCCCATTTGCAGGAAGCTTTTTTTTTTTTTAGTGGGGAGCATAAAGGGTTAGTATGGGGATGTGGGGTGATGCAGGAGTGCAGTGGATGTTCGATATCGGAAGGGCTGCAGAGACTCAACAGTGGTGCCTCCAGCAAGTTACGACAGCTGGCTCTGGAATCCCTCCTTGGCTGGAAGGACTTTGGCTGCATTGAAGAATGTAAAGTGAGGGGAAGTCTAAAGTGAAATGGTAGGGGTGAAATGAGAGCCTTGTGGTTTCAGCAGAGGGGCCACAGGATCCTTGTGAGGGGGCAGGGACTGGCAAACCAGATGGTGGTCCCATAGCGTTTTCATACTCTCTCAGCCTCTCTGGTCTCAGTTCCAGGGTTCACACTGGTGGTGTTTGGCTTCTCCCAAAACTTCCCCTAAAATCTTGTAGAGTGGTGGCTGGTTCACATTTGTGCCAAAAGTATATCTGCACCCTTAAAGAGTTGAAAGCATTACCCCTTGGCTGTGTGCTTCATCCAGCCTGAGGCATGCAGGCATCATGCCAGACACTCTGCTGGGCTACTGCTTGTGCATCTCTCGCACATGATCAGTCCTCAGCCGCTGAGATGTAACCAGTCTTAACATCAGCAATGGGCAGAACTGCCAGTTAGAGGGAGGCATTGCCAATCGCCTACAATAACTACTGAATAGGTGTGTAATGAGCAGGGATCCTAGCTTTCTGTGATGATAAAATTGTGATTTTAAAAAAACATAAAAATCAGTGTTTTTCCGTGATTAAAATGAAATGAACTTTAGTTTCCCTGGTCACAATATATAGGTATCAGTTAAACATAATATTTTATTGATACCTTTTTAAGCATGTCTGAAGCCTACCAATGCCATCAATCATTATAATGAAATAAAATTAATAGAATGATCCCGTCACAGTGCGTTGTCTCTTTACTGTTGTCAATGACTCTGCTGTTTCAGCCTCGTTTTCATTTCTTTTCATTCAGTTTGTGTAGTGCTTTCCACGTGTTGTAGAGTTGTCTGCCTTTGAACGTAATCTACATAATCTTCCTGCATAGAGTACAGAATAGCACATTACTTATCAGTATGAAATTTGACCTTGCTAAACTCAGTGACACGGTCTTTAGGGGTGATTTTTAAAGTGTTTTGCCATCATTACATAACTTTAATTACTCATAGCTGGAGGCTGAAGTGAAATTTGAGATGCATTATAACACGATCCCCCTATATGCTGTTGAGTAACTGCTATATGCCAGAAGCAGTTTATTGGAGTATGTTTTTAGCTATGTATATTTAAAGCACTTTCAGAAATCAACCACAAGAGGGGAAGGTTGTGTGCGTTGAATAAGTGACACTGGCACTTTCGGTAAAATTTAGTAAATAGTTTTTACATTTTGTGAAAAAAATAACTAAAGATTCTCTGTAAAAATACCAAAAATACTGCATTTTTCTGTGGCAAATGGATTTCTAGTATCTCTGGTAATGAGTCCACACCATCTGTCAGTGCCATGGCATCTCCAGCTGTGATATGTGAAGTTTGGCTCTTAGTGAGCTGTCCAGACCTTGCGTCTTAATGTCACCTGCTGGTTGGAGGGAGTATAATAAAGCTTAATTCACCGAGGCGAAACCTCGCTCAAACAACTCTGCAAGTAAAGAAAAGATTCTTTTACTCGTTTAATGTGGTCTGTGTGTGTTACGTGAACGTCCTCGTGTATTTTAAGCATTGAGCTTGTCAGTGTTTTGTATTGGGTTATAGGCAGTTAGCTTTGTGGAGCTGCTAACACACATCATGCAGTTCTCTGCTGGCTGAAGCTAAACCACCATGAGTTTCAAGGCATTCGATCTGTTTTGTAGTGAGCCACGTAGATGTGTGTAGGAAGAGGTGGTGTCGGGTTTGCAGCAGCACTCTGACTTGCCAAATGTGAGTGGGACTAGCCAGTGCTGGTGATGCATTACGCCGCCTCTATGCTGCCTCACATCAAAGCAGACTTCTGTGCAGCCGTGGCATTTGAACCTTCCAGCCCTCTGACGCATGTTACTTTCCCATGCGTTTTGACATGCTGAGGTCTTTGCAGTGTTCCAAACTGAAGCTGCCAAGCCCCTTGATGAAATTACCAAGCAGCATTTCTCTCATGACTTCAAAACCTAAAAGGGCAGGCACTCATCCACAAGGGAAATACTCTTCCTCTTCTCCCCCAGTGTGGCCTCCATGATCAGCTTGCAGAAACCCCTGTGTGTGCAGGCAGTACAGTCTGGTGAGTTACATGGTGTGCTTGCAGGTATCACAGACCCTTTGTGTTGTGGGCGGGGGAGATTGTCACCCCTCTTGGCAGTCTCAGCACAAAGCACTGCAGGACTTCCAGACAGCTAAAAGATGAGAAGGTAAAAGATGTTGCCATGGTACTAACACATGCATGAAGCAGCACTGGCCCTCTGGGTGCTGGGGAGCTCAGAACACCAAGCAGAATAATTTCAAGCTACACTGGAACCTTCTGCTGCATGGTAGCCTCTTGCATTTCCTAGATTTGCTTTCTGAACTCCCAGATGTCACTGAGGAGCCTTTCTCTCCTCTGACAAGCTGGGGTCGCCTTCCTCCTTTAGAGGGTGGTGCCTCCTGGAGTGCAGAAACTCTCACTGCCTCTGAGCTGATGGCCCTCTGACTAGATAGCTTCCAGGCTTTTGTTCTTCACAGAGTAGTGTCTCCTTTTAAATGAGGCTGTGATGAGGAAATGAATGTGCCGGCTGAGTACTCACTACTATTCTGCTGAAAAAAAGGGTGATTCTGAGATACCTACATTAGTGGAAACCCCTTCTACCACTATGCCTTTGGATCTTCGGTATCGCTCCCTTGGCTACAGCAAGGCAACTATTGGATGTTCTTTTATTACGAAGGGCTAAGTTTTTTTTTTTTTTTTTTTTTAAAAGCTGCTGCTGGAGCTGACTTCCAAGGATTGAGTTGAAGGTGGTGACTATGAACAAGCTCACCCAGTTGCTTTTAACCTTCATTTCCTATTGAGCGGAACTCCTGACTACGCTTGTACAGAGCTTTTGCTAGCGAGCTCTATTTCAACGTGGCCCTTTCTAGCGGGGTGCGAACAGCGCATCTCTGGTCTGTGTTAATAGGCGTGAACCACATTGTACAGAGGGCATTACAGGATCAGCCAGCTTTAAAGTTATAAAGGCAATCAGTGGAGTTTGCTCCTCAAATTGGGGTCTGTGCAGATGACTACTGTAGGAAACGGCTCTATTTGCTACAGAGTAGGTGTGCCACCCAAGCTACATATCTTGATTGTACCCTACAACAGAAGGTTTCTATATTGAAGGGAATTATTTGTGTAAACAAAGGCCCCACCAGCTGTGAGTAAACACAAGGTGACATCGCATTCCATGGTAGACTCCCCCCGGCCTGAGCATGTACTTTAACTTTAATATGGAGATATACCTATCTCATAGAACTGGAAGGGACCCCGAAAGGTCATCGAGTTCAGCCCCCTGCCTTCAGTAGCAGGACCAAGTACTGATTTTGTCCAAGATCCTTAAGTGGCCCCCTCAAGGATTGAACTCACAACCCTGGGTTTAGCAGGCCAGTGCTCAAACCACTGAGCTATCACGCCCCCCTTGCCACCCAACAATATTCTTCTTCATCTGCTTTTCATAGGTTTGGGCAGTTAAGTTTTAAATGCCTATATGGCCCTAAGACTTAAACTGCATCAGGGACTCTTTTGTCACTATCTGCACAAACAATGTGGAAAGAAATTCTTCCAGTTAAAGAAATTAAGCTTGTCCAAAATGACCCCGAGTTGGATGTGCACATGGAGAATTGCTTAATTCTCCTTGTTTTGCAACATTTTTCCTAGCTGCTGAATCTGCTGTGTCTCATTCAGCTTCCTGACAGCAGTACAAACATTTCGAAGGTCCTATGCTCTTATGTGTCACTCCCTATTTATCAGTTCATATGCCTGAGCTCTGTGTATTTCACTGAGAGTATTTATTTGGATTTAGTTGCCACTTTTATTTTGCCTCTCTGCTTTTGGGGGTGAGGGGCAAGGCTGGAGATGGCTGTTTTTGCTTACAGTGGATCCTCCACTTCCTGCCTGGGGGTGGTGACCTCCAGTCCCAGTTTCATTTTTGTTAAAGTCCCTCGCATTATTTGAATAGAATTTGCTGGGGTGGGGAAGGAATGGAAATGTGATGCAGCAGATCTTGCTCCTGTCCATACTGATGGGGTTTGGTATGAACTTAGGTGTGCTCGCGCATGCATGTGCGGACTCTCCTGGGGAAAGACGCTGCTCACTTGTGCCTTGTCCAGTAGAACCATTTTGAAGCTGTCTGTTCTCTTTGCTAATGACCCTGCCCACCCTCAGTTGCAGTTCCCTGGGGTTCAGTGGATGTATGTCTCTGTACTCCAGGGCTTTGCTTTTTCCCCCTTCAGATTAATGCCTTTTGTGCACCCTTCTAGCTGAATGGTGTAGATGGGAACACACTCTATTATATTGCTGCCAAAACCACAACAAATGGCAAGTTTCCGTCTGTCGTCTAAGCTCAGCTCTAAGGCACTCTGCTGCTGGGCAGGCGATTCATTTTTCTACCATAAAAGGGCAATGAAACTTGTCTGTAGCCTTGGTGCTCTCCGCACTGTAGTCAGAAGGCAGGACAAGGGGAGATGCTATCGACAGCAGCAGTGATATTACAGCAGAAGCTTTGGAATTTCAGTATCTGCTCCTGAAAGGGACTGGGAGGGGGAACCAAGGCCAGAGGGAGGGGTGTGTGAGAGTTTACTCTCTGCAGATAAGGTCCATTTAGACTTTGATGAAATGCCAAAGCAAGGTAGATAACAGGGTGGGAAGAAAGCACTCATGGAATAGCAAAGTCTATTTAAAGGAATAGATCCCACATATGAATAAAATGTGTGCACCAGACCACGTGACCTATCCGCCAAGGTGGTTAATGTCCAACTCCCAGGGAAATTGCTGAGAGTCGAGTTTGCTCAGCACCTTGCAAGATCAAGGCCCTTTACACATACATAAAGGAAAGGTGTAGGCTTGAGATGTGTGGGAAAGTTAAACATAATTTTAAAAACTGACCTGATGAGAGAGAGGAGTGAAACAGTGCGTCTCTGTTGTGTATCTAACCCAAAGCCTCCTAAAACAGGAACTTTCAAACCAGGCTCTATAAAAATAGCCCATGTAAGTCAATGCAATTTAGTGCAACACAATTTATTCCTGTACTTGGTTTCTACCATATATAGCAATATCCATTCAGTGAAAAGATGATTGTAACACTCTTCTGCCACTGACCAAAGGATGCATCTTTTCAGGTCCATAAGAGGTAGTGCTGTCTTCCCTTTATAGCTCAGTCCTTTGGGCCTGTACTGAGCAGAGGCAAGAAGATGGATCTGACTTCATGTGGGATGGAAACTTAGTATGCTAGTAATAGAGTTGAGGCAATCCATTCCTTCCACTTAAATTGTAGGTAGATTGAGCCCAGAATCGTGGTGGAGGTGAAGATAGTTGGCTATCTTGAGAATTACTCTGATTCTTGTTGGTGTCTCAGGGCAAAATTGCCCTGAACACTAGTTATTGATCAGCTGGTGGATTTCAGGATCACTATTTAATGTTGCAAGAGTGTTCTGGCCAGGTGATGCCGGACTGGAAAAGCTGGTTGCTTGCCTCTGTATGGCAACCTATGGAATGCACTTTCCATACATCTTTTAACCAGACTATAACTACTGCCACTGACACAGAGGTGGGGTGTGTGACTGTTTTGACTCACTGGGTGGGAGAAGGATTTGCCTAGAGGCAAGTCTGGGGATCTTCTGCAGCCTGAGATTTGTCTTAAATTCAGCCCACCTTCCTTGAGACACCCCGGCAAAGAAAAAGGAGGAATGATGCCATGCTTGGTTTCTTCTGTTCAATGATAAGGAACAAAAGGGAAAGGGTAGTTTAATGTGATCACTGCAATGTTTTAGAAGGGTCATGGAGGCAACCCTGAATCTCTGTATGAACAAAAGTTTAGTCATTGAATTTATTAAATTTTTCCCTCAATGTTGCATATTCCCTATTTACAGTTGCATTTGTCCTGGGAGCAGACAGTGAGGCGAACAGGCTAATCTTTGCTCAGAGACCTGAGAACCACTCCCCACTTCAGACATTAAAATCAGATGACTTCTGAAAAGGAAAGGCCATGAGTCACTCTCTTAAACCAGTGAGTAAAGATTAGAGATGGGCCAGTGAGTAAGAGTGAGTGATTGATTAAACCCTAGGCCTGCCTCAGCACACTTCTCTGGGGCTCTGCTCATGGGAGTGTTCTTAGGCTTGGTCCTGAGGTGGAAAAGACTATAAGTGTGCCCAGGCCAATTTTAAAACGTTATTCTGATCTTATTCAAGAAACTAAATCTCCTCTTTCCCTCTCCCACACTGAGATCCCTATCACAACCATCGCTGCTCTGTTTCCTCAGTTTTGCCCATTAGAGAACCGTAAAACCTATGGGATGACCGAATGACTTTCAGCACACACCTTGTCTTGCACTAGCTAGTCCTGCTCTTGAAATGGTAATTCTGAACATTTGGGGTGGAGGGGAGGTGGGGTAGTGAAAAAAGATTTGGGTGGAGTCTTACCATCACGGTAGTTCATTTATGTCCTTCAGAAAAGTGCCTCAGGATGGCATGTCCTTGTATATGCAGCACAAAGATGTGTTTAGCTTCCCCATTCTGTACTAGTGTAAACAGGTTTCTGCATGTGAGACAGTCATCAGGTTTTCTGGGCTAATTCAAGGCCACTGTATCTGTCTCTCTGAAGCTGATGATGGAGTTTGTTTCCTAATTTGGTCACAGCATGCTTGGGGCTGGCTTGCTTAACTTTTTTTTTTTTTTTTTACTTTAAAAGCACTTGTCCTTTTAGATCATTGTAGTGGAGGGGAAGCTGTTCATATCAGAGAACCTACAGTTCATCTCACTTCCTCTCCATAGAGGAAGTGACACTTACTAAGGTCTCTGCAGCTTAAAAAAAAAAGTGAAGCTAACCTAGAATCTATGGTGATGACCCCCATCTTCTTTCCCCCTACTCATCCCTTCACTGTCCTTTCTGAATGCTCAGGAGCTAATCTTAATGATCTTGTTGGTTGAGAATCCCATATGGATAGTGATTTGAACTTTTAATGCCAGAAGAGTTTTGAAAATTATTACTCTTCTCATGAAAAGGGAGAAGATTGTTAAATGTTTAAAAAAAGCCAAACACATTCACCTGTGTTTTGTAGGTACTTTTATAAACAGTTTTGAGCATTTGCATTTTTGTGTGTGTGGCAAAAAAGGAGGGTTAGTGACTTGCCTGATCTCCTTATGAGAGGTTGGATTTTTTTTATTTCATACAGCATCAAAAGAGAAGCAGTGTGACTGGCAAGGGACAATGTGTGAGCTGAATGGCCTATAAAAATAAGTAAGCAAGCAGAGAGAATGAGGCACTTGTGACCCTCTATAAAACAGGGCTGATCTTCTATCTCCCACTCAAAAAATCATGGCCAAATTGCCGTTGATTGCTGGAATGCAGGAGGAAGAACTTACTAACGGTCCAATAGTCAGGAATTCTGTTAAACTCGCCACGTTTTTTGGGTTGAAGTGGGCAGCCAGGGCTGTTTTATCACTCAGACTAACAATCCTATATTAGAAAGGTAACAATAAAATGTGATCATTGTCTCACCTGGAAGCAGATGTGGAGACAAACAGCTGAAGAATCAATAACTGGCCTGTAGCTTTGGTTGTGATTCATAGGCTGTACTTTTCAGGGGAAAAAATGGGTTTTCCAGGGGAATCTGATCTAGGTTGTACCACAGGCAACTCTTTTAACAAGAGTTGTATTGCCTTTGTATTGCTGTGCCTTGTGCAGGGAGAGACAGCGCTCTTGCAATCCTTGCAGTGAGGAGGAGGCCTTATGTTCCAGACCCTGCAGGGATTAGAAGAGATGATCTCTCACCTTTCAGAGGTTTGAGATGCAGGAGCACACACCCAAATCTCTGAACTTCTCTGCTTCTATTGTGGGTGCAGAGTGCACATCTTTCATACCATGTGGTTTACCCGTGCGACACTGCATCAGGGTGCACCATTAAGAGATTATGAATGTGGGTGTGAAACAGAAGCCAGATATAGCCTGTCTCTGTAGAAATCATTCTGTGGTGTGGAAGCTAATGTACTAGTAGTGTGCCAACTGCATAGCTACAACCGCCCTCCATTTCATATGCTATAACTGTCAAATGCAAAATATACAGTTCTGACCCCTGACAGGCAGTAACAGTAATCTCCACGTTGAAAGTGAAGTTGTGCTTTTCAGTTTAGTAAAAATCACCGAGAGGTGGGGTGTATGTTAGCCCTGAAAGTGAGTCACCCCTCCTGAAATTCATTGTTTTGGAAGTTCATGTCTTAAAATTTCTGCTTCCCGGTAAATTTTCTCTGTTACTGCTTTTAACCTTCAAGGCTCTGCATTCTTATGCACTCACCCTGTTACTACTGTTGCATTATTAATGGGGCTGTAGCAATCCATCCAGAATGCTGACATGAGTTACTACTTGTAACAGAGGAGTGAAGAGCAAGGTAGAAACTGGGTCCGGAAGCAGTCTCATGGTAAAGTATTGCTACCAGAACTGCACAACAGAACCACTTGTGTGAGATTATTTGTTGCAGTGGAGTGCATGTTTGTGGGTGTGCAGGTTGGGGTTCTTTACCTTTTTACATACAAATGGCTAACAGCATATTAATCCCCTGGGCTTTCCTCTAGTGAGGCTGAGAAATTGAATAGTTTGCTGTTCTCTAATAATACTAAGAGCATCCTAAAACTTCTGCTCTCTGAACCTTCATATTGTAGAATGAAGCCCCTTCTCTGAGTGTCAGTGAAAGGTGGGGGAGCATAGATGGCTAGGTTAGTTCTGTGTTCAGAGCTTGCCACACGTCATGCACTCCAACTGCCATTGCTCGCATAAGGGCACGCTATAGCAGAAAGCAGCTACCCATGTGCAATTCTCTGCTTGACATCAGTGAAGAAGAGGAGTAATTTTTCTGTGCAGCTAATTTCACAGTAAACTTAGAATATAGTTTTGGGTTGTAGTAATTAACCTGTGAATGCTGGGCTATTGTGAGTATAAGGCAGTCTGTCTCCCCTACTCTTTGTAATGTAGCTGCTCCTTTTCACTCAGTTGGCAAAGCATTCCCTCAGGAGTGTGGCATCCCTCTGGGGCCCTTACTGTGAATAGTCACACTGTTGTGTGTGTGCTTGTTTCTTGAATGAGATGCAAGTGTGAACAGGGAAATGTCACTCCATTGCAAAATGTATTGACTGTTACAATAAGTGACAGTTAACTGAAAGCAATCACTTCCACAGCAGCAAGGGCATTTGTCTACCTTTTGAAGAGAGGCCATCTGGAAAGTTTAAAATACCTGGGTTGTTAGAAAAAATATGCAAATATAGAAAATTGCAAATATTTAGTAATACAAGACTAAATAAAACAAGTGCATTTCCCAAAAAGCTTAGAAGATGAACTGCTAGCATGACTTTCTGGGTCTCTTCCCGTAAGTATCCCAGTAGAGTTATTCTGAAGCTCCTTCCACTTCATTGTAAGGTTTGTGTCTTCACTTGGGGGAAGGGCGTGTGCTTTACAGGATAGCTAAGAGCTTGTCTACACTGGCATTTATCAGCGCTGCAACTTTCTAGCTCAGGGGGGTGAAAAACACCCCCCTGAGCTCAGCGAGTTGCAGGGCTTGTAAAGCGCCAGTATAAACAGTGCCCCAGCGCTGGGAGCCGCGCCCTGCGAACACACACGGCATGTGAAAGCGCTGCCGCGGCAGCTTTTTAGCATTGCCAGTGTAGATTAGCCTTACGTTTAAAAATCCTAGCGCAGAGAGGAAGATCTACCCTGTGCCTTTTATCTAGCTGATCAGGGTAAACCTCAAGTTATCTCACTTGGGAAAACCAACCAACCAACCACACACGCACCCCCCCCCCCCCCATGGAGAAAGCACTCTGGGTGCATGTAGGAACAGTGCTATCCCTATGTTGTGACCACGTCTACGCTAGGAAGAAGGCTATTGGTAATGTGTTAAAATCCTAGTGTGGACAAATCATGTTGTAATTTTAATATATTAATAGAGCAGGGGGAGCTGGCCGGTTAAAGCATGCAGGAATGTGAGAGTCAGAAGAAGCCATGTGAACGTGTGGCTTCATCCTGACCCCTTGTGGCTGTCTAGATTCAACTACTTTTTTTTTTTAAGGCAATCCTCAACTGGTGGAAGGTCCTGTAAGACCGCACGCACAGGCCTGTCTGGCCACTACATGATCTAACCCTGTTCAGAGCAAGTCTAGATAACAGTCATGTGAATGCTGGTACATGCTCTGCTAATTCTGCCATCAGTGGAGTTGCACTGGAGGGAGATTAGCCTCCTTCATATTAGACTTTGTGGAGCAAAGTGGCTGCCTGTGCGCAACAGCTAGAAGGAGGTGTTGCTGGAGGCCCACAGGAATGTATCAAAATAATTGGGAGCATCTAATCTCCTTACCTGATTGACTGAAGAACGTTAGCTCTCTAGCTAGATAGACGTTTCACTTGTATTCTCAACAAGGCGGATAGGTCTAAAATTTGAGCAGCGGGATTCCATCAGGATAGTCTCCAAATATTTTCACATGCAGGTGGATTTTAGGCCAGCCAGCCATGACAATGTCCCTTGAAACATTACAATCCTCTGTAAACCTGACGGTTTACAGTCACCAGTTGTCTTGGGCTCCTCTCTCTTCTTGGATCTTTTGTTATGATGAGCAAGTCTTCAAAGGAAGGACTAGTTACCCTAATCTGTTGCCCTCTTCCCTGAGTTGTTTATCCAGGGTGAAGTCAGTCAAGTTTAATTCTCTGGCTTAACTGATTTTCAAGCCCCATTTTAGGGCTTGTCTTCACTTACAGCATTGCTGTAGTGTTTATTAAAGACGCTACATACACTTAGTGAAGATGCTACCTGCACTGACAGCAGAAGCTTCTTCTGTCAGTGAAGATACTCCACATCTCCAAGAGGCGGTGGCTGTGGTGGGCTTGTCCCGTCGACATAACACTGTCTACACCAGGAGTTAGGTCAGTATAACTGCATTGCTCAGGTGTAGATTTTCCACACCTCTGAGCAATGCAGTTATACCAGTGTAAGTGTAGACCAGGTCTTAAAAGTTTGCATTTGTGTTTAGATCAATGAGGCTCTTAAAGTTGAGCCCAGCTCCCGTGTTAACTACAGGTTGGCCAGGGCTGCCCCATTATTCATAAAAGTAAGCCTAAAACTGAACATTTCTATAGTGTAGCCAAAGTTCTTGAGGGAAAGTAGGATTGTCCATTTGACCAGGCATGCATTCTTCAAATGGAAGCTGGGTAGTAATTGCTTTTTATTTTTTTAGTTGAGTATTTGTAAATGTGGAGTTAAAGGGTCTGAACAGTTTACAACTTCATATTCTAAAAACGTACAGATTTGCAACTGAAGTCAAGTGTCTGTGCTCAAGAAAATGCTCCCTGTATGTCAAAAATGTTACATGTGCATTTTTAATTAAAGGCATCAGGATTAATGGAGTTTTGATTGTTTTTAAGGCCTCTTCCCTTGACATTAATTTTATTTAATTGTTCCTGAGATTAAAATTGCCAGCCATAGCTGCATTGTTGTATGGAGTCAGAAACTGGAAAGAGTCTGTATAATTTAAACACCAAGTGCCAGCTTTCTCTCGCTACTAATTTTTCATCTTGAAGCTCTTCGGTGGAAAGAGGATTAGGTGAAAACACATTTTGAGGGACAATTTTTAGCCTTTTTATTTTGAGGAAATTAACTAAGCTGTGAACTGTTCAGCAGGCAGAAAGCACTGGAAAGGTGAAAGTAAGATGGAGCACAGTTAAACCCTTCGTTGTCTGAATGTTGCTTGTCCATAGTTTCCTATGGACCATCAAGTTGGAGTAGGTGTCTTTGGGATTCAACACTGAGTAGGTTAAACTGTAAAAAGCAAAGGTCCAAATCAAGACAGATCTTTATATTTAGCAGTGGACTGAAGCATGCACCATACAAGAAGCAGACTCTCTGCTTACATGGGTTTTTAGGTAGCTAGTGTATCACCAAAGGTCCCAGTCAGGATCAGGGCCGCATTGTGCTAGCCACTGCATAAGCTTATGGAAGAAAATTTTGCTTCTGGCCTGACAAGCATTCTCTAGAAAGGACCAGCAAAGTAGTGAGACCAGAGTGATGGAAACGAGACCATGTTTTTAATTTCATTATAATAAAGCTAATGACCCATGCTGAATTCCTCTGTTTGGTACAAGACCCCATAACTAGCGCGCTCTCTTTTATATTAACCCTAACCTAGTGTTCCTTGTTTAGCCTTTCCCATTTTCTAGCTAACCTTTGCCTAACTACATAAAACATTAACCTACCTCTTTAAACTTTAGCCTCTTCCATTTCCTTTCCGTAACACATTTAAACCTTGCCTTCTATTTTTGGTTGTTTAGATGAATCTCTTGCTTATTTATATATATTTTTTTTAAAGCAGCATTGACTGGACACCTTTTATTTCATCCCATGCTTCGAGTGACACCACCTCTGCACTGCCAGGCAATGAACCCTTAGGTCCTAGTGCTGAGAATTGTGAGGGACAGGGGTTGGCACATGTGTGGATGGGCTAACATGGCTGATGTGTGTGGCTCAAGGTGGTTTCTGTCTTAGATACAGATAGAGGAGCAGAGGTAATTGTTAAGTGGCCTCTATATTGCTATTAGTGTAAACAAAGCAGATGTTTCCAGAAGTCAAGAGGCGCATTAATGGAATGCGTTGGCCTAGGCTGATGTAAAACATTGCTACAAGTTTTCAGAATGAGCTCAGCAGTACTAAAATCTGATGGGAGTTTAATGTTGAGTCTGCCTTTTGAAACCAAGGGGTCATCTGGGAAAGCCTCAGCTAATGGAAACACAAGTACACTTGTCATAAATCAGTGCCAAAATACTGAACAGACATGGTTGGAAGATTTAAAAGCAGCTACCAGCATATCTGGCCATTAGCTATTCAGTGGCTGCTTCTTTCACTATGTATTTATTTTTCATGTTGGTGTTTGACTTTAAAGGGGAAAGTGTAGGCTGTAATGGAGGGCTTAGTAAACAGTTCACCTCCATTTGACCGGGTGGGGGGTGTTCTTCCTTTAGATTCACTGAGTGCTTGTGGTGTCTTTTTAACTGACTGTCCATCTTTGTGGGATATGGTAGATGAGAAAACCATCACATTTTTCTATTAAACAAGTTGTCTTTGTGGCAAAATAAAATCAATTGTATTTCTACAGTGACTTTGCTGTGGGGCTATCATGAAATTCAGGAATGCTGTGGGAGGCACGAAATGAAGCAAATTCAGCACAGTTTAGAGATCATATAGCTTAAAAACAAAGAAGCTCATTCTAGAAAATTAAAGAGTAGTATTTTGGAGATAAGAAGTCAGCCATCCAAACCTAGCTTACCTCCCACATGTTTTTTTGAAAGTTTGAGCCTAGATGGACCATTGCCAACAAGATAAAGATGGTCACATTTGTTCAATGATTATCTCCTATGAAGTTGACCTGAAAGGGTTGGCTTTTAATGGCTCTTACATTTTTTTCAGCAGAGGCTTCTATTCGACTTCCCCCTTTCTGTGTCACTGTGGATCAGTCAGGAGGACACGCACCTCTGTGCTAGGTCTTGAGGTACAGTCCCAACATTGGCTTAGCTTCATACTTACTGCTTAAACTGCAATACTAGTGTGCTTTTAGAGTGGCAGAGGTGCCACCCCACAGATGAGGCAATAGCCAAGGACCTGGGTCATGGAGACATTGTCTACGTGGAAAAGTCACGTGTGGATGCTCTTCTTCTGCTACAAACGTGGCTTTGGGTTAGTTTTCTGCTTAAATCTTCCCAGGTGACTCAGACTAAACCAAAAAAAGCACTCTTACTGGCTTTGCCACTGGCCTGCTGGAGGACCACGGGCAAGTCGCTTCACCCCTCTGTGCCTCAGTTTCTGCATTTGTAAAATGGGTATAATGAGACCTCCCTTTTGTAAAGCACTTAAAGATCTACTGATAAAAAGTTGTGTAAAAACCAGGCATTACTGTGCAGTCAAGGTTATGCTAGTATAACTTGGGTTAAATTCACACCATAGTTTATTCTGGTGTAATCTCATGCAGATAAGTCATGTATGTGGCCTGTTACTAACCCCCTCTTTAGACCAGGGAGGTGACCTAAGGATTTGGTGGATTCTCATTAACTTGAAGCGTTTAAATCAAAACTGGATGTGTTTCTAAAGGAGATGCTGTAGCTCAACTGGAAGTCATGGGCTTGATGCAGGAATTATCTAGTTATTTTCTGTGGCCTGTGTTACTCAGGCGATCAGGCTAGAGGACCCTAGTGGTTCCTCTTGGCCTTGAAAATATATTAAATGTATTTCCTCCTACCCATTTGAAATCTGCTGCCTTGTAACTTCATTATGGTCTATGGCCATATCACTTCAAGCTGTGATCCTGCTAAATTTCACCAGTTAAGCAAGGTTGGATCTGATTAGACTTGGATGGGAAACTGCCAAGGAATCTAGGAACTGTAGGAAGTGATAGTGTTGATTCAGTAGGTAATGCTCTTCCCTCACAGTGCACAGCACATTAACAGGAACTGCTGCTGGAGGTGGCATATTGGCAAGGAAACACAAACTTGATATCCTGGCTCGAAAGATTGTGTTTCTCACAAACAGAAGTTGGTCCAATAACCGGTATTATCTCACCCATCTTGTCTCTCTGATATCCTAGTGTCACTTGTGGTTGTGACGGGTTGGATCATAGAACCCCCCTTGGGAACTGCCAACTGATGTGCCAAGACTGCTTCTGCCCCTGCTTTCCCTGCCAGCTTGGGACTCGGACACCCTGTCTTGTTGAGCCAGACATGCCAGTCTGCTCCAACACACACTCAGGGTCTGAACCATGTGCTCCAAAGCTGCAGACTTAACTGAAAGCAGCTTAAGCAGTGTTCCTGTCTTTAACACTCAGATGCCCAACTCCCAATGGGGTCCAAACCCCAAATCAATCCGTTTTACCCTGTACAAAGCTTATACAGAGTAAACTCATAAATTGTTCGCCCTCTATAACACTGATAGAGAGGTGCACAGCTCTTCTCCCTCTTCCCCTCCCCCCCGCCCCCGGTACTAATACACACTCTGTGTTAATTAATAAGTAAAAAATGATTTTATTAAATACTACTTGGAACCACTTAAATCCTACTTTCTGTAACAGACAGAACAAAGTGAATTACCAAGTAAAATAAAATAAAACACGCAAATCTAAGCCCAGTAGAGTAATAAAACTGAATACAGATAAAATCTCACCCTCGGAGATGTTTCAATACGTTTCTTTCACAGACTGGACGCCTTCCTAGTCTGGGCACAATCCTTTCCCCTGGTACAGCCCTTGTTCCAGCTTAGGCGGTAGCTAGGGGATTTCTCATGATTGCTACTCCCTTTATTCTGTTCCACCCACTTATATATCTTTTGCATAAGGTGGGAATCCTTTGTCCCTCTGGGTTCCCACCCCTGCTTCTCAATGGAAAAACATCAGGTTAAAGATGGATTCCAGTTCAGGTGACATGATCACATGTCACTGTAAGACCCCAAACCTTCATTCCTCCCAGCCTGACTCATAGGAAGGCCTGCAAGCAAACAGAGCCATCCACAGTCAATTGTCCTGGTTGATGGGAGCCATCAAGATTCCAAACCACCATTAATGGCCCACACTTTGCATAATTACAAAAGGGCCTTAGAGTTCTATTTCACATTTCTAGTTTCAGATACAAGAGTGATACATTTATGCAAATAGGATGACCACACTCAGTAGATTATAAGCTTTGTAATGATACCTTACAAGAGACCCTTTGCATGAAGTTTTTTTTAGTTACATTATATTCACACTCACTAGCATACTTTCATAAAATCGTATGGAGTGCAACATCACAGTAGTCTCTAAAGATCCATATGGTAATCGCTGTAAGCACTAGCCAGATTGCAATTTGGGTGATTTCCTTACCTAAATTTCCCACTGTGGATTTAATTTTATAAGGTATTCTTCACTTAGGCATGGTGTATGTTCTATTTACGGTAAACAGCGGCTTTTTTGTGCCAGAAGTGGCTGCGTTTCAGTAGTGTGGGACAGGATCCCTATTTTTTTTTAATGTTTTGGGAGCTTTCTGTGGAAATGCACAACATAAACTTGAACTATGGTTAGTTAATTCCTGCTAATAAACCCTTATACGTGTCATGTAAAGTGGACCTAGAGAGCTATGCTAGTCGAAGCCTTTAACTATTGTATTGGCTGTGTGTGCTTCCATTTGTGGTTATTCTTAGAGCCCTGCACAGATACAAAACTGATATGCATGGATATAAAGTGGATATCTGCAGGGCTCTACTAGGAACCACAGCGGCAAAAGCAGCAGCATGTCAGGCCACAATTCGCAGGAACCAGCGCCCAGCCGAAGCAGCTGCTTCTGTGTGGCTGTCCCGCCCCCAGCCCTGCCCACTGTTTGCAGGTAGGGAGGGTGGCTCCTGTAGCCCTAAGGTACTTCCTGAAGTTTAATTTACACTGCCTAGTGGTCAGTCCTCTGCAGGGCCATCCTGGAGAGCTAATATAATTTTGTCTAAGCCCCGGTGTCTTCCGCAGGCCAGGAAAGGTTGGCATACAGAGCTATATGCTTTGGTTTTAAATGGGTCAATGAGGCATTCCTCGTTATGGTAGTAAGGCAGGAAGTACCTTAGTGCTAGGAGATGTGCAGTAGTGACATTATAGTAGAATAACACAAGTTCTGGAGGGGAGTCATCCCGCTGCGTTGTTCTTCCTTGCCTTCATAATGCGGACCTCTCCACGTATACGCACGAACAAGGAAGTAGCTGTAGCTTAAATTCACCCTATTAAAGCCAGAACTCTGCCAAATAACGTTTCAAAGCGCCCTTCCCCCTCTTCGTTATCTTTGCAGTGCTCCTTCCTTTTTTGCTGAAGGACACCATTGTGTAGACGAGATTCTCTTCGGTTTTTACACTTTGTAAGGCTTAGATAGCAAACAGCCATAAGAGGGCCCCAGAGTCCCACACTTGAATGCTTTCCTCTTTGTCCAGTGGTCCCTATGCTTCCTCTTCCTGTATAAATCTTACCCAGGCTATCTCCGTAGATAGCTGTTTTGGGACTGGTCTCAACTGTTCTTGTACCAGTATGACTAAGGAAGGGGGGCAATGTAGTTATACCAGTATAAAGGTGCCTTTATCAGTATAAAATTGGCGTACTGGTGTAGCTTATTTCTAAACAGGAAGCGGAATAAGCAATAGTGGTATAACTGTATCCATGCCTGAGGGGAGAAGGCACCGCTTTAACTATACTGTAGTACGCAAGGCTTTAGATAAGCTTGTAAGGAGCCATTCATCTGCACGCAAAATGCAAGTATGTGTATTTGTGTAGTGCCTAGCACAGTGGAGCCCTGCTTCTGACTGGGGCTTCTGAGTTGCTACAGGAACATAGATAATTATTACGACTCACAGTAGATTACTCTTCTTTAGAACAAAATCCCTGTGTAAAACACCAGAGTGCTGCAAAATAGTAGCTGACAAGGTAGAAGTCATATCAAACCTTTTGCTATGTAGCAAGCAGGCACTATAGTAAAACATGGCCAAAATGGTGTGAAGACAGTAGATAGTTTGACCCAAAAAATGTTACTCTCAGAAGAGAGGTGGAGATGGAGGGGAAAGTGTCCTGACACTGGCTAGGAGTCGGGCATCCTGTATGGGAGCACTTTGCAAGCTTCCCATGCAACACTTTGTGCCTCCCCCAGCGATTGCAGTGCTGAATTCCCACACCGCTTGTTAGTCAATGCTGACCACCAACAACCCGCAAATATTCCAGTTCATAGATCCTATCAACTGTGCTGCTCATTGCTGTAGTATCAAAGTGGCTAACAACAATGAATAGATACAGCTGCACCGTTTGCCAGTAGGGCAGTGAAGTATTGGCTCAAATTTACAAGTGTCGGGAAAGAAGGTGCGGGGAATAATACCCAACTTCCCGATTGCTCATCTGATGTCTTCACCGTAAGGACATCCTTGTGACCCCTGTTCCCTACATCCAATTTGACACCATTTGGAGAGAGATAAATGTCGGGGGGGCTAGAAAGATGAAGAGCTTGTCTTACTATAAACATAACATTCAAGCCTTATGGACTGGTGGAATCCCATTTTTAGGAACTACTTACGTTGCATTTGAATTGAAGATGCCTTCTAATTTGGTATATGAATCATCTACAGAGACTGACTAAGTTTACTCTAAGTGTAGTCAGCACTTTAAATTGTGCACTTATCCTTCGGTCTGAAACCTTATTAAAACTTGGCCCTTTACAAAATAGACTACCTAGAATGCAGTAAAGCAATCCTAGGGCCTTTATTCTCCTTCGTTTGCTCATTAGGGGAGATTAAATTTACCGATAGGCTCATAATTTGAGATTCATGACTTCACTATACAAAAGACATCCCTGTCATGTCCTTTTTCACATGTGCTAATAGAAATATCAGAAAAGGACGAGGATAATTAGAAGCAATCTTAAGATTCCTCCTAGTTGTTTATATTTACAGAACGTTACGGGTGATTTATTTAGTACCCGCTTGTCAGAATAATGATACGCCTTTGTCTGAATCTGAAAATAATAGAATGAGGTGTTGGTTTCTGTCTGCCCCTCTTTTGGAGGGGTGGAATGCAGGGAGTGTCCTAAATCCCCAAAATACCTTGCCTATTCCTTTCCCCACTGGAAACCGGGGATTACAGAGGCGAATAAAGCTGATCTTTTGGAAGATGCATAGCTAGAGTGACCAGATGGCCTGATTTTATAGGGACAGTCCCGACTTTTGGGTCTTTTTCTTATATAGGCTTCTATTACCCCCGTCCCGATTTTTCACATTTGCTGTCTGGTCACCCTATGCATAGCACTTAGCTCAGTAGCTGAGCATACGCTAATGGAGGTGCCGGTGGTCAGAAACATACCTACAGCTAATGGCTATTGAAGGTCAGCCTTAAAAATAACACACACTGAACAATACATCCAAGGGGATCTTGCAACCTGAAGTCATGTGGCAGACAGCTGTTCTATATTTAATAACTCTGATATTGTACTGTGCGCTACTGAGGCTTATTTTTTCCTTTTTGACAGCTCTGTAATGAGAATCTACAATAAGGGTGAGTGTTTGTTTGCCATGTTCATGCTGAAGGTTGCACTTTGAAATTGGTGCGTCCAGACAGGTTGACAATAACCGGAAATGAATTTTTGTGGGGCTTTTATATAGCACATCCTCTCTGCACTCTTGGGAAGTCAAATAGTGTTTGTTATAAATGTCTCCTCTATAATAGCCTCTACAGCTGCTCAGTACAACCACCATAGAGAACCTAAACCGCTGCTCCAAACTGTATAATGAAAGTGCTTTGGGCTGCAGTGTGTGTTAGTAAAGATTAGATTAGCCTCCTCAGGTGGCACAAGCAGCATTCAACTCATCTTGGGGAAATGCTGGTGGTGAAAGACACTTCCAGCAGCTCTTCCTGAGTCACGAGCTCAGCCATGAATGCCAGTTAGAGAATTAGACTGCTTACCTTGTTCCACTGGTGCCCTGGGCTTCAAAGTACATTTATAAGGGCTGGAGTGGAAGGGAGAAGTACTTGATTCGGTTCCTGTTGACAGTGTATTGCAAAAAGGGCACTGGCCATTAGTGCTCCTGCTTCTTCCTCTTTAAGAAATTGTTTAGTTTAATTAGACAAGTTGCTGTTATCCATAAGAACGACCATATTGGGTGAGACCAGTGATCTGTCTAGCCCAGTATCCTGTCTTCTGACAGTGGCCAGTGCCAGGTACTTCGGAGGGAATAAACAGAACAGGGCAATTTTGAATGATCCGTTCACTATCATCCAGTCCCAGCTTCTGGCAGTTGGAGGTTTCGGGGCACCCAGAGCATAGGGTAGCATCCCTTACATCTGAGCTAATAGCTATTGATGGAACTATCCTCCATGAACTTACCTATTTCTTTTTTGACCCACTTATGATCTTGGCCTTCACAACAAGCCATGGCAGCGAGTTCCACAGATTGACTGTGTTGTGCAAAGAAATACTTTTTGTTTGTTTTTAAACCTGTAGCCTATTCATTTAATCAGGTGACTCCTGGTGTTACCTTTAGGGATGGTTCTGATGCATTGTGCAAATATGCATGTGGGAACAACCTCAGAGAAAGACTTGTATGTTCTGAACTATGAAACTGATGTGGTGTTGCTTTTAAATTAAAAATATCAATTCAGAGGAATCAGTTTCACCTTCATTATTGCTTTTCTCCCGCTATTGTATTGACAAAGATGCAGCCTTTGTGTAATGGGACTGGGAGATAGACAGGGACAGCTCTGTCAGGAACCTCTCAAGTTTTGAGTTGGACAGTTGTTAACTTTTTTCTAAATGCAACTTCCCTTGAAGAGGAGAAAGGAATGCTAACAATGGCAGATGTACCCATTCTGATGCCCACAGCTGAATTTTGGATCTGGATCAGGGAACCACGTATTCTTCTAGTTAGAGTATCCATTCTCAGGTGACTCTCTGCCACAGTCTCTCAAAGGAGGCTGCCAGTCTTCTATGCAGTGAAAAGAGATGTTCACTGTGGATGCTTTCTGCCTCCCCAAGGACAAATATTGGTGTGTATCTATTCAGTCACAGCCAACCTTGAGTGGCTAAATGACTCTGCAGAACTGAGGAAACTTTTTATTATTATATTTATTTATTTATTGTTAGCACAAGTTCTAATAAATCCAATCAGACTGTCACGCAGCTTTATAAGCTTCCAGGAATGGTATTCCATCATCTGACAGAATAATACATTGTTAGTAACTTCATAGTTAATGCAACGTGCATGTTTGTATAACTAATTGTTTGTTTTTTTGATTCCTGTCATACTTTGTCCTTGATGGAGGACAATCTTGCACAGTACAAAAGAGAAGATTCTATACTAGGTAGACTTATTTGCTAAAGCAAAAATCTGTTGCTGTACTGTTTGAATGGTCACGTCAGTTTTAAACCCAACATGTTAGGTTTTGTAAAATCTTGGTTTTACAAAACCTGAAGATCAATATAACTTTTACTTCTGAAATTTTTTAACATTCCCCGGCAGTATTTGCCATCCAAGCATTGCATCCTTGCTCTACTGCATGATCCAGAAAACAAATATAACGCTAAACAAAGTGAAATTGACTAGGCAGTTTTCACTATTAAAAGTGAGTAAAATGCAAAGATTAAACTGCACTAATGGTGACCAGTAAACTGTGTTAATTCATTTAGTTTTAATATTATGCGGTAATGTGGACACACCTGGTTTAAACTATGTGCTTTTAAGCCCCTTCTGACAACTCTTTAAAAAGTGTCACCACCCTGAGTATACAAAGAAGGAATCTGAAGATTAAGTAAACATAAATGTGTCCATACATAGAGTATGTAGGAGGTGACTAAGTGGGGAGTATTTACATATTTTTTTCAGATTTAAAAAAAAACCTGCCCACTTAGCAGCAGTAGAAGGAGCTTCTGTTTGTAGCTCACCTAGCAGAGTTGCTGCTGCTTATGAAGCTGGAGGGCTCTGGTTCAAATCTGTGCTATCGAAATGTTCGGACACTACGTACAGCAAGTGTAGCTGCCCAGAAAGAAGGTAACTGTGTAAAAACACTGTCTGCTTTTGACCACCAGTTTCCTGCTGTCTTTTTTTTTAAAGACGTCTGTATTATTCTGCAGTCAGACATCTTCACTGTAGCACATCTGCCTCCTGTAATAAAGTTGGACAGTGTCCCAGTGAGGGTGGTGACTGGTCTGTGATGCTTCCTGCATTTTAAGGAAGTCACTGAAGTTCCTTGTTCTTGACACCACTTGCCTCCCCTCTGTAGAAATGCAGCAGATGGCTTCTTTTCCTTTTATGGCAAGCAGTGTTGATTCCCCTTTACCCTCAAAGCCCAGGCTGGAAGTAGAACTGAGACTTGCTCAGTTGGAGGAAGGGGTTGTTCACACAGAAGGCTGGAAGGGGTGGGGAGGTAACTTACAACATAGTAAATTCCAGTTTAGAAAAGCAGAATTGCAACATCTCCCTAAAGGTGCTGATTATTGTTGGGTTTGGGGGGTGGTTGTTTTTTAAGCCTATTGCTTATAATAGCCAGTAGCAGCTTTTGACCATCCATATTTTCCAAGTGGGAAAAGAAAACAAACTGGAACGGGTCATCGCACCAACACTGCTGAATTTATAAAAACACATGAAGACCCCGCCCCCTCTTTAAAAATTCATTTGACCAGTTACACAGTGTCAGGTACATCCACAAAAGGCTGATATCTCATCCAGAATAGTTTCCTTCATCAATCCCTATGAGCCATTTTATATACAGATACGGGGATGCTTGGTTCTGAGCTTGCGCTGGTTTCACTCAAGGACTACTGAACAGGTGATGGTCACCTAGGTAACTAGCAGCAAGTGGTGTTAATTAAAGCAGAGGGTAAATCTGTATTTCAGAGAATCTTTGATGTGATTTATCTCTTCCTAACCCCCCAAAAACCCCTGTAGCCGCTGCTACTTGCTTCAGATTGTATTTCATTAATTCAGTGCCAGTTGTAGGTTTGGCAAGCGGTTTAAACTGCTAGGTGTTTGAGTAAGTGCTGCCTTTATTGTCTCACCGTGAAACCTGTTGGCAGCTGCCGAGTTAGTTCTGTTTCAGCCCTTCTAAACCTTGATGAAATGCAAAATTAGTCAGTTTGGCATGTCACTTGCTGTGGAGCCCTCCGTGTGATTCATGAGCTGTCCCTGCCTCATACAACTACTGACCGAAACGCAAAATAGGTCACTGTTTCTCCCTCATTGGAGGGAAAGTAAGGAGGCAAAATGTAATGGTTCATTATGGGCTCCCATCCACTCTTTCCCTCAATGGCCAATTGTAACACCATTTGCTCTTATAGTAGAGTCAACCTAGCTGAACTTTTCATATTTCTGTCACCTGAACAAATGAAACAGAACATTCAGCATGAAAATAGTGTTTAAATTCATGTAAATTCAATACATTTTGGGCACCATGGCCTTAATTCCTTCAGCCAGTTACTGTCTAGTTTTTTTTTTTTTTGTTAAAATTTCTCAGCCTTGCTTAATAATAAAAGGACATTTTAACACCTTTATTTCCTCACTTCTGACTGTTTGAATGTCTGAAGAGCTGTCTGTATCTGATGGTGGAAACCTCCTATTTTCAGGAATGCTAATAAGCAATCAGTAGTAGTGTTGGGGAAGCATTTTGAAAATAGTTCACAGTAGCAATAACACATCCTTTAGCGGTGATTTAATGAGAGTCTGTCATGCTACATTCTCTGTTTTGCTATTCCCCATAAATCTTTGTAGTTGAGTGGTACCTTTGTTATAAAGACATCTAGAAAACTTACTGGAATTGGCAAAGGTGCTCACAGTCTGTAAACTAAGGGTACGTCTAGACTACCCGCCGTATTGCCGGGTAGCGATCGATTTCTCGGGGATCGATGTATCGCGTCTCATCTAGACGCGATATATTGATCCCCAAACGCGCTCCTGTCAACTCCGGAACTCTTCCTGCGTGAACAGCGGTAGCGGAGTCGACAAGGGGAGCCGCGGACGTCAATCCTGTGCCATGAGGACGAGAGGTAAATCGATCTAAGATACTTCGACTTCAGCTAAGCTATTCACGTAGCTGAAGTTGCATATCTTAGATTGATTCCGCCCCGCCCCCCAATGTAGACCAGCCCAATGAGGCAAGCTATTCCTATGGTGTTGAGGAGGTTTGGGTTGTCAAAATAGCACTCCAATAGGCTTGTTGCATTTGTCTACTTGGCTGTCAAAGCCATTCATGCATTTTTTCTGCCTTGCTTCCCCCAGTTACGATATCCTAGGGCCGGCCTTCCTGTCTTCCTGAATGTAAACACCTACCACGTCTGGACTTGCTGCCTGACTAATCCTGCAGAGTAGACCACACACGGGATGTCAACTGAGATACTAAAACCTGCCCGTTGGTATTTTGAGGGCAGCCCTACCTTGACTCCTCCCTTACCGGCAAGCTGAAAACTATTAAAGCATGTGCTGCTTGAAGTGCATTTAAAAAAAAAGTCTTTTGAGAAACATCACAATTTGTTGAGGTCCTGTGCCTGAGCTTGAATTGTAACATGTCAAACAGTTGAGAAAAGTAAAGGGTTTTTCACAGAAAAACACTGGATAGGGCTGGCTGAAGCATCACACTGGAGCGGTATAGTGAGGATTTGAACAAAAGTTTCGCTGCTACATAAGTTTCTAGTGTGTACTTTCCTACATCACAATAAATAATACACAACTTGGCACGAGTGGCAGTCTCTGATCAAGAGGCCTTGGACTAGAATAGCTGCAGGACAACTTTATTCCCCCAGCAATCGTTTTACGTCTTTGTGTATAAGCCACTATATTTCTCTCTTAGAAAAGATTATTAAAATTATTGGTATGATGGTATCTGGGGCTCCATTGTGCTGGTTACTGTGAAAACAGTCCCTGCCCCAAGGGGCTTATACTCTAAATAGGTATCTAATTAGACCTGGCGGTAAGGTGCTCTTATCTAAAATAAGCGTTACCAGGCTAGGATGTCCCTGCAGGCTGGAAATTGGAGCTCTTTGCAAGCCAAAGACCACTTTTAAGTGGTAAAGTGTAAATTGACTGTTGTGCTTGGATGCTTAGCCCAGTGCTAGGAGAAGGCAAAAAATGTGAATTGAAGTTGGGGCTGTGTGTACATCTGTGTCCGTCCCTGCTGTTGCAAGAGGAATTTGGGGCTGGTAAATGTTTGACACAGGAAGGATGAGTAAATCCTAACATGACTTCTGGATGTAGTAAACTCCCTGATACTGGTGCTGAATGAGTAAAGCAGTTCTCGTTCTGCAATGATATCAAAACAAGCACCAGTCTTTGCAATAGTACAAATCTCCATGTCATTCTCTGTCTCTCTCTCTCTGGCCAGTCTTTGGAAGATGCTGGCTATTTTCCCCGTTCCCTGAGAAGACAAGGTCTTCAGATCCCTTCTGCTGCATGAACCAGAGCTCTTAACTCTGAACTGAACTACCTTAAAATAAGTGGTCTAATTTTAAAATGTTCTGGTTTGTTTCCCCACTGTGGTTGGGCAACAGCAGAAATTACTACTGCTACTTAGAAATTACTGCTACCGTCTCAAACACATTTTCTGGAGTCTAGGTGTTCTGGTTTATTTGGGGTTTTTTAATGAAAGGCGGAAGAACACTAACTCAAGAAGCCGTCCTTACGCCAGTAACAATATAAACGATCTAGCAGTGAGCATAATGAAAACTCTTTGGGGTACTGCTCAGCAAAGGGGATGGGGGAAGTTTTTTTTTGTTTGTTTGTTTTTGTTTTTTTAAGCAGTGGAATGTGTTGCAACAAAAAGGAAACTATTTTTGTGTGGATGTCACAATACTGTAAAAGGCATTGCAGATTTCTCTTCCCGTCTAACTTAAGTTGAGATAAGCCTCTCCCCCCATATTAATGCTGAGACTGCACTAATCAGAGGATGGGATGAAGTATGAAATACACGTGGTCTTTTCCTTTCTCTTTTTACTCTTGACTGACTTGTGGCAAATCACAGTAGGACCATTTTATTCCAGAATGAGTTTCCATGCACAGACATGCCCTGAAACCATTGGAGATGTTACTTAAAACTGATTTAACCACTCTGAGGAAAAATGTATAGATGAGCCCTTATTAGGCAGGATATTGTCATGCTAACATGACTCACTAGTGTTTAACCTCTGCACCTTCACCGCAGAGTTGACTTTGACCGGTTAGCCTAACTCCAGATTGTGTTGACACTGCAAAGTCCTCACTGGTGGTGTACTCCTGCATGTGTCTGTCACTAGGACGTCTGCAGTAAGCTGAGCTACTCTGATTCTTTCATGGTGATTTCTGGGAGAGTTTGTCTTCCTGTGCACACTGGAGGAATTGTGGGAAGGCAATGGCGAATTACTGGCACTCAACTGCCTGCCTAGCCTGGGTCCTCACTGCTAATAGGGCAGGTTACCTGCCTGAGTGTAAACCTCACTCACACTTCAGTTATATCCCCAGCAGGCCAGCTAGCCCAGGTTGAAGGCACCAGCAAACCTGGGTGAGAGGTTTTTGTTTGTGAATGGGAGGAAGGTTGGGGCGCACCACCTGAGAGCGAGCCTGGGTTAACTGCGATGAAAACAGACCCTAAAAGTATGCACCACCCTGCTTAGGGAGCTGAGGAATTTGTGTTTAAAGTGGGGCTGGAGATTCCTACATTTGTGTATTTTGCCTCAGAGCTCAGGGTGATTTCTATACTCCTTCAAAGCTTTTAAATCTATAGGGAAAATACCAGTATTGGTTCACTTGGTATTGCTCGTTCAATCAGAATGATAGTGTGTTGTACACCTGATGGGTCTAATATGTCATGTACGTTACTAAATGCGCTCTCCCATTTCCTACTTCTTATTTTGCCAAATAGTCTGACTGGAATCCTGAAATCTCCACCTGCCCTCTCGTTCTGGAAGCCACTCTTTTTTTTTTTTTTAAACCATTTCCCTTTTTTCCCACCAAAATAGCTGTCTGTGCTCTAAGCCTGCTCCCTCCAATTCCAAAGACCTACATCTCTCAAAGCTGCAGTGTTAGAATAATAAAGGGTTGTTAGAGCTTAGAAATGGAATGAGTGCCTGCATCTTTGCTCCCCACATGTACTTTGCGCTGCCTACATATCTGTAGAGACAGTCTTCTCTCCACTGACGAAAGGATAGAATGTTGTATGGTCTCTTCCAAACCTCTTCATGCGTTAGCACAATGGATAGCACTCCGTTCAGTGAGGAGAGATTCTGTGTGCGTGTGCTTACAGTAAAACCTAGGGACTAACCTCCCCTTCATAATACTCCATTTCTTGATGGTTTTGATTTCCTTGAATCTTTCTAGTGCAGCACTGTTTCCACCCAGGAACGTCTCCCCAGGCACCTACTGCAGGACATTGGTTTTAGATTTACAGAGATATTTCTTATTGTTCTTTCCTGTTAGTAAATGAGTTACAGATGACTCAACTTCATGTTAGGGTGAAATTTGCAAGGCTGAGGTTGGTGGTTCACAGGGCTGCTAAGAGTTTTATAAGTCTGCCATAAATACTTCATTTGCAAATCCATCAATAATTAACCACACACACATCTTGTGTTATCAATCTGTAATTAAGTGGTTCTCAAAGAAAACGCTGGTTAGTTGCACTATGCCCTGTGGCTAGCAGTGAAGTTTACCATATATAATGGCAAAGCAGCTCTTTTACCAATATAGCTTATTACAGCCATACGGAGCCTGTCCCAAATGACACAGACTACACTGGATAAAGCATAGCAAGACTGGGGGCTTTTACTTGCAAAGCTGCCAGGGATCGCCCTTCATCACTGCTGTGCTGGCAAAAGTTTGTACTGCAGCCCTGGCCTGTGTCTAAACTTTTACTGTAGCCAGGGTTTCTGATTTTCAGCTCTGACCCTTTTGTTAACCATAAATCACCAAATCAGTTACCATCAAAGTTGTCACTTTACAGAGAACGTTTGAAAAGGGATGCCATCCTGAAACTCCAGTCTTGTTTCAAGAAATGAGTTCGTGTTTCCTAGGTGTATTACATGAACCTGAGCGTTCCTGTGTATATGGTTCTCTTCCCTGTTACTGTGCGGAAGACTCATGCAAGCAGGAGAACTGACTAGAGAGGGGAAAGAGTGAAAAATAACTATGCAAAATGTGGTCAAAAGTGCAAATTAAACCAACTTGGGGACTGGAGGGAAAGAACAGAAATGAACTCCACTGATCCCTTTCAATTAGAGTAACTAGAGGTATTGCTTGTAGGGAAAAAATGGCGGCACACACACAGAATTGACTTTAAATAGCTGTTGTCCCGTTAATGTAACTTTCAGTGTATGTTAGAGCCTTCTAGTGGAACCTTTGTCATGGGGCTGAATCGTTTTTGTTTTCTAATATTCTGTACCACAGTGCAGTCTGGGTGTGACCACTTAAGGGACGGATGCCAAGTTATTGCTTGCTACAGTTGCCCTTCAAATAAAAGTGAAACAGAATTGTACTTAGTACCTTTTGGAAGCTACTTCAGGGTGGTCTCCAGGTCTCAGAAACTACTTTAGTGTGGTCTAATAAAGGCGAGCTCTATTGATTTCACTGTATTTTTCCCCCAATGTCATGCCTACTGTTACTTGGTACGTCTGGAGCAGGAGATGATCTAGCGCTCAAGCTATTGGAAGTGGCATCTGCCTTCGTAAAACATTGCATTTAGGATTTAAATGGATACCATTGAGAGGCCCGCTCTGTTAAATGGAATAAGGTAATCAGTCCTATGCATTTGGAGTAGCTGTGGGAGGGCCAGGCAGTGAGTGCTTTGAACTAGCCTGCTTGTATTTAATTATTTACTTTGGCTGGGAAGACTCTACCCATTATCTTGTATCAACTTAGCAAATCTAAAAACTGTGGTCAACTGCATGTGACACTCTGGTAGCAAATGACTGAACTTGATACAACTTCCTGCCTCAGCAAAAAGCTAAATGGCTCCACGTATGCTAATTTAAATGTTATTGTCAGCATGAGGTCACAGACTATATTTAACCTGCCTATATAAATCTAACCGAATGGCACAGTTTCCGACTGCCCTAGAGAGCAGGTTGAAGCAGGTTGGTGCCTGGAGGCCTTTGAAAAGCTCACAAAGAAAGAGGCCTTTCTCACTATGTATAAGCGGAACTGCTTGCTGAGCAAATTGGATGTAGCTTTTTTTTTTTTCTCTCCAGTGCTTATCAGCTCAAAGGAATAGGGCTGACTGTAGAATTAGATTGTTACTTCAGAGAGAAAAGCTGATCTGTACTGGAAAGTTTGTTACTCAGCTCTTCATCTAGTTAGGGGGAAAGGACAAGATTCGGATGTGATGAAGATCGCTGCATCTGATGCAAATAGTTCTAGGCAATGGCTACACTTGCACTTCAAAGCGCTGCCGCGCTAAGTGTAGTCAAAGCGCCAGCGCTGGGAGAGAGCTCTGGGAGCTTTGACTACACTGGCGCTTTGCAGCGCCGGAGAGGGTGTGTTTTCACACCCTGCTGCAGTGCTGCAAATTTGCAAGTGTAGCCATGGCCCTAATCCCATTTAGTGCTCACATCTCAGTGTCTGCAGCCTTAGATTTCCATTTCTCATGTCTTCACCTATCAAACTCAGTTCAGAAATTGCATTGAAATACGTTTTTAAATAAATCACAAAACATTTCAAATGGTGAAATCATTCAGGCTGGCAAGCAGCCAGGTTAAAGCAGTGTTCTTTTCTACAAGTTTCTGTGTCTTAGATTCTAAATACAGACTGTCCACTTCCCCAGTACAGTAAGTATACAGTAGATTGATGGGCTACTCTGATAGAGCTAATGCAGTTTCCAGACTTGGCTAACAGTACCTCAGTACTGTTGGCTGGCAGTGTTTTCTTGAATGGAACTGCCGACATTCTTGTTGCATAGGTCTGACTGCTGCAATCAAATGACCATTAGCCTAGCCTTTCTGAATCAGACCTCTGGAAAAACATTGTTTTCTCTGAAACCCATTTCTGGAATTTCTGATTGGAAGAATACAATTGATTATTGCAGAGTACTCAGCAGGCTACCAGTAACTTGGTAGCTCACCTCTAAAACCAAACCTGGCCATGGGAATTCACTAGACTTCTTTCTACAGCAGCTCAAATTACGAGTGCCTAGCCGAGGGGGATCCAATAATTTTCTAATAGTAGTCCACGGACCAAGTGTGGAGTACACTTTTTCAGTTGCTTTTGCAGGGAGGAAGGTTAAATTTCACCTTTCTGATTTCTTGATGAGATTGGTTGAGTTAACTTTCTTATATGGGAAGAAGAAGGCCATACAAGCCTTTTTACAAACATTAAATATAGGGCTTGTCAAAAAACAGAGAGGACATTTCACAAAAAATTTTGAAGCTATTAATTTTGCAAGGCGTTAAAATATAACAGTTTCCCCCCCCCCCCCCCCCCGCTTTTCTCTTCTCCTCTTTGTCACTGAGTGCAGTAAAACGAACAATGTCCGGGGTGGCACTCTTAAATTTTTTTCTTTCTTTTCTACTGTAACTTATCCAGCATTTGAAAAGATCGAGCTGTAAGGTTGGTTTTGTTTCCTCTTGCCACTTTAACTTTTCAAAACGACTTTGATTTTTGGAAAAGTTAGATTAGCCAAAGGAAACTGAAAGTGATGCCGGGGCACCCCAGACATCATTCAGTCTGTTGAGTTCGGGGGAGGGGGAAGGGGGATAAAATGTCAACACATTCAGTTTTGATGAACAAGCAGCTTTGAAAAAACAGCTCTTCACTAAAAGATTTTATTTAAAAATCTATTTTTCATCAAACGTGCAAACAAACTTTGACTAGCTCTGATTTACAGTATGAAATTAAACACACCTTTCTTCACCCGTGTTTTAATGTTCAATCATTTGCACAACATAAACTTGCGTAGGTAATAATCTTGTTTAGCATAATCTTGGAAGCCAACCCAAGCTGGTTCAGGATTCCTGTCAACACCTACCCTCCTAAAGAAACCTAGCTATGGTAAAAAGAGCAGAGGCTTCCCTCTTCCTAGGCTACACAGCTGTTGACAACATGTTTGATCCTTTTAGCACCTAGATTCTGTTTTGTCACATGGCAACAAGTACTGCCAGTCAAGCATTCTTGTTAAAAAGATAAGCAGCTGCGATTACAGTTCTGGGTCTCTAGGGGGCAGCATTAACTGAGAAACAGATTAAACTTTCAGGAGGCGCATACAAAGAAAATTATCAGGGGAAGGAAGAAAATAGGCTTCATTTTAATACCTTCCAACTGGTAATTCTGTTTGAACGCTGTCCCTTTTATGTACGTAGCGTGTTATGTGCATTCTGCCATATTGCAGGTATACAGTGCATTTGGAGTTGGTACCTGCTGCCAGTGTTACACGACTGACTCAATAGTGTTAATCCTCTTCTGGACTAAATAGTGGATGTAGCAATCCACCCTAGGAAGAGGCTGTTTCCGTATTGGCAAGTCTGGATGCCCAGAATGCTATTGCCAAGTTTCCATGCAACGCACAGATAAGTACATGTCCTTGTACATCTCTGCCGCTCGGATATACGTTTCTCTAGCTAAACTGGATTTTAGTTCAGTTTCATTAACTTCACTGTTCTAGCTCTACGTGAGAGACTCTAGAAACAGTCCCAAATGCTGAGTGTTGTGGGCGTGTCAACGTACAGAGGTTACACCCCATTTAATTATTTTATACTGATTTTAGCTAATCCAGTGCAACTTTGTCTGGGCATTTTTAATATCAGTTTAAAACTAGTGAGATGTGCACTTCTCAATTAACTGCTTTAAAAATCATACCCTTAGTTCAACGAATTAGCTCAGCTTTGGGTAGACCAGCCTTAAAATGCTACTCTGAGAGCGCTGTGGTCCTCGCTGCCTGTAAATGAAACTCTCAAAATCCAATCACTATTCTGTACTCTGTTTACAGCAGATAATTGAACCCTCTCAGATGTAGGGTGTCCACACGGGAGTAGCTGCTACGGTATCCCAAGCTGTCGTTCGCATATTTTGGGAAACGTGGCGGACTCCCAGAACAGCAGCATTAAGATGTCATTGAATAGCCACAGCACAGCACTTTCATTAACCAGCATACACGCTACGGCAAGTTACAGGGCCCCCCCTTACAGCTGCCACTGAGAATGGGAGGGTGATGATGACAGACCAGTGATGGAGCCTGCAGTTGATTTCTTCTGCATTTTGCTTGATCAGTAAATGGCCTTGTGTAAATTCTTATGCAATGAGAGGGAGCAAGCATGCAGGAATGCTGTGGGCAGTGAGTCAGCCATCTCTCTCTTTGTCTTCTTACATTTCACTCCCTGCAGGATTTATCTGGCCTGAATCTATAACAGTCAGTGTTGATCAGATAATGACAGTGTGAACAGCACTGGCTAGCCAAGCAGGGGTGGAGGCTGATTGGTAGAAGTGCTGAATTTTTAGCTTTGCCAGATCTTCTGTAGATTGGATCTTGAAGAGCTTTTTGTGTGGGTTGGGGAAAGGGGTAAGCAGGCTAATTTTATCACTGCTGTTTTGTTTAAATGCATTCTAAACACGTTTTATAGCTTAAGGCCTTGTCTATACTGCCACTTTACAGCGCTGCCACTTTCTCGCTCAGGGGTGTGAAAAAACACACCCCCACCCAGTGCTGCAAGTTTCAGTGCTGTAAAGCTGCACTCCCAGCACTTAACAACTTTGCTGGTGAAGACATACCCTTAGTGTTCATTCTGGCGCAAGTGTCAAGCCATTTAGAGGGCTGCAATTAGATTTTTCCATATGCAGCGTCTTGGAATAACTGGCAAGGGATTGTCTGTTTTGATCTCTCTGCTGAATGTTAACATGCTATCCGTACCTGTGGCCTCAAATAGGAAAGCTGTGTAACTACTTCTCTGCTCCTGGAAACAAAGGATCATCCTGAGCCCCAACATGTTTGTGCTAATCACAGCAGCTTCCTGTCAGCCTGCAGGAAACAGGAGCCACTACCTTCAATAGATGTACAGTGAAAAGATTAAATCGTGATTGAATGGTCCTCCAGCACGTCCTCCTTTCTCTTCTCCCTGCTCAATGTTTTAGTGAATTGTCCCACCCTACCTGGCAAGCTTGGGCAGATGCAACCAAGTAATCAGTACTTAATGTCCCACTTATCCATAGTCATTCTGGAACTGTTCAGTAATGCAATGGCCTTTTAGAGGACAGTGTGTTTATTGGTTAATCTAGACAAGCTGACTGTTACACTGGAAGCTCAGTGCTGTTAACACAGAGAACCTAAACTGCTAAAATAGCAGGTGAAGGGATGAGTTAAAGGAATGCAGAAAACCAGGTAAAATAAACACCAAACAAAAATAAACTCACTGAATTGGAAACAAAACGCAAAATTAACTTTCCCAAGTTAGGCTCCAGGATGAACAGAACAGTAAGTAGGCAGCATTGTCCTCTGGCCTGGGAGTCGGCAAACTGGGTTCTGTTCCTGGTGTGACACTGGGCAAGTCACATCACCTCTGTGCCTCTGTTTATCCTCACACTTTTTGCCCTTATCCTCTTAAAGTGTAAGCTATTCGGGGCAGGGGGTGGCTTTTCGTGTGTTTGTACGTTGGGCCGCACAGATTAGGCAATCTTGGTTTGGACATGTAGGTGCTATTGTAATACAAATAAATAATTCAGGCTGGCCGTAAAATTCAGCCCGGAGTGGTGCATATAAGAAAACAGAGACAGTAAAGAAATGCACTTGCTCTTTATGAAACAGAGCTGCTTTGTAAAGCGCAAAAGGGCTTCTTAATAATGGGCTAGACTTTATCACTGTTCAAACTGAGCAATGATCAGACACCTGTGGTTACTTAGTATTAAAGCTAAGATTTTGTCACGGATATTTTTAGTAAAAGTCAGGGACAGGTCACGAGCAATAAAGTCAAATTCATGAAGGCCTGGGACCTGTCCCTGACTTTTACTAAAAATATCCATGACACAATGGGGAGCCGCGGGGCAGCTGCAGGGGCTGACTGGAAGCTCCGGGGGCCCACCACCACCCGTGGGGGCTCGGAGCTCCAGGGTCCCCCTCCACCCGTGGCTCTGAGCTGCGGGGTACCTGCGGTTGGGAGCAGCAGGGTTCCCCAGCCACCCACGGCGGCTTGGAGCTGGGGGGGCCCATCAGCTCCTGGCTGACGTGGGGTGCCAGAGGGACTGAAGTCACAGAGGTCTTTGGAAGTCACGGATTCCGTGACCTCCGTGACAAAATTGTAGCCTTAGTGCATGTAAATGCTCAATAGCTGAGCTAGTCAATTCAATTCATACAACAGAGCTCAATGCAAAATGTCCAGGCCTGTCATCTTGGCAAAACACTGTGAGGCTATTAGGTGGCCCATCAGGCCAGATTCATAGTGGTAGAAACAATATGGAATGCTTGCAAAAGCTGTGCAAAGTATCTTTGGGGGAGAGCTCATTAGAATTCAATTTCAGCTGCACTTAACCTACCTTTTGTAGTGGTTAACAGCTCACTTGTGCAAATACTGATTGTGAAGGATCCCAGCAGTGTATAAGGCAATAATTGCCATTTCTTTAGGCATGGTGGAGGCTAAGGCCATGGCTACACTTGCAAATTTGGAGCACTGCAGCAGGGTGTGAAAACACACCCTCTCCGGCGCTGCAAAGCGCCAGTGTGGTCAAAGCCCCAGCGCTGGGAGCGCGGCTCCCAGCGCTGTACGTTATTCCCCACAGGGAGGTGGAGTACGGACAGTGCTGGGAGAGCTCTCTCCCAGCTCTGGCGCTTTGACTACACTTAGCGCTTCGCTTTGAAGTGCAAGTGTAGCCATAGCCTAAGGGGAGAAACTGGACACAGTTTAACTCCCTTTACTGGGAGTGCAGCACCATCTCTCGCTCCGTAGTTGTGGAGGAACAAGTCCTCCTGGGAGCAGATGAGAATTCTATTTGGAAGTAAATTGAAGTCTCTATGGTCTAAGGGAGACAGGAGTGGCAGAAGATCCCTAAAAGTGGGGGGCCACTGGCACCTGAACCGTGGCTCTGTCCTCCCACCCCACCCCTTCTCCTCAAGGCCCCATCCCCTGTTTGCTCCTCTCTGCCCTCTACCCCCCATTGGTCGCCCTTATAGCTGGTAAAAAGTGGGGTGACCATGGTCCCCTGGCCCCTCTCCATTCCAATGCCCCTGAAGGGAGATGGGGGCGGGTTAGGTAGCTACAGTGTTTGAGGCAAGGATGCAGGGGCGGCTCTAGGCATTTTGCTGCCCCAAGCACGGCAGGCAGGCTGCCTTCGGCGGCATGCCTGCGGAGGGTCTGTTACACCTGCGGGAGGTCCGCCAAAGCCGCGGGACCAGCGGACCCTCTGCAGGCAGGCCGCCGAAGGCAGCCTGCCTGCCGCCCTCGCGGCGACCGGCAGAGCGCCCCCAGTGGCTTGCCGCCCCAAGCACGCACTTGGCGTGCTGGTGCCTGGAGCCGCCCCTGCAAGGATGGGAGCAATGTTAGCAAAACACCAATGTTGAGAAGCAAGTGGAATGATTTGGTATGAGACTGGGTAGTACCTGATTCCTCAGAAAGGTTTTATCTATAACAGGGGTAGGCAACCTATGGCACGGATGCCAAAGGAGGCACGCGAGCTGACTTTCAGTGGCACTCACACTGCCTGGGTCCTGGCCACCAGTCTGGGGGACTCTGCATTTTAATTGCATTTTAAATAAAGCTTCTTAAACATTTTAAAAGCCTTTTTTACTTTACATACAACAATAGTTTAGTTATATATTATAGACTTATAGAAAGAGACCTTCTAAAAATGTTAAAATGTATTACTGGCACGTGAAACCTTAAATTAGAGTGAATAAATGAAGATTCGGCACAGCACTTCTGAAAGGTTGCCGATCCCTGATCTATAATATAATGAGACCCCTGGAGTTGTTAATCAGTAATTGAATCCTGGTTGGAAAAACATGGGGTGTCAAGAGGAAATGGGTTGTATTTTGAGTTGCACTGGACTTGGCTATCTTCTCTTCAGGCTCTGAGCTACTGCTTCTACTCCATATATGGAAACTGTGGTAATTTATCAGGTTAGTCAGCCAGGAAATGAGTGCATATATATAGATAGATACGCATATAAAATATTTTTTAACTGTTTGCTGATCAAAGGATGCTAATGGCTCACTTTTCATCCCTCAAATAGAAATAGATTAGTTCGTGTCAAGACTCCCTCCCTACCCTGTTTTGACATCTTTTGTGATCCCAGTGGGTTTACAAACCCCAGAATGGAAAATGCTGCATAAGAGAGAATCTACAGGGAAGAGAGGATGGGGTTTATTCCAAATTTCTGGTTAAATTATCACTTCTGCTCTGGTTAAGGATTCATCATAATTGGCTCTGATTCCTTCTCCGTTCTCCAACTGTCTGCCCATGTGCTGCCTTTAAGCATCCAGCCACTGGTGTATTTAAAGTTGTCTGCTCTCTTAGTTTTCTGAGGACTTGATAAGCAGGACCGTGATCTGCTTTGTGGGCTGGGTGACATGGAAATTCCAGTGCACCTGAGAAGTGGTAGGCTTTTCATTATTACCATGCTATGGAATCCCTCCATTTCTCATGATGAGCATCCTCTCAAGTTGGGGAGGATTAGCACCATTTTGGAGTTCCCCTCACATTGACTAAGACAGCTGCAGTTAGCACCATATGTACATCTTAGTCCGTCTAAACTTCTCCTAGGCTTCACCTGTTAAAAATGGCAGGCAACCACTCACCCTGAAACTTGTTCAGCTAAGAGTCCCTGGCCACGTCTTGCATAGCTATTGGTGATGGCTTCATCCCTAGACCCCATTGTTAAGCGATTATTGTAACAGCGGGAAGCTCCCAAATTCCTCTTGCACTTTCCCCATCATTGGGATCTCTAGCTGCATGCTGATGGTTTGCCAAACTCAGTTGCTGCTGGTGAATCTCTGCTGTATATTGTAGGCCTGATCTTTCAGCGCAAATCTGTGTGGTTTGGGGAACACCCTCACAAGTTGTAGCTTTGCTATTCAGTGATGTGTCCGGGATGGTCTCTTCCCATTAACACATGTTGTTATCCTCAGGAAACCTGCAGAAAGTGCCAGGGGCTATGGAAGGAGCACATGAATCTTACCTGTGAACAGCTGGCTGAGAAGGATGACATAAAATATAGAACATCTATGTAAGTAACTTCCTGAATCTGGAAAAACTGGAAACTTATTCTAGGTTCTAATGTGGGTTACGCAAGAAACCATCTGTGTCGCTAAATTCAGTAAAAAGTATTGTGTGTATGAATACATAAAGAGAGCCCTTGTTTGTGTATTAATAAGGCCCTTGACTTTTTGTGTGGGTATAGTTACATTCCACTGAGAGGGTTCTGGGGACATAAAAATGAACAGGTACCAGGCTTCTGTGATAGAATATCCATGAATGATTTTCAGCAATGTAGTCCATGAGATAAAGCAAGACGATGGGAGTTTCTATACCAGAACACAGTTGATTCATTTAATCTGGCATCTTGCAGTAGCTAGTACCTGCTCATTCAGAGGAAATGAAACCTTAATACTGCATCTGGCCGCTTATGTTGTGTCGTACACACAGAGGAGGGGTGCACAGAGACACAGAATAATCCTTAGTTCGTCACCAGGTCACTCGTTGATGTTCAGTGCTAATCTAAACTTTATAATGCAGTGCGGTTTGCCCAGGCGTCACTTACACAAAACACTCTCCCCTCTGGCCGCCGCCTCCTGCATAGAAGGAGATGTGCACATACATTTACAGACACACATATTTTACATGCTGTTACAAGCTGGGGATTATTCTGTGAAGATTTTTACGGCCCTGCATTTGAAATGCAGATGCTAAAATGTAAGGAGTTTCATAAAATCTCTTTTGGAGTCTCATCTTTGGCCATACAGTAGCAACAGCCAAAATATTCTGGAATCTCTGTCATTGGAGATTTTTCAGAGCAGATTAGACAAACACCTGTCAGGGATTGTCAAGATAGTTCTTAGTTCTGCCTGGAGTGCAGGGGATTGGACTAGATGACCTCTTGGAGTCCCTTCCAGTCCTACGATTCTATGATTCTAATTGTAGAAAGTAAGTGGTGGTTGCAATATAAAACTGCTGGTCTGGCATATTGGAATTAGAACCGCCTGCTGCTGTTAATTTGGTGTCTCTTTCTCTTGGGTGTATCCCAGTCTCTAGTAATATTGTATCTTGTCATCTCTGATCTGGTATTCAGTGTGCTTGGGGCAGGCAGAAATCGAGTTTTAATACTAGAATTGAACTGTGGAGGTTTTAGCATTGTGAGTCCAAGTGAAGCCTCTTCATTCATCCCTCGGTACATAAATTTTCAGCACAATATTAACTTTTGTGGGCATCATTCAGTATCTTTCTGCCACTCCTTTCCCAGTAGAAAAGGGGAAGTAGGAGTATTGTGTCATGTCCCAAGTAAGAAGGGAAAACGTAGCTTTAAAACCTTTAACAGAGTTTTGCCTTCGGTAGTTGTCCAGATGAGATTTCACGTGTGAAGACAATAAAGCTTCCTGTTGAATATAAGGAAAAGGAAGCACAGCTGGAGTCCAGGCCTAGCTTCCTGCCTTGTTCAGAATTTCCAAAAATGTACAAACAGCATCCTGTTAAGAGGCCGAAGGAGGAGCAGCAATCAGAGCAGATTCAGTTCCATGCACTGCTTTTTCTGTCTGTTCCTAATACAGATTCAAGTATTTGGATGAAATTCAGAGAGGGTGTGGATACTCGTTTATTATCCACTGCAGTATAAAACTTACGCTAGGTCTGAAGTTGATGTTCATTGAATTGTGAGAAATTAATGATGCTGGCGAGAGCAAGGTATATTATGGGCTGTTAGCATGAAGGCTGCCTCCACACTACTCTGCTAGTGCACCTCAGTACTACATAGCTCTGCTGATGAGCTCCAGACAGCTTTGATCAGGCTGATAGTGTGCTGAACTTGTGTCCACTTCACAAGTCCACTAGAGTAACTAGATTGTGAGAGAGAGAGAGACACACACACGCGCGCGCACACACAAATAAATGTAGCTTGCTCCATACACAGCCTAGCCAGCAGAGGAATCCATGTCTTTCAATACCAGTGCAGCACCTCCACTGGGCTACTGTGATAGTTTCTTCAGTCTCCAACCTATTGGTTTGGACTTTCCTAGTATCGCTTTCTCCTAGGTGGCGAATTCAAGAAGTTAGCCTGGCCTAAAGCTCAGTAAGATGGATCTCATAATCAGAAATAGTTTTCTCAGCCCTCAATCATGACAGGAGCTAATTGCCAAGACTTTTCCTTCCAATTCCTACACCAAGATAATATAGTTAATGGAGCCTTTCCAGTGGATTATACCCCAAGAATTATAATCCTAGAATTATGTCCATCATCAGCAAACCATCTCCCAGAGGGAAGGGTTGTGCAGAGCCATTGTTGGAACCAAACACTTCCAGATAATGTTCTGGATTCCAGCTTGTATTCTGTGCTATCATAAAGCCTATGTGCATATCTTTGAACAGTAACATCTAGAGAGTCTGTGTGGCAATGGGGGGAGACTTAAGAGGGATAAAATGCCCATTCTCCAAGGACAGACTTGATTTTTCTTTAATTTCTGGTGAATAAAGAAAAGGAATGTCCAAAAATCTCAGGCCTAGCCGACTAAAAATTGAAATATATGTTCATGGCAACTTGGTAACCAAAGCAACAGCCAGACACAAGAGCTGGAGTTAGTGAATGACATTACTCAGTTTGCTTTCCCTGCACCTTTATCTCCTTGACTATATTTCTGTGCAGCCAAGTCAAGAATCCATGTGCCCTTTGGCCCTTTGACTTTGGTTTGAAATTCTTTCCAAGCCAGAGCTTAGCCCTGCTGCATTTTGGCTCACTTGGAAACCAGATTTAAGCTTGTAGAATGTAACCAGTGATTAACTTCCTTTCACTCAATTTGTTTTCTTCTCATCAATTTGTTTTCTGCTCCAAATGCAGTTCAGCCCAGACCTCCGTGGAGCAACACGAGGCTTTGGAGATGAAGTAGGGAGAAACAGGACTGTCTAAGAAGTGAGGGGCAAATTAGGGAAAGGAAGGGAAAGTGCTATTGAGAGAGCTGGGTTCTCATTACTCACGCTGAAAGTAGGCAAAGCAAACATACCACTTCCAATTTCTTTGCCTTTTACCCCTCTTACGTTGCAGAGAAGAAAAAATGACTGCAGCCCGAATTAGAAAATGCCATAAGTGTGGGACTGGCCTAATTAAATCTGAGGGTTGCAACCGCATGTCCTGTCGTTGTGGTGCCCAGATGTGCTACCTCTGCCGAGCCTCCATTAATGGGTATGACCACTTCTGCCAACACCCTCGATCGCCAGGGGCCCCTTGCCAGGATTGTGCAAAATGCTCTCTCTGGACCGACCCCACGGTAAGTGATTAAACAATCATGGAATATTGCAATCACTGCTGAGTATTAATACCTTGTGTTAGGAGCTCTCCACCGTATGAGCTCTGTTTACAGATCAGCATAGGTGCAGGTTTAAGACAGCACAACCATTTCCTTTCATCAGGGCCAGCCAAATTGCTCTGGTAAAGGACCCCCACTCCCTTTAACAAAGAAAACACTGAAAAACTTCTAGTAAAGATGGTTCTCTAGTTGGGAATGCTAAGAACAATGATCATGGCATCTGGGTAGCGGGACAGGCGTGCAGCAAAGAGGAGTGAGGTGTGTATGTAGTACTTAGGGCAGCGGATGGGAGTTGGGATTCCAGGGATCTATTCCCAGTTCTGCGTCTGGCTCCTTGTTTGACTTTTGGGGAAATGGCTTGATCTCTGTGCCTGATTACCAATCAGATATGGGTATCGTGACTCTGGGTGTGGATGGATGAGTGAATGTTTGTGAAGTGCCTGAAAGTCAAAAGTACAAAGTTACTGGTATAACGTATCAGTTATGTCCACTCTTGCTGCTTTTGGCAGGGCTTACATTGAGAAGGACTGGACTGTAGCTCTAACATGGGAGGCTGTAATAGGTATAATAACCAAGGAAATCACGTTCCTGAAGATTTTCATTTGTACAAAGCCAGAAAATGGGATGGGGGCAGAAGAAAGGAGTTGAGAGCTTTGTGCTGCCAGGAAGCAGCCTTAAAAGAGCAAAGCTGCAAGCCGGTTTTCCCAAGTATTTGCCTGAGCTTGACTGGTTCAAACTCTTCACCCTTGAAGGAGTAGCAGCACTAGGACCACAGTGGGTTACCAGAGCTTCACTGGTTCATCTTTATGCACCTCTTTGACTTCCTTACTCTGTGAACCGCCCTGCGTTGCTGCCATCCTTTAGGTGAACACCACACTTGCATCTCCACAGTCCCTCCCCTCTACCTGCAGGCTCTCAGGAGTTTCCAAAGAATTCTGAACCCAGCTAGGTTCAATCACTGGTTTAAATGCCCACCCCCCCAAAAAAGTTGCCTTTTTCCTGACCTCTCCCAGCACTGAATAGTTTTGTCCAGAACAAAGCCAGACAATGAGCTAACTACACCTTTTCCCTGTGCCCCAGCCAGAGTACTTCTGATGCCTGTTCCTTCAGTGTCTAACTAGTCTAATTCCACTGTTCCATTTCCCATCAGGACACGATTCTGCAAGTCAGGAACAGAAAACCTTCCTCATTCCCACAAGGCTGTTGATTGTATTCAGCAATGGCATCTCTGCAGAGCCGGGGAGAACACGGGGGCATTCAAAAAGCTCATACTGTACTTAGAATAAAACAAAGAATATACTGTCATCCAGCCCTCTTCCTCTGTTTAATTAACCAGCGTGGCAAAGCAAAATTTCCCACTCTCAGCTGAAAGGGGTCACTGCCAACTTTTTTTGGATGACAAAGCATTGGCTAGCTGAGGAGTTGAAGCTGGGTGAGTTCTCCGTTCAGTGTGCACAGGGGTGCCATGAAACACATGGGACAGTGTAGGCTTTTAAGCTGAAATTGTAAATGGATTTTTGTGTATTAACTCCTTTAAAAAAGAAAAAAGTTTCAAAGAGAATAGGTGAAAGGGTTTTGGGCTAATTCAGCCTTGCCCCAGCTCTGCTCTAGCATGGGGAGTGGAGGTATAAGGGAAAGAACAATACAGAGAAAGTAACCCAAGGTCAAGAAATGCAAGATGCAAGCTGAGTTGTGTATCTCATAAGGGGAAATTGAGAGAGGCTGAAGAACATCAGGAACCCTATCTGGTCTCCTATCCTCTGTCTTGATGGAGACCTCATTTCAGTGAATCGGTACCCTGCTCAGCACTGTTCCTCCTTGCTCCATGTCTGGGCACCATTGTCATTTGTGTGTGTTCCTTTCACCCCTTTGCTGTGTAATCCTTCTTACTTTTTTCTTTCCTTTCTAACCCTCTTTATTCCTTGATCAACAGAAGGCTCCATGCTGCTTGGTATGGAGTTGGAGTGTCCATGGTTGGATCATGTGCCCTTGTAAGCAAACTTAGTGCTAAGGGTACAGAAAAGAAAAGCTTGAGCCACTCAGCTGCTTCCGGAATCTGCAGCCCTGTACATGCGAGCAGCTCCTGCCTAGCTATCAGTATTACGGAGTGCTGCAATCATGCAATGGACATGTGCATTCAAGTGTGGCTTTTATTAAAGGCAGGGCAGATCTAGAAGCAAACTGCTTTCTCCACTTTCACTGCTCTTTTTTGTCTATAAATGTTCACCCTGGACTAGTTCAGCATCTCCCTTCCCCCCACTACTTAGGTTAGGGCAAACAGAGTTACCACATTCTGATTGTCTTATTACCAGAGCAAGAAATGGTAGCTATGGTGCAGGAGTCCACTTTGCACATTCATGAATATGCATTTTAACTTGCTGTTACATTTTGGGATGATTGATAGCCTTGGTGAAGAACCCATTATGGAGGTGCTGGTAGAGACCCATAGTTAAGACCAATTTCTGTTTTGCCCTTAAAGCCAGGAATTTAACCTCTGTTTTGCATGAAAAATACCATGTATCCTTCCCCAAACTTAAAACACTCAGTCTTTGAGTCTAGAATGAGTCTTCTGAGACTACAAATGAATGTTAATTGGTTTGTTAAAAATTACCGGTAATTAAAAACTGAGTCCTTTAAAACATTTAGCATTTTCATTCTTTGTCCCAAATGATCTTACCAGAATAATGCAGGCACTTAAATCTTTCTATATAGTCAAAATAATTTAAATTTGGTCCACAGGCAATATTTTAAAAGGTTAAGTTGTAACTAAGCTATTAGTGATTGTATCTAATGGTTATGGTTCTATACGTTACAGACAAGCTCAGGCATCTACTAAGTGTGGGGCCATTGTGACATATGGGATAATTTTAACCAATTATCACCTCTGCAGCTAATTTGCATTCAACAATTCTGTTAGTTGTCATGAGTTAGGGATATGAGGGAGACTGGACTCAACAGGGAGAGCCAACAGCTCTCATTGGTAGACTGCTTGGCCCAGCTGTCACTTCCGATGTTCTGTGGCCACATGCTAGCTTGAAAGGCTTTCCGTGGTACTGCAGCCTCAATTCCATTGCACACTTAGGCCATGCTGCCTGGGGAGTCCTTAAAACAGAGTCATTGGGACTCTAGTTCCCTGCCCCCAGCACATACTGCTGGTCTTACTAAGGCCACCCTCTAAGCCCATAAATCAGTTGCAAATTATGGGCCAGATTTTACCAATATGCTCAGCTGGTCTGTGCTGATCTGATGATGCGACACAGCTGTAAACCCAAATGACTCATGGAGTTTGACTGTTTTGGTGAACCAGTGAATCTGCCCTCAGGAATTTAAAAAAATTTTAAATGCTTGTTTAATATTACCTGTCTTCAGATTATTGGAAATATTTCATGGTAGCCTTTATGGTGAGTTTCTTGTTTTGGGGTTCTGACATTAACAAACACTTAGGAAATTCCCAGACACACTATGTTAAGCTGGAGTTAAAGTTGAGAGTGTGTTTGAGTAACTTAAGGCAAAAATCATTCCACAGACGTTGCAGTTATCCCCAAATCAAGCATTATAAACAGAGGAAATTCAGAGTTAAGCTTATACATAAAAAAACTCCAGACATGTTAAGGTAAGAAATGTACAATTAAGGCACTCAAACAACTTTAACTCTGCTGGGGAGGAGTGGGAGAGGACTCTCTCTAAAACACAGTTTAGTCTAATGCGGGACCACAAACTCAAAAATACCTTAGTCATAATACTGTGGTTATTGCATATCATCCACTCAGGCCCTTCAAAACTGAATGGCTGCTATTTTAATAATTCTGCATCTCTTTGTGTGACAAATCTGAGGAACTGTCAGAGGTTTTGGAACAAATTGATAAAGCAAACAGTAGTAAGTCACCAGGACCAGATGGTATTCACCCAAGAGGTCTGAAGGAACTCAAATATGAAATTGCAGGACTACTAACTCTGGTATGTAACCTATTGCTTAAATCAGCCTCTGTACCAGATGACTGGTGGATAGCTAATGTGATGCCAGTTTTTTTTTCAAAAAGGCTCTAGAGGTGATCTTGGCAATTACAGACTGGTAAGCCTGACTTCAGTGCCAGGCAAATTGGTTGAAACTATAATAAAGAACAAAATTATCAGACACATAGATGAACATGATATGTTAGGGAAGAGTCAACATGGCCTCTGTAAAAGGAAATCATGCCTCTCCACTCTATTAGAATTCTTGGAGGGTGTACAATGCACAGTCAACCTGTGGAACTTGTTGCAAGGGGATGTTTTATGAAGGCCAAAAGTATAACTGGGTTCAAAAAAGAATTAGATAAGTTCATAGAGGATAGGTCCATCCATGACTATTAGTCAAGATGGTCAGAGACACAACCCCATGTTCTGGGTATCCCTAAACACCTGATTTCTAGAAGCTGGGACTGGATGACGGGGTGGATCACTTGATAAAGTGCCTTGTTCTGTTCACTCCTTCGGAAGCATCTGGCACTGGTCACTGTCGGAAGACGGCGTACTGGGCTAGATGGACCATAGGTCTGACCCACTATGGCCATTATGTTCTTATGCCAGTGTGTTCTCTAGCAGCACCCCCCTCTTCCTGCAGTACTGCATCTACCCTGTCCCCTTTATGACACAGGACTGCCTTTATCCCCCTTTCCTGTTGCATGAAGGAACACCCAAGAAATAGTCTGTGCCTGGTGCTCCTCAGGCTCTCCACAGCTGATCTGGGAATGATTTGAAACCAAACCCTTTAATCCTTTGGAAGTCTCTTTCATGAAATCATTTCAAGTTTATTAATAACGGCTGTGAACACACATACATGGAAAAGAGAGAGCATTAAAAAACCCAGAAAGGGGAGGCCCTGGTGGATAAACCCATTCAGAGTCATTTTTCTAAAGCAAAAAACTCAACCCAGAAATAATAAGTGGGTCTGTCCTTTCTCCTTTCACATGAGGCTGGCAGACATTTTACTGTGACGTTCGGTAATTAAAGACGGTATAAAAAACCCTGTAGATAAAACAGTATTTTGAAAAGCTTTATTGATAGCGTAAAATAGATTCTATTTTGGGAGCTGTGGTTGGGATTTAGCCTCTGTCTGTGACTTGTGAATCTTTCCTTTATCCTTTGACACTGCAGTTTCTCTTCCCTGATGTTTTTGGCTTCACTGTGTGCATGCACGGGGCTGCTGAGGCAGTAGATGCGTGTGCTCTTTTCCTCCTCAAAAGCATTGTCAGAATTTGCTTTCCATGTGTTGCAATGAAAATGTGCTTTCCCTAGCAACTGAAGTGAACCCAGCTCTTTATTTAATCTCTCCACGAATCTGCCACGAGCGCTAAGTCAGAGCCATTCTCTTCCTCCGTGCTTGGCGTAATGCTTTGTGCATTCCTCTGACCTCAAAGGGGAGGCACCTGAAAGAAAGAACCTTCTTTCTCTAAGATGTAACCAGATCCTTCCCTTGTTTTTGGAACCCCTCCTTAAAATAGAAAACCGGTCAGCTAACAGTCCAGCACTCTTCTTTGTTCTGCTCTGTGTCACGTGTCTTTCATTTGACTGGTAGAACTTGGTGAGACGCTGTTTGCATACCCATGTATTGGATTTGGGGCCAGATCTAAGGGCTAGTCTACATGGGCAATGTTAAAACGCTGCCGCCGCAGCGCGTTAACGTGGCTTGTGTAGTTGCGGCCGAGCGCTGGGAGAGAAGCCACCTCCATGAGGAGTGTGCCCCCAGCGCTGGTGCATTGTCTACACTAGCGCTTTACAGCGCTGAAACGTGCTGCACTCGGGGGCGGTTTTTTCATACCCCTGAGCAAGAAAGTTGCAGCGCGGTAAAGTGCCAGTGTAGACAAGCCTTTAGTCTTCTGTTGCCATTTCAAATGCAGAATATTTTAATAGGTCTTGAGCAACTTTGTGATGTGGTATCTGCGGTCAGGGCCTAATCGCTTTTCGCTTGGCACCTCCTTATATTTCATATATAGGAGACTTTTGTATATAAGGACCGAGGTAAGCAAAGTTGTCGTCCCCCTCCCGTCGTCCCCCCCCGCCCGACCACCACCACCATCACAGAAATGGATCTTGTGCCTATGTGATCTCAACGTGTGAACCCTGCTTGGTGCTGTAGAGGAGGCCAAGAGAATCCTAGATTTCCTACTATTAACAAGCCCGAGGGGACAGGATGATTTCTTGTTCCTACCAACTTGGTGTGATTAGCTTGAATCTGTGCAGCCTGTGAACAGACAGACTGGAATTATTGGCTGATGATTTATTTTTTTTCTCATTAAATCTGTTGGGATGTGTAACACTGACAGACAATATAAATTGTGCTTGCTGCTTTACTTGGAGGCACAGCCTGTTTTTAACATGGTTTTGTTGGCACCCAAGGATTAGTCCTTCCTAACCTCCTCCCTGGTCTTGACTACTAATCCGGTAAACTCTGCCAGTACAGTAAGGGTGCAGAATCTTAACCCTCTGGTTACTTTGTGGGGGAAAGGGAGGGCGCCTTGTCAATGATTGTAAATAGTTTTTGTCATGTCTGGAAACATTGGGTTCATCTTTTGGCTTCACCTAATTAACACTAGCAATTATAGGCTCACAAAAATTGCCAGATCGGATTAGTGGTTCATATAGTTCAGTATCCTGTCTCAAACAATGGCCAGTACTAGATGCTGTAGAAGAAGATGCAAGAAATGCTGCAGTAAACAGTTATGGAATGACTTGCCCGTAAGGAACTTCTTCTTAATTCCCTTCAGTTAGAGGTTGCTTTATGCCCAGAAGCATGGGAGTTTATAGCCTTTCTAGAACTCATTCTTTTAATCCTTCCAATTAGAACTCTGGATGTTCTTGTTATCCATGCAAATGTCCAGTACTGTTTTCATTCCCCAAACTGTTGCTCTCAATTATTGTTGTAGTGAGCTCCACATAAGTCTGTAGTGTGGAAAATTATTTGTTCATGTCTGCAAAATGATGCTCAGAAACTGCCTACTCCTCTCAGAAACCCTGTGTGACAGATTAGTGTATGTCTGGATTGTCTCCATCATTCTGCAGACTCTTACGTTTTATGAACATCATTTTGCTTCTAAAATGCACCGTGCCTTCCTTTTTTAACCTCCATGTTGGACTGGGTTATCCAGTAGATGTTATCAGGGTCTCTCTCTGCCCACTGGGAGAGCAATCAGGAGTGATGGTCTAGTGGTGGTCAAGCAGCAGGCAACTATCACACAATCAGCTGGCTGGCCCCACCAGTTCCAGTTTTCCCTTGTGGTGGTGGCTGTAACAAACAAAACAAAACAATCACAATGGATTTGAAGCTCCTTGGTGGGGGGAGATGAAAGGGGGACTGGAACTTTTATAAAAGGGAGATGCTCTCGCTTACCGGGACAAGAAGGCATGACTGAGTGGGGGAAAGGAAGGTCCTGGAACCCTGAAAGGACTAACCAAACCACAAAGGGCTTTCTGAGCAGTGAGGACACTGGAGGGAGAGATTTGAATGCATATGTTTTATTCTTCCATAGATCTATGTATCTCATGTGCTTAGTCTACGTAAAGTGTTTGATTTAGAAATTCCTTTGCAAAGTCTGTGCATCCATTGCTTTAACTGTCACATAGTCTCTGAAGGATGAAATAGTAATTCGAAGGGTCCAGCTCTGGGGAGCATGTTGTTGCTACTGGGGAGATTTGGGATGACCAGCATTCACTTCAGGGCCTAGGCAATTGGACTGTGGAGTCCTGTTTCCCAGGAAAGAATGCTAGATAGAGGTTCTGCACCCTGAGAGTGTGCTTAGAGGCCTAGAGACAGTGCTTCTGACCCTGCAAGATTAAAATCATGTGGGATCCAAGGTTTGGATCGATCACAGCAGCCTGGTGAGCACAAAGGGAAGCTCATCCAGGGTTGTAACCTCCTATGGCAAGTTTAGTGCCCAACCACCTTTTTTAATAAAAAAGATGATTACTGCTTGCTTCACGCACGGCTTCTATCAATACTCGTTCTAGCGTCAGTGTAGCTTCTGTTTTGCTATTTCCATGAAGTGCTGCAGTTCAAGTACAAGCAGAATGGCTAAATTTCCAACACCGTGTACTGCTGCAAAACTTACTGGTATTTATATCACTCCTTTTAAGAACTAAAGAGGACTGATAAATCTGTGTATAAGCTACAAATAGGAAAAGGGGGGAAATCTATTGAACGCCTGCTGTCCCAGTAACAACAATACATCTGTGGTCAATAAATGCCCAAAGGAAGTATCTCCATTGCAGAAGGTTATCAATAAACCATGCTGGAACATCACACCTGAAGCTGCACCGGATGGCTTTTCAGAGCAAAGAACAGCTGCAGGTGAAGCACTAGTGCAAACTGTTCTTGGGTTTTTGGGGAGGTGGGAGTTGGGGGTGGGGAGTGGGAATAGCTTTGCCTACAGTCTTTATTCTTTGATTATCAGGGGATCATGGAATAGCTTCTGCTTTAAGGGAATAGCAGTAAAATGTGAAAACATTCCTGTTATAAGTGGTGGTTATTTACAGCACTAAGAGCTCTGGAGTAAGAATTTGTTTTTTCAGATTTTAATTCTGACCTGTAACTGCACATGTAACAGTCAGCGCTTTTTGGTGTTAACTTTCCTCCACAAGAATGTCCTAACGTCTCTTTTATTGCTCTCACATTGCATCAGTTTTTGTGCCTCACTATTCCAGCTGGTGTGCATTTTTCTTAAATACTGACAATAATTAAACCCCATTAAGCACTTGCCAAATCTAATGTTTTAATGCAGGGTTTTTATTTTAAGTGCGAAAGTGTGTTTTTTATTGGCTTTTTTTTTTTGGTACACTTACATTAGTAGACATCACTCTTCTAGAAGATGGATGCAAAACGGTTCTAGGCTGAGGCTTTGCAGTGCACAAAATGTGGAATTAATTATAAATATTCCTGAAATTTGGATTTCACAATGGAAAAGTTGACTGCTTCATTGCTGCCCGACTGGCTTCAGAATTCAGCAGCTAACTTGTTAAGCAGTGTCTCTTTCTGGGAGCATATTAAACCGGTGCGCTATGACTTGCACTTGGCTGCCTTTGGGTTTCTGGATTGATCTTCAGATGCTGCTTTTGATCTATAAAACCGTAAGTGGGCTGGGGCCTACCTACCTAAGAGATTCCATCTCTCCCTGCGCTGTGCTGCTGCGGTCAGCTAAGGCTCTGAACAGAAGCCCCTTCAATATAAGAGAGGCTGTGGCTGGCAGAGTGTTCTTCAGGCCTCTGGAACTCGCTTCTTCCCCTGGGTCTGTAACAACCGGAGTTGGTTAGTCTCCAGGGTGTGCAGTAAGGCCTACCTTTTCTCTGTGGCTCCTGAGGAAGTGGGTTGTAGAGAGAGCTGCTGCAGGACTCTGGGGATTGTGTGCAAGTTAATTTTTAATTGATGGTGTTGCTGTGTATTTGATCTGGGGGAATTCACAGGTCTATTTTAATGTATTTAAATGAAAAGGTCTATCTCTGAGCATTGCATGAGTACACTATTACACAGGCTAAATATTGCCCCGGTAGTGCATGAATACACTATTACACAGGCTAAATATTGCCCTGGTAGCCCTAATGGGCTAATTGGCAATTGAGGCAGAGAATAACAGTCAGGGGAGGCTCTAGGTATTTTGCCGCCCCAAGCACGGCAGGCAGGCTGCCTTCGGCGGCTTGCCTGCAGGAGGTCCCCGGTCCCGCGGATTCAGCGGCACGCCCGCGGGAGGTCCGCTGAAGCCGCGGGACCAGCGGACCCTCCACAGGCATGCTGCCGAAGGCAACCTGCCTGTTGCCCTCGCGGCAACCGGCAGAGCGCCCCCAGTGGCTTGCCGCCCCAGGCATGCGCTTGGCATGCTGGTGCCTGGAGCCGCCCCTGATAACAGTGGTATGGTGGCTGGTTAGTTACCCAAACTGCAGTAGTTTAAATTGTTTTAGTCTTGACCCCAAAGTTGAATCTCCGTAGTAGGATCTCCTAGCAGAGGGAACTTGCACTGTTGATGTATCCACTTCAGATGTTCTCCACGGAATTGAGCTACTGTGACCTGAGTGTCCACAGAATCCACAATGTACACAGAAATTATACAAGTCAGCAGGGCTTTGGGATTGTCATTAAGTGACACAAAAAGCATTCTCTTTGCTCAGGAGGTAGGAATCTCCTAAAGATTAATCTTTCCTTGCTGAGTGGTGGTAAAACTGCATCATGTACATCAGGGATCCGTGGGCCCTTTCAAGGGGGCTGCAGGGCCCTGTGGCTGAAATCCAGAGCCCAATCCCTGGCGCCCCCTGTGAGGCAGAAGCCCTGAGCCCATGGGCAGAGTTGGGGACATGGAGGGCAACTCCCTTCCCAAACAGTGGCACAAAAGCATGGCAGTCCCAGGGGAAGCCCCATCTCCTCTCCTCGCCCCCTGGCCAGGTCGGAGGCAGGAAGCCAGGCAATGCGTGGCAGCTGCTGCTCTGGCTGGTGCCATGGAGCAGGCAGCGGCAGCGTTCCCTCATCTCCTGCTGGTGCCGGCCCAGGTTGAAGCTCATCCTTCAGCTCCCAGCCCCCTTCGCTCCTGCAGAGGCAGCCAGCAAGATCTGCCCAGGTAGGGGGACCTGGCTCCGTGGCTAGCAGACCCCTCCAGGAACAGGGACCGCAGAGGAGCCCTCCCAGCACACAGCCCCTAATACCCCTCTCCTGCACCCGGAGCTACCCCCTGTCTGCACACAGCCCCTCGCCACCCCCTCCCTGCATCCATAGGCACCCTCTGTGTGCACACAGCCCCAGCTACCCTCTCCCTGCACCTTGAGGTACCCCCCCCACTGCCTGCACAGTCCCTAGCTATCCCCTCCCTGCACCCTACGCTGTTTTCAAGCTAAGTCCCCCACATTTGAGTTATAATTTTTGGTTGCGCTGACGCTTCCCTCCCTCTCCCCTCCCCGACAGGCTGGGTGGCCTGCTGAAGTGAGTCGGTGGGTGGAGGTGGCGCTCCCTCCCTGGACCCCGCCATGCGGAGGTGGCTCAAGCCCTCCCCCGCCAATAGAAGTCAAACTATGCCTATGCCCGAGGCCCTACATGCCTGCTGGGCCTTGGGGTTTTTATAGCATGTCGAGGGAGGGCCTCAGAGAGAGAGAGGTTGAGAACCTCAGATGTACGTGGCCGGAGCAAGCTCTTCCAGGGGGAGCATTCCATGGGTTTATCCCCAAACTTTTATCAGAGAGCTGGTCTGCAGAAGAATGGCTCGTATCAGTTGCATGTTGTTAGGGGTGGGTGTGTTGCTTAGGATAAAATAAGGTGCAGGCTATACCTTTTTGTGGGGGTGGAGGGCAGGGTAAGGTTAGCAGAAGTAGTGACTTGTTCCTTATATACATATTTTCAGATGCAGCTGTTCCAAGAAGTGGAAATACTGTGGGTGAAACAGCTATTTCAATAGTATTTTAACCCAGCTGAAAATGGAAAATACTGATAGCTTGAGAATTCTAGGCCAGAGATTAAGATAAAAACTCAACACTGGATAAGCCTCTGAACTCTGTTTACCTATTCCTCACTATACATTGTGTTCTGTGACTCCCCCAGCCAGGGAAAATAGCAATCTGGTATCTGTAGTTCAGCCTCAGAGGGTAATTAGAAGCTTGTGCATGATTTATGGTAAGCTTATTCCATAAAATAGCTGTGCTTCAGCACTTTCATGGCTATATGTAGACTATCATTAACAATCCATGGAAGTAGCCCCTTTGAAAAAGTGTTTAGGAAAGACTTAAATTTAACCACTGACTCAGAAGAATAATCAAAGAGGGGCAAGGAATCAGGCTTGATGGCTTTCTTCAGATTAGGATAAGGTTTCCCAGAGACAATTAGGTTATCTTCTCTCCCGCCCACCCAGGAACACACCGTGAAGACGCTTAGCCACCATTGCTGCTAGACACGTACTGAGCAGCTAGCTCTGAATCAGGAAGCTGGCAGAACTTACAATCACTTTTATACGTGCACACTCAGAACACATTTCACAGGAGTGTCCCAGAGCACTTTCCAAAATACAAGATATTTTCCACATTAAAAATTTGTAAGTAGAAATGTATGGGCTTTGCAGTAATAGAAATAAGATGGATAGAATTAACTAGAGCCAGGCATATTGTGAGGAACCCACTGTTCTAAATTCCCCATATATCCAACTGCAATCTCTTCAACAGTTCAAGAGAACATAACTTTTATTTCTTACACAAATGACCCCCAAGTGCCTTCTAACTAATGCAGATATTCTGTGTCCTGCAATAGTTCCCACGCCCAGCCTTAGGCCTTAGAAACTATTGCTGAGGAAAGAGGTGCTGGCCAGAATGCTTATTTCCTGCTCTTCTCAAAGGATGACGGGGTCAATGTTTCACCTCGGTAGCCTCCAATGGCTGGTAGAAAGTAACCTCAATGTAACATTGCAAAGAATGGTTAAGAGAATCACGGCCATAAATACAAATGTAGATTCTACAACCAAAAATCCCAAATGTTCTTTTGTTAGGCACAAATAGGAAGCCATCTCGTTGGCCCTTTGATGACATGATCTGATTTGCCTTGACAGTTCTTGCTTGCTGTTCTGTATTGAAAAAGCCATTTTCAGAGTGATATGGAACTGGCAGAACTGGATAGTTGATATCAAAAGAAACAAGCAAAATGATTCCTGGCTTTCACACTAAAATTAGAATGATTTGTATTAAGTTTAATTATATCAACTTCATTGGGATCATCTGGGTATCAGAATCAGTTCCCCTCACTTCAGGCACTTTTCTCATCTATCTAGGTACTTACGGCCCCCATCACCTCACCTTTGAGGGTTACTCATACCGACCTTTGTAAAGTGTTTTGATCATTTTATGAAAAGGGCCATCTATCTAAATGCTGGCTATTAGTCATCACAACTGTCTGAATGTATAGGATTCACAAGGCTATCGCAAATCCGGGAGGTGCAGAAGGGTAATGCAAGTGATTCAGGAGGAGGCTGAAGAGGAGGGGCAAAAAGTGAAGAAGTTATTGGAGGACCCAATCTGCACATGCTGGCTGGATGTGGAGGGTATCGATACGTTCAGTCCTGAGTTTGATCTCACAAACCCTTTTATATTAGAGAGAGAAGATGGGTGAGGTAACCTCTCTTATTGTGAAAGAGACAAGCTTCTGAGCTACACAGAGCTCTTCTTCAGACTATCTCATCTCTCTAATATCCTGGGACCAACACAGTTACAACAATACTGCAAATCCCTTGATATAATATAACTGAACATTCTTACTCTAACTTCTAGATGGCTTTAAAAAAACACTCTAGAATTCATGTCCTCAGAATCCAAGATAAGATAATGGACTCATTAGTGCAACATTCAGCTACTAGAGCCAGGATTTAAGTTGTGTTAATCCAATTGTTGGACCCACCACTCTAGAGCTGTTGATGTAGTGTAAATATTTAATGGACTATTGCCATTTTAAAAGATTAATAGCACTCCCTCAACTCTTCCGATGGACAGGAGAGAGAGTTTAGCTGCTGCACTCTGGTTTGTCAAGCTAGTGAATTTTAACACTGATCCAGCTGAAAAGCAATCAAATGGCTTGGATTCTGTACAGAATCTGTACTGCAGTACTGCTATTGTTGATGATGCTATTCTGACAAAATATAGGGTGGTCGCAAGAGGACCACTCTGCCAGTTTCACTTTTAACAATAGGCATCTGATCTTTACACGCGCACAAAACTGCATTAGCTCGGGTCAGAATGCAGAGATCTGTTTGCAGCAGTAACTGGTTTATTAACCTGTTTATTTTTTTGTAATTTAGGAAGATGATGAGAAGATAATTCAGGAGATTCAAAAGGAGGCTGAAGAGGAGCAAAAGAAGAAAAATGGAGGTAGGTCATGTAATTGCCCTTATACAAAACTGGTGATCCAGGGTGGATAGTAGAGACACCAGGAGAGAGCAACAGCTTCTAAGCTGCTGGTGAGTCTCTGGGCCCTAGTTGCATCTTCAAAGGCTAGGCTCTTTGCAAATTCCCTTATAATAAAAACACTCCCTTAAATCTCATTTTGGAGTATTGCTACAGAAGTTTGTTGGGTTTCATATTGTACAGAAACGTCTAACTGCCCTACCTGTGCCGTTAGTGGGTAATGGCTCTGATCTGCCCGTGCCTGAACTAGTTTGTTTTCTGGTCTTCTTATCTTGTAGATATCGGGTGTGCTTTGTCTCTCAAGTGAGCACTTTAGCTTAAGGAGTTTTAAATTGTTTCTAAAGGAAATGTTTTCTGGTCCTTAGCCAGAAGGGGGATGGCTACAATATATGATCCCAAAGGTTGTCTCTGTGCAAGGATTTTCACCCTTGCGTTGCTAGGGGGGGGAATGCTAGTATAGACAGGGCACAGGGATCTTTGCTGGGGTGTCTTCTAGAGCTGAAGCTGTTAATCCTGGGGATGGTCAGAAAAGGCCTAAATATGACACTGGTTGAAAATGCCTGTGCCTCACCGTTGCTCCAGCGTGTGGGCCACTCGGGGCAGGAGACTATGACACTTGCCCGTTCGTGGGAGAGAAAACGGAGGCTCCTCACGGCTGAGGGAGAGGGAGAGAAAAGTCAGACTTCTCGGTCCAAAAATCTATTGTGCCTTTTAACTAAATTATCTGCATTCTGACAGATTCTGGTCTTCAAAATTAAATGAAAACAAAGGCAGGAAGCCATGGAGGAAGTTCAGAAGACCTAAATGAAGATGAATCAGGAACCAAATTGAGGGAAAGCCACAAAACTAGTGTCTCCAAACTAGGGCCTCCCCTCGCACTCCTCCTTGTCCAAACCTAAAATATGCAGGGCCTGGACAGTTGTGTGGGGTGAGGGATTCCCTGCACTGGAACCAAGGGGGGTTCTATCCATACAGATGGGGTCTGGAAGGGGAGAGGAGTCTACAGTCCTGTGTATTTAGATATTCTCTGGGAGCAGCTGGGAGGGAATTCTGGAAGAGCAGAAAATTCCTTAGGTATCTGACAGCTACAGATTCAAAAATAGTGTAATGCTGGTATGCCATGCTCTTCTCTGCAAAGGTCTACTAGACATACCAGTGCCTCTCAGCACCTCCTGAAACCACAGCCGCTCGCTGAGAGTTGTTGTCATCCAGCAAAGGATGTAATTAAAAAGCAGTGTTCTTCGCAGACTGTGTCTGTAGATCCCATTTTAGGATTGCATGTGGCTCATGCGTGCAAGACTGGAAATTGGAGGAGCAGTGTTAGCAGGGCTGCACATGTGCCTTCTCTCGCTCCCATATGAGGACATACAGGGCGGGGTGGACACTACCTCTCTCCCATTTCCCTCTTACTGCCCTTGGCACCGAGACAAAGCCTGGCAAGTGCCTGACCTGCTAGTTGGTAGCTTTGACTAAATTTTCTGTAAACCTGAACTATTCAGAACTTTTATCATCTTCAACTGCTGTAATCCTATTGACTTGTCTGGACCACATATCAATGGCTAGACCCTCTGTACACCCACACATCTCCCACAGGGCTTCTTAGCATGGCAAACTCAAAATTGTAGGCTTCAGTCCTGTCCATCCTGGGATGGGCTAATCCAGGGTTTCTCAAATTTCATTTCATTGCAACCCGCTTCTGACCAAAAAAAAAATAATAGTAATAATAATTACTCCACGACCCTGGGAAGGAGGACCGAAGACCAAGCCCCTCCACTCCAGGTGGGGTGGAGGCAAAGCCAAAGCTTAAGAGCTTCAGCCCTGGGTGGTAGGGCTCAGACCCTTGGCTTCAGACCCAGGCCCCAGCAAGTCTAGCGCCAGCCCTGGTGATCCCATTAAAACGGGGTCATGACCCACTTTCGGGTCCCAACCCACAGTTTGCAAACTGCTGGATCCCTTTAAAAGATAGACATGGTGAGCCCACCTTCTGTCTAGAGTCACCATACCTAGCAGATGCTCCCTGTGCCTGTCACTTTCCCTGAGGGTGTAAGAGATGCATGGCTCAGACTCCAGCTTCTGAAACAATCCATGAAGGTCTCTTCAGACCCTGGAGAAACTTGGCTCTAAGATCCTGCTAGTGGACAAGCCAGAATCCTGCATCAGACAGGCTATGCCCAATGCTGGCACAGAAAAGATGACACCAAGAGAGGAACCAACACAGTTGCCTCCAGCACCCAAAACAGACATCAGCATCAAACAGCCCCCAACACCTCTGCCGTTGAAGTCCGGCACGGACAGGGACTTGGTTTGAACGTGCAGGCAGAGACTCCAGGCAGAGCTTGGTGTTCTCGGGTAAGGATAGACAACACAAAGCCTCTGGAGACAAATCCACAATCCCAAACAGCTCAAGGGGATATTTCTGCTTAGGGCCCAGTGGGCGCTAGCCCCATCACTGGGTGTTAGGGAGCCATTGCCCAGGGCTGCCCCTTCCGTGTCTTTCTGCCCCTTCTCACAAGAGCCTCGTGCTATCAGAAGTGGCCTCATTGCTTCATCTAGGACATTGGTTCCTAAACTGGGGGGGGGGGGGGGGTGAAGAAATTCCAAGGGGGGTGCGAGGCTGTGAAATTTTCATAACGAAAACATTTTTTATCAGTCTAAACATTTATTTATTTAATAGACCAAAGGAGGGCAAACTATGGCCTGCGGGCCTGTCCTCCACGGCCCTTGAGCTCCCAGCGGGGGCGGCGAGCTCTCAGCCACTCCCCTGCTGTCCCACCTCCCCTGTAGTTATGCCACTGCACGGCTTGTGCCCGCCCACCTCCCAGGCTTTCCAATAAGCCAGTCCTGCTGCTCTGAGCGGCATGGTAAGGAGGCAGAGAGCTGGGGGTGGGGGGTTGGATAAGGGGCAGGAGGTCCAGGGGGCAGTCAGGGGACAGGGAGCAGTTGGATGGGGAGGTGGTCAGGAGACAGGGAGCAGGGGGGGTTGGATAGGAGGTGGAGGGCGTGGGGTCCCGGGAGGGGGTGGTCAGGGGACAAGGAGCAGGGGGTTAAGTTAGTAAAAGGGGCTGTGATGCCGAAAAGTTTGGAAACCAGTGATCTAGGACCCCACAGAAGAGGTTCCAACAGAATTCAGAGGAAGAGGCTTCTACTCATTTCCTCTTTCCAAAGGAAGGGAGTTGAGAAGACAACTGTGTCCTATCCTAAACTCAAGGAGACTCCACAAATACATGTACAGTCTCTTAGGTTCAGGATACTAAGGCTATGTGTACACTACTGCAGTAAGTCCACCTATGCTACGCAAGTCCAGTTACGTGAATAACATAGCTGGAGTCGATGTACCTTAGGTCGAGTTACCGTGGGGTTTACACTGCAGGGGGGCGTTGACAAGAGAAACTCTCCCGTCGACTTACCTCACTCTTCTTGTCAGGGGTAGAGTACAGGGGTCGACTGGAGAGCGATCTGCAGTCAATTTAGTAGGTCTTTACTAGACCCGCTAAGTCGCCCACCGGTGGATTGATCTCAGAGCGTCAATCCCAGCTGTAGTGTAGACCTGCCCGAAGGCTTGCCGCCATCATTCAGTCTCTCCAAGTTCCAGACGGCTACCAACTTACAGGATACATACTTCCACGTAGTGACCCATCTGGCCCACAGGAAGTACCTCAGATTCTCAATGGGCCCCAATCATTATCCATACAGCGTTCTTCCCTTCAGACTCTGCACAGCAAAGTGTATTCACAAAATGTCTGCTAGTAGTGGCAGTGCATTTATCAAGGCAGGGAATCCAAATTGACCCATACTTGAATGACTGGCTGTCGGAATGCTTCATACCCAACCTTACCTTCAGGATAGTCTTTCTAGTGGTCATTTCCTCAGTTCAGAATCAGTGAACTTCAAGCTCTCCTGACCAGACCACATTAAACATTCTTCTATAGTGACAAGGCGTTCTTGGTTTTTCACTTGAACCAGTTCATTACCTTGCCAGTCTTCTCCCCAAGCCATACCCAATACCAGGAGAAAAGAAATTCACACCTTGACATATCCAAAGTGTTACAGACCTTAATAGGAACAAGGCTGCCTTCCCGCTTCTTCGTGGCCGCTTCTGATTCATCCAACGGCCAACCCATCTTATCCCAGAGAATCTCCATGTGGATAACGTAGTGCATTTCCACCTGCTATCAGCTGGCCGGAGTGCTTCTCCACCAAACATCAAAGTGCACTCCACCAGGGCACAGGCCGCATCTGCCTCCTGCTTCAGAAAGTGGTAATCTGAGATCTGCAAGGCTCCTATGTGGAGTACCCTTCTGAGCTTTCTATGAAATGTTATGCCCTGCATATGGCTGCCAGGGCAGATGCCAAGTCTGGCAGAGTGATTCTTCAGTAGTTTCACTGATCCAGCTGATACTCTTCACTCCCACTGTCCAATGATGAGGGTACTGCTTGCCAGTCACCTACATTGGGATCCACACCGACAGGTACTCAAAGGAGAGAGAAGGGTTAATTCCCTCTCATAACTGTAGTTCTTCAAGGTGGTGTCAGCATGGATCCCTGTGTCATAGTTCAGGGGAATTGCACCTGCATTGCCCTCTTGGGCAAACACCCGTGGCTCTCTCCCTCCTGACCAAGGTCTTTCACTGTTCTCTGCCTCACTGTAATATCCCCAGCAAGCCAAGCCAGACCAGACCATCTAAACAGGCCAGCATCTGTACTTTGCTTTCTCTTGGAAGGTTTATGAACAGCGTAGTTGCCTGCAGTCATGAGTTACCATGTCGGTTTTTTTTTTATAAGCAGGAAAGTTTATTTGTAAAGTGAACGCACCTTCAGGTAAAACATATTAGAAACAAAGTTCCTGCACTCATCTAAAACGTCCCCAAAGGTCACCCATCAGTCTTATGGGGCCTCAATAGGCCAAAGGCCTTACGATCCTTCCCAGGCAGGATTGGGAAGCCCCCTTGAACAGAAGGTCCTGCCCCTTTGCTGAATCAGAAAGCAGACCCTGAGTCAGTTTAAACTCAAGCCGTTTATTAAGAAGTCCTTTGTCTGTTGGTCTCTGGAGAATCCAATTTGAACTAGTATATGCGAGCCTCTCCAGGTGCTGGTACCTCTCTGGTGGTGGTACAACCGCAGTGGATTTGCATAATTACCCCCACACACACTGGTTTCAGTTCATGGAGGAGCTGTGCTCACCCTCCCCCATGGAATTACATACAATCCCTGCCCCACAATGATACATAAACTTAATGCTGTAAGATCTCCCAAAGATATTGCAGGAAATCGCACCCTCCATCCCAACTGTTCAGAGTCCTCCAAGCCCTTGCAGTTCAAAGCCAGTGCTAGCTGAGGAAGGACAGTGGCCACTCCACCCTTTCTGCCCTGGTGAAGAGGCCCAGGGTGCATGCCCAGCCCTGATAGAGACTGCTACTCAGATGTCCATTCTCACATGGTACATACCAACAGTGGGATCAACACTGACTAAATCTTGGAGAATCACAGTTACTGTAGGTCTGTAACCGTTCTTTCTTGAGCCAGGGGTTACTCCCTGCCGCCATCAGAGTTGACACAGCTGGAAGCCTCTGCCCATAAGCTGAGTGCTAGAAGGGTGGAAGTGTTGCAAGCCAAGGATCCAAATGCAGTGGTAGAGCTGCGCCTGTCCGCACCATGCCTGCTTCTTGCTAGAGCCCCAAGTCGCTCCTTACACAAACAGTGCACGCTCCCGCAGCTGGAACTGAAGAACCTCCCTGTGAACAGAGGAGGGAGTTTCTGCTCCAGCCTGGGGTCTTTCTAATTTCTTTTTAATCTCTTTGCAGAAAGCAGTTTCAAGAGGATCGGCCCTCCTGTGGAAAAGCCTGTGGAGAAAATCCAGAGAGTTGAAGTCATCCCAAGACCAGTCCCTCAGAACATCCATCAGCCCCGAATGCCCCCTTATCCCTTTGTGCATCCACCCTTCCCGCTGCCTCCTGTCCGCCCGTTGTACAACAACATACCCCTGAACCTAGGACCCATCCCTGCCCCATATGTGCCCCCACTGCCTAACATGCGGGTGAACTACGATTTCCCCCAGATCAATGTTCAGCTGGAGCACAACTTGCCTATGCACTTTGGTCCACAGCCTCGGCATCGGTTCTGATCTGGTTCAAACAGCACTAGTAATGGAGTCTGCAGGGAGAAGCCACGCTGGCCCCACCACCACGCTCCCCTCTTCACCCTCTGTCCCCCATCATTTCAGCCAGCTGCACGGGGAGCAGATATAGATTCCCCTCCCCCCCACACACAGTATTTAAGGCTTCTAGGATGTTTAAATCTTTGTAATTCAACATTTGGTTCTCTTGAATCTTCTAACTGTGTTGCACAGCCTTTGGAGCAGTAAGAGGCTGCACAGTTCAGGCCTGGGGATCTCCAAGGGTCCTTCTGTTTCACAAAGGCTGTTCAGGGAAGTGATGCTGTGTGGGGATGTAGCCATTCAGTCCACCCCTTGTGCCAAAACTTACCTTCCTGTCTGCAAAAGCAGCCCCCCCCTCTTTAATGTGAAGGCTAGCTGGAAGGGAAGGTGATATGGGGAAGCTTGAAATTATTCAGATGCTGGTAATAAGATTCAGCTGTGTCTTCCTTCACACCTGGATAATATTGGGGGAAAGGGGTGAATCTGAGCATCAGGACTGATTATCCCTTGGAGAATAGTCCCAAACATTTACTGTAATCTGTGATAGCCCTAACAGACAGGAGTCTACAAGCAAATCTACAACCATTTTGCTGAGCCCGGAAGCACCTGTCCTGGTGAGAGTCCAGTGCTAGGAGGCAGAAGCCATCTTGCTGCAAAGTACCACTCATGCCTCTGCATAGCAGCTCAAAGAAAGAGGCTACAAACCACTGGCTTAGTATTGTAAGCCACAACTTTCAGAAGTGATGCGTGATTTGGAGTGCCTAGCGTGAGACACCTTAAAGGGGCATGATTTTTCAGAGGATGAGTGGCCAGTACTTCCTGAAACACGGGGTCCTTTTCAGTGTCTCAAGTTGGGCACACATAATCACTGGCCATCTATGAAAATCTTGGTTATAACAGCCGGTAGAAACATACAAATTGTTCAGAAGATCAACAGGAAGGCCGAGATTCAGAGTTGCATATGGGCTAAACTGCATGGCCCCTGTTGCAGTAACCGATTGTGCACCCTTAGTGCCGTTGTGCATACAAGCCTGGGAGCTGCGTACATACACTGTGCACACATCCAACTCTGAAAACCTGGGCCCAAAGCTTTTCAGGAATGTTTAAATCACTTTAAAATGGGCTGGAAACTGATTTGCAGAGATGCTGTCATTGTTAGGGTACAGCTGCTCTGGATGGGGAGGCGGACTTTCCAGTGGGTGCAGACATACCTCCACTAGCTTGATCAAGCCAGTGCACCAAAAACGGCAACGTAGCCACAGCAGCATGAGCAACGGGCTGGGCAACGTGTCTAGAGTCTCAGATGGGAGCATTCTCAGAGCAGCTCACCCATCCTGCTGCTCATGCCACAGTAGCTCAATCAGAGGTGGTGCGGGTATGTCTAACCGAGCTGGAAATTACACCTCCAGTTCTCGTGTAAGCAGCAAAGTACCCGTTTCGACACATTTAATAAACTTCTGAAAAAATCAGTTTAATCAGCTTGGGAAGACTTCAGACTGTAATACTGCTGAGCTTAGCCAAAGGGCTGCTTAGGAGAAACCGTTTTCCTTTAAGAAGGAATGTGGCAAACTCCTTTAGGCAGTCAGGCTCACTCCTGCTTTACCTGTGACCGGAGCTGAGGAGCAGCCTCTGGCTGGCTTGAACTGGGAGCAGCGTGTGACTCGGGGACAGTATTGTGGTCTGGCTACAGATGAATAAGCCAAGTGAGGGATGTGATAGAAGGGAAGGATGGGGTGGAAGGCTTGAAGCTGCCTGTGTCAAATGGGTAAATTTTATGCTAGAGCTGCAGCTTTGCAGGCACAAGCCTCTTCCCCCCTCCCCCCCCCCCCCCCTTGCTGTAGTGACTGGTAGGAACAGAGCTTTTCTTAAATGGGGGGAGGATGAGACTATCAGAATAGCCTTCCATAAATGCAGTCGTCTAGTTTAAAAAAAAACCAACCACTTCATCACACAGTTGTTCCCCAAACTGTTTGGTATTTGTTATTGTTGCTGTTAGGAACCAGATCAAATTAACACCCCCCCCCCCTTTTGATTTCCCTCCCTGGAAGTTAACACCCAGGATTTCTTTACAGGTGTCTGCCTTGCCTTGCTAATCTGTCAGATTTGCCCTCTCGCTACTCTCCATTGACCCTCTCTGCAAGCACCATCTCTTTGGGCATTGAGCAGGCAGTGAACCAGGGCACTGTGAAGTCTGTGACTGGCAGCTGCAGGAGGCACCAGGAGGAGGGTACATGAGCGTGGCCGCCTGTGCTGTCCTGGGTAGGGTGTACTCTCGGGAGGAATATGGCAGCGAGCAATACCTGGCTGGGCTGTGAGCAGGACATTTCTATCAGTAGTGGGATTGTCTCCAGGAGGACCTTGCAGAATGGATGTTTTCATACTTTTTGGAGCTGATACAATTTCTCTAGTCCCAGGTGTTATGTATAGGCTGAGAGATGCACTGTTAACTGTTCGTTCCAGGTTGTCAAGTGCTGTTGCCAACGTAGAGTTGTTAACCACACCGTGAACTATTTGTTGACTTTGCTGCTAAGACTTTTTAATTTAAAAAAATAGCCTAGGGGACGTAGTGGCTTACCGAATGCTGCTCAGCTGGTTTTTATTCAGGTTTAAATCTGCACCTTATACCGAACGATCCCCTCAGTAGCCATGGGCAGGCATGTTGACACACTTGGAGGGCAGATTGGGTGTGTGCACTTCCTAGCCACTTTTGCAGTTTCTCAGTAGTTTGGTTGAAAGGGCTCAGCCACATGCAGAGCGAGTCCTACTGCTTCATACTCTGCTTCTGGAACATGCCATCCCTCCCGCACCTCGTGCACAGAGCAGGGCTCCTGCCTTCCCTCTAACCAGTCAGTGCCCGCACTGGAGATGGAGCTTAGCTTTCTGTCTCGTCTAATTGAATCAAGGAGTAGTGGCCCGGGCTGCCAGTCCACCTCGGCTCTCGCTCCAGAGGTGCTGCTCCGCTTGCTATACTGTGTCCCATCTAGCCAATTAAGGAATAAGGCTAATGCATTTCAGAGTCTCTTCTTTTTTTCTCACTCAGCTGGGAGGCTAGAGGCATGATGCTGGGTCTTAAGGAAGTAGTTCAACAGGCATCCGGGAGTGCCAGGGTGGGGTGAATTTTGCCTTTGTCAGCTGGCCCTTCATTTTATCCTGAGACACGAGCAGAAAAGCCCCGACCCCTATTACTGGATAGTCCATTGTCTGGTTTTACAAAGTGTAAAGAAAAAAGGGGTCAAGTCCCTTGGGAGGGTTGGGTTTTTTTGTTTGTTTTTTAAAGTAATAGAAACAAAGCAGCATGAGCATGGGTACAGGAGAGCCCAGTCGGTGTCTCCTGTAGGATGCGTCAGACATGTATTGCTAACAGCTACAACTCTAAGCAGCATGGAACATCTGACTAAGGGCTGCTGCCTTTGCACAATGCTCATCTCATAGACTTCCTCAGTCTAAGTTTATCTGGAATCATGTTGGAAGGAGTGTGAGGTTCAGTTTCTCATTGTGGGCGGGGAGGACACTGTAGCTGAAACAGCTTTTTGGCTTAGGAACTGGCTTCAGCTGACATCCTAAAGGCCGTCTAAAGAAAGTACTTCCCCTGGCAGGATGCTGGTGGTCACCTTAGCATGCTGGTGGTGGTGCTGGTACAGCTAATAGGAGTATTTGAGGAACGGGAGCATGGGAGATCTTGATCACTGAGCTGGCTTCCAAACCATGGCTGTGGCCTTTATCCAAACAAACCTGGCCCATCGGAGTGAGTCTGCCACCTCCTCGTCGCCAGTCACGTACTTCCTAAATAAAGCAATTGCTCTTTGAAAGCCTCAGATGAAGCAGGTACTAATTCTAATACCCAGTGCCTTTGGGGAGTCTGTGTCCTTCATTCTTCAAGTGTGTTGCACAGGGACTCTCAAATACTCTGCTTATCAAGCACAGTTACTGTTCCTTCAAATCCAGTTAAATATAAATTGCTTTTCCCTATGCTTCCCCCTATTCCTGCATGTGCAGTTACAGTAGAGGAGACTATTTGGGGATGGTTTCATAGCAGGAAGCACTCTCCACTTAAAATGTGAGGTTATGAATCTTTGGCCATATGTGCGCGTCTCTCTCCATAGATACAATAGACTCCTGTAGTGACCGTCTATCACCACACTAAAGAGCTGGAAACAACCAGACCCACCACTCACAGCTGAGCCATATCTTTGAAGTGGGTGGTAGTACCAACACTCTGTAATTTTTGTTAGGTTTAATTTTATAGTGTCTCGCCAATTTGGGTGGAAAGATTCAATTTTATACAGTAGTTATTACTTTTTTTAGTTCCCCTGTGTCAGTCTGAGTTCAGCAAAACTGCTTGGACAGCATGAGTGTTTGGATTCTACTGTGCTGTGCCAATCTCTCAAGCGAATTTCAGCCTCAGTGCTTGACCATAGACTAGCAAAGGTCGATCACCATGCAAAAATAGAAGTGGTGTGGCCATTTGCACACAGCCATATTGAAACCCTAGCCTAGAGTATAGACCATTAACAAAAATAATGGCCTGGCTCTCACTCCTGGCTTTTGTATGTTTTTTAAAATATATACATATTAGCCTGTGCGGGGAAAGGCTGGAAATGGGAGGAGAGGCACTAGGCACAGTAACCAAGGGAGGTCCAGTGTCTGTACTTCTTTGTTAAAGGTAAGCACTGGTTCCTACTACATGAGCAAACTTTGTACCCTCTGGATTTGATGGCGCATGGCAAGCCTCCCGACTCTCCCATCTCCATGCCAAAGGGAAGCAGGGTTCCCCCTAGGTAGTGTTTGGGGAAGGTGCGGTGGTGAGGAGTCCTCGCTGAGATGTGCCTGGAGTCTGTGCGTGCTGGATGTCTCTCTCCATTGGAGGTCCTAGAGTGACCCTGCTGAGGGGAAAGAGAATTTTTTCTCCTGTCACAGTGGCGAGGGCCCATTTTGTGTCTGCGAGGAGAGAAATCAGTGCCCATTGTATGAAACCACCACCAAGTCCTGTGGGCAGCTACAGGCAGTCCAGAGAGATCAGATCAGCTCTTCACACAGCATTTCACCTTTCGGTCCTTTCCGGCTCTGTGGTGAGGCTCCTCTCACAAAGGAAGCTCTGGACTAGGAATCGCACTGTAGAGAAATGAGGCTTCTCCTTCGCTGTCATCCTAACTGGTGATTTTAGAGCCCTCCATTCTCTTCTAGCATCAGTTGGGTTCATGGGGATGTTTCTCAGCTTAACGAACAAACCATTTCCTGCGCAATTCAAAACAAAATTCCATGGTTTGGACTTACCTGGTGTTTTTATGGGTACATCTACCCTGCAAAGTAAGACCCACCACAGCAAGTTTCAGAGCCTGGGTCAACTGACATGGGCTCTCAGGGCTCAAAATAGCAGAGTAGCTGTTCAGACATGGGCTGGAGGCCAGGATCAAAGACCCTCCTCCCTCACTGAGTTTCTGAGTCCAGGCTCCAGCCCGCACCTGAACATCGACACTGTTGTTTTGAGCCCCGAGAGCCCGAGCTCTGAAAGTCACTTCTGCAGGCCTTTTTACAGGGTAGACATACCCTTTGCCCCCTTTGAAACCCCAGTGTTCTTCAAAGGGAGACGGGGAGATGTCTTGTGGGCCCACATCGATGTTATGACTGGTACTTTTTATGATTAATTGCAGTGTCCTATTTTACTTGCCTTAAAGGTGGAGAGAGAAATTTGGTATTTGCACTTAGCAAAACATTATATTAAAACAACCCAACCTTGTAAAGACGAATTGTGCATGTTCTGCGACTTTGTATAACAATAGCCGAAAATGAATAGGTGGTTTATTAAAAAAAAAAATATTTTTCTTTATCCTCTGGTAGAAAACTTCTAATTCTGTGTGTAAAAAGTCCCTGTATCATACTGTAATTTGAATTTTTTGTAAATAAATTTTGTGCACTCTGGCTTTCACTCCTCTGCTTTTCATTGCTACATCAATGTCCTTCCACGAGAAGCTGGTTGGTTTGAATTTGAGAGTAATTATAGGCGACAGCGGGTAGAAAGGGGAGACCAACCACAATTCTCGAACCAGATTTCAGTCAGAGTGGTTAAAAACTGTAAAAGGTAGTCGGCAAAACATCCAAGCGTCCTGTAAAAGCTTAATGTGTTCCAAAGCCTAAAAGGAAAACGAGAATGGGATAAAAAATGGCTTCCATTCTCTCATTGCTGTGTGAAGCAGGACTAATCATGTAAAGGAGTCCTTTAAACAGACTGCGTGTGCACATGAGCCTGTGTAGACACATTCTAGCCCAGTGGTTCTCAAACTTTTGTACTGGTGACCCCTTTCACATAGCAAGCCTCGGAGTGCGACCCCTCCCCCATGAATTAAAAATGCTTTCTTATATATTTAACACCATTATAAATGCTGGAGGTGAAGCAGGGTTTGGGGTAGAGGCTGACAGCTCGTGACCCCCCCATGCAATAACCTCCCAACCCCCAGTTTGAGAACCCCTGCTCTAGCCTATCTGGATTTTCAGGGCCATATTGATCTGTATGCTCTGGCTGCTTTGTGATGTGAATGTTTTAAAATAGAAACAGGAAATGAAAGAGGAAATGTCCATATTGGCAGCCCGGCAACAGACTGGGACAGGAAGAGCAGGGAGATGGTTGGAGGCAGGGAACTGGGAGACTTCCCTGACTCTCTTCTTTCAGCCCTTTTGCTGGGCATTTTTCATTTGGCTTCAGCCCCATAAATGTGGGGGGAAGGATCCCTGAGCCCTAAAAAGCAAGTGAAGAATAGGGAAATGTGAATGCATACTACGGGGGGGTGGGGTTTACAAAAAACAGTGCAGACTTGACTCTCAAATCAGGGAAGGAACAGGCACTAATGGCTGTGGGATGAGGGGAGCAGGCATCAGAAAGCATTTACATTGGGACTCCACGCGCTCGTCAAGCCGTGGCTTTCCAAACCCTGTACGGCTGCAGTTCTTGGCACAGACCATGGGCACAGGGGAGATACAGGTAACATAATCCCTGTACAGACAAGGCAAGTGCTGCCTTAGCTCTGTGTAGCTGTCGTCCTCCCTCTCCCCCACCCAAGGTTTTTACCTCTACGGGCCATGCGGAGGGAAAACTGCCCCTTGCCTTGATTTGGCAGGGCTTTTGCCACATCGCTATAGGGGGTTGTGGTGCAGCGTGTGGGCGCATACATTAAAAAGAAATCAACCCCCTTTTTTCCCTAGTCGAGACGTGGCCTCGGTGACTAGCTTCAGTAACACACTCCCTGGCGTCTGGTCTAAGCTACACAATGATCATATCTTCTCTAAATCAAACCAAGACAACAGGGCCCAGCTGCTCTCTCCTTGTAGTGTTTTGTGGATGGGAGCGGGAAGGGTTAGACTGACTTTTTGAGTTGAGGCGTTGTCACTGCAGATCCCATCCTCCTATAGAGGGACTCGCTCCTGATGCCAGGTAAGTAGCTTTGTTTGGGTGGGGAGGTGACATTTATTTTCCCCTCCTCTTTCTCCTAGGGAGTGAATTTTTTTCCCCTCTCCAGGAGAAGAGAACTGTCCCTGGCCCCGTTAAGCAGACGTGCAGCTTTGTGTGGATAATTAACAGGCAAATCCAGAAAGATTAGCCGGGGGGGTTTCAAAGGCTCTGTGCCTCCAGCATCCCCCACACTCCAGCTGTGCTGCTGGCTCTGTGGAAGCTGCAGGTTCAGGGCACTTTCGCCCTCACAATGAGAGGCTTAGCAGTAATGCGGTAGACAGCTTGGTGCTGCTTGTGCAGAGCCCGTGCGCTCTTGTCAGTACATTTAATTCCTCCCTCTCAGCTCAGCTCATTTTCTAGGCGGTAGAGTTAGAGAACCAGGTTTTATATCCACACACACAAACCTAGGTTAAAAAACAATGAAGGTTGCAGTCAGGCACTCACAAGGTAGGCAAGGCCCAATTAAAGGTGCTTGTGGAGCCTTTATTCAGCACCCTTGTGCATAGCTGCATGATAAGTTTTTAATTCTGTGATCAGCTGCTGTTTTCCCCCCCGCCCGCAGGACCCCAGGACCGATGGGTCTCAGCCAGTAAGCAGCTAGTCAGTATTTGGTTTTCTCCTTGCACGCTATTCAAACCCTGCTCTGAAGACAGAATTATTAATTTCCTCATGGGCTCTTTTCTGGCCCACATCACTAGTATCTGAGTCTTCACCAACACTCCTTTCTTAATCTTTACAATGCTCCCGGGAGATGGTGGTGTTGGGATAGGCTAGCCCCCATTTTACAGGTGGGGGAGCTAATGCAGAGTTTAAGGTGAAAAGTATCCACTGATTTTAGGTACCCAGTTTGAGAAGCCTAGGACCTGGTTTTTCAGAGTACTCAGCGTTCTATAGCTCTGCATAGCACAGCTCCCACTGACTTCAGTTGCTGCTCCGAGGACTCTGCACTTCTACAAATCAGGCCCATGGGTCTCAAGCCAGACCTCCAGAAAATGAGGCATGCACAGCCAGTGACCACCTGTGAAAAGTCTGTTTTAAGGGACTTGTGTAGCCACACATAGAAACTCTGTGGCAGAGACCAGGATAGAATCCAGTTCTCCCGGGCAACTTTCAACCATCTTAACCATGAGACTTTCCTTTTTCTTCTTGCAATGGCCTGCCTCATCCATTGCTTCCCTGCCAGCTTCTGCAGCAAACGAGGCAGCGATCCTATGGCCAGCAGCCTAGGTCATCCACAGAGCAGGTCCATCTTGGGCACTGAATGAGGCAGGGGGTCCTGGGGAAAAACTGGGATGTGATTCTGTAATTGAAAACTTGTCATGCATCTGCACAAGGGGGCTGAATTAAGGGTGCCCAGACAACCGTAATTCTGGTATTACCTAATTTTTGAGTGCTTGACTTTGCAACTTGGATGTTCTTTTAAGATGGGGTTTGTGAGAGACTTGGGGAAAAAAAGCAAGCTGAAAAAAATTCCAGCACATGTTGGGACCCACATGGGTCTTCAGCAGGATTGAAACGTCTACCTCCACTGCACCAGCCTCTGTGACTTGAGCTAACAGCGTAACCTGATAGCAATAGTAGCTTGTCGTTATCCAGGTGGACCAGAGCGAGAGGGGGATGGGAGACACTGTGCCGGGGGGTTCGCAGTATTTGCTGACAGCGGAGAGATGGTGAGGCTCTGGAGAGGAGTGTGCTGGAAAAGGCACAGACGCTGCTGTCAGTTTCCCCCAAGTTTGACCCCTTTTCCAACCTGTCCCTGTCCTTTCACCCCTGGCTTCTATCCCAGTCCCATTCTCCACTCCACAGGCTCTTCACATGACTCAGTCTCCTTGCCCAGCCAGACCAGACTTCTTGCCCCAATTTGCCCTTCCTCTGCACCCATCTGCCTGTTTTCCTTTCCACACTTGAATTAAACGGCTTCCTCTCCCCTGCCTGGGGGCCAGCAGGGCTCATTGAGGGCACAGGAGAGACGCTCTGGCCCCACCCCAGTGTGGAGCCGTCATTCCTTCTGAGCCCCTGTAGCCCTGGGCTGGAGCAGGCTTGGTTGCTCTGTGGGGACAGTGCATGTGCAGACCATGAGTATTAGGAGCTGTGAGGAGGGAGCCTGCTCAGTGAGGATGAAATAATTATAGACTGTGGCTGTGACGCTTTAGCAGACCTCTACCAAGCATGAGCAATTTTTCAAAGACTTATAACTAGTCCAAATCCAGGTGATTTTCCCAAAAGGTCAATTTCTGCTCCAAAGGCCACTCACCTGTCAAATTTGAAGTCCTTGCTATAAACGATGGGAGTGGTAGAGCTTTTCAAGAATTTAACATGGGCAAAATGTATTTTTCCCTCGCCTTGTTCTCAGAAACAGCTACATGGTTTTGGCTGAAAGTTTTTTTTGTTTTTTTGAAAGAGGCAGACTTGCCGCATGGGAAATTTCAGCCTGAACAGTTCAACTTTGGCAAAGTTACAAGCAACAGAATAAGAAGGGTTGTGCTACCAGCCCCATCTAGAAGTAAGTAAATTCTCGCTTCCCTGTTGAAGCATCTTCGCTATGAATGGTGCTGGCAATAATGAAGCTGGGCTCTTCGGTGCTAGAGTACCAGTCACTGTAGTAGTTAAGTACATACTCAAGGGGCCCTGTTACATAAAAGAGACAATCACGGCATTGGGCTTCAAGCATGAGGCCTGATTATTTTCAGAGATGCTGAGCAATTGCAACTCCTGGCGTTAGTTGGGGTTGTGGGCATCTGGTGGTGCTGAGAATCAATCCCATGCAGCCAATGTTGAGACTCTGGCACAAAGCCATCTGAAACGCTAGTTGAGTCAGTGGCAAAAGTCAGCCCCAGTAGAAGAGAGGTTTATTGTAGCCGCGTTATAGTGCTGGAGAGCAAAATTCCGGTTGTGGATTTGTATAGCACCTCGCACATCGGGGCTCTGATCTTGTCAGGGTTTCCAGGAACTGCTGTAATACCAGTAATAGTGAGGGGATTGTTCAGATAGTACGACAACCGCACACGACTCTTTGGAAGGGCAGGCAGACTGTGTTTGCGATTTTCACATGCGGAAAAGCAGTGGCTGCTTTAGCTAAGGCCTGAGATGCATCAGCAGAGCTGACTGGAGACCCGGGTGTGGAACGGAAGGAGATGCTTCGCAGAGCTGCCGAGGAAGCTTGTCTGGCTTTAGCACAGAGGGAGCAATCGTACTGTTTACCCATGACTCTCGGGGGTGGGGAGGTGGCTAATGAAAGATTGCAGCAGATGCACACAGTAGGGAAGCTGACCTTCAGGGAACGCGGCCTCGCAAGACACAACAACGGGGCCTGCCTCTTTTCAAAACAGCTGAGCAAACGCCTCAGAAAACACCGTCAGGCCTTGGCTCCCAAGCTCAGAGAAAAGCCTACCCTAGTTGAAAGGGAATCTGCAGTGTGAACCACGCCTGTCCCTTCAACCACCCCCCCGGGGCAAGGGAGCATGGCCAGGAGCGGGATGAGGCCTCCTGCAGGAGCCTTACGCATGGGCGAGTTGCTGCTTTTACTCTAGAGTGCGCTGTGACATGCAGCCCTAGTGCTAGTGATCTTAATGCACCAGGGAGCACCATAGACCCCAGAGCTGGAGAGCGCAAGGCAGTTCTGGCCTTGGTCTATGTCTCCCTGCCTGCTAGCTCCTCTCTGTAACTTGGTGCGTTCAGCAGCAGGGAGCAGGAGTTGGGATTTTTTCAAGATCATTTGTGGCACAAACGCAGCCCCCTCCTTTCACTCTGCTCTTCGCACCACAGCCACCTTCCAGACCAGCTGCCCCTTCTTGCTGGTTTAATTACTCCAGGGAGAATTAGGGGTCAAGTGAAAGCAGCTGGGCTGGGGCTCAAAGCCCTGAGAAATCTGATGCTGCAGCTAATTACTATTTAAAGCAATTATTTACAAAAGGAAAAAAAAGTCTTTCTGGTCCAAAGTTGCCTCCAAAGGCTGCTTCTCTGGGCCCCTGAGTGTGCAAAGTGCAATAGCTGCCCCAAACCAGGCCTTCAGCTTCCGATCCGTGCGGTTCTGCTGCCGCTTTGCTAGAAGCCTCTCAGCACTGATGGCACAGTAGATGTCAAAGCTTCCCACCTTCTTTCCCTTCGAGTAGCAGCTACTGGGTGTAAGGATGCAACCACTTAATAGTTACATCTAATGCAGTAGTGCCTCTGGGCCCCACAGAACAGAGCCCCATTGTGTCAGGTGCTGTACGAACGTTAAGAGACAGCCCCTGCCTGGGGAGTGTACTCAAAATAGATGCTATGGTGATAGGAGCTGAGAGAAGGCAGAGGTAGTTTGCTGCTGCTGCAGCCCACGCTGGATTCCTCCCCTGGATTCCTCCCCTGTGTCACCAAGTCTCTGAACTGCAGGGCACGGAGTGGCACATCCACCACGGGGGCGGCCCAGCCTCCCTGCCCTGCAGGCCTGGGCCTGCCAGCCTGTAGCTCTGGAGCCCTGGCTCCATGGAGCAGAGAGATGCCCATGGCCAGGAACCTACAGGGCAGGGGATTTCAGATAGGGGAGGGCCAAGGAGGGAGGAAGCTGGGCTGACCCATTGTTTCCATGGAAGGGATGGGGGGAGTGTGAGACCTGAGTGGCTGGTCTGGGCTCCCCTCTGGTGAAAATGGTACAGTTCCCTCACCTGAAAGCTCCTGCCTGGCTCCTGGCTCAGGTGCCTTCCTGAGTGGGGAGCAAGGAAGCCTAGAGCTGCAGCAGGCGTGGGGTGTGCCTAGGCCCCAGGAGGACAGCAGCAAGGTAGGGAGGGGCCAGCCAGCCAGCAGTCATTGGGGTGGTGGAGGGCAGGTGCTTTACCTGTGAGCTCCATTGTGTGTGTATGTGGGGGGACGTGCATTGCTTGAATTGCTCCCCCCGGCCCTATTATGTGACACCTGGGTGTTGTTGCATATGCTGCCGTAATTGATTGTAATGGTGTCAAACCTGTTTCTAGGGCCATTTTCTCAGCCAAGGAAACAAACAGTGGTTTTGCAACCTGTAATGGGTTAATGGGGGGAGGGGAGCCATTATTTTGATGGCACAGTGTCCCAGCTTGGCAGGTGTGGAGGCCGAGAGGTGAGATCAGGGCACAGGCAGTTGCCAGCCAACCAGCTGTGGTAGCCGGAGGGCCCTGGGCGCGGCAGGGCTGGTGATCTCTTGCTGTGTTTGTGGCATGGAGCCTCTCCTTGTCCAAGGACGTTACGCCCGCCGGGCTTTGTGGTTGGGTCATACCTGTTCTCTAGTTAATGCTGCCTCTTACTTTGCACTGAGCGCAACTGTTGGCCAGTAAGCCCCTGCTGAAGTGAGAGGTGTTTGGGGGACCTGGTGGTTTATGGGACTGGGGCCTAGAGATGGAGCCTTGCACCTCAGAGTCACTGAATGTGACCTACCCCACAATGAGCGTTGCCCATTATGTCTCCGTCGTGGCCTCAGCCAAGTTCCCAGTAGGCACCACATGTGATATTGTGTTTGTGCCCGTGCAACAGAGAGGCCAACCGTGAAATGGGCCATTGACAACGAGCTCATGCCCAGCTCTGGCCCCTCCAGGTCACAGTGGAGGTTGTTGGTAGGACAGCTTGGGGAAGCTTAACGGCGCCGCTGATGGAAAAAATCAAGCCTGCAAGGCGCCAGGGCTGCAGCTCCAGCACTAAATGCATCTTAAAGTGTTTCCAAAACCGGAGCCGAGGGAGTGGTACCAGCCAGAGAAAAGTGCTGCATGAGCAGCTGGGGCAAGGTGGGCAAACCTCACAGCCCCTGAAGGTGCAGTGGGATGAACTCTAGAATGTTTTCAGGGCATTTGTCTGGTCCATCCGCTCCTAAACCCTCGTACATCCTTCTCCCTTCCTCAGTGCCTGCCCTTTTCCTTCACACTATGGTCAGTTTTCTGGCTGCCTGCACCTACTGATTCTTTCTTTTCCCTTGCCCTCTTTCCTCTCTTACCTGAGACTCCGCTGCTCCAGAGATGCCCTGCCATGTGCTGAAACCTTACAACATATATTTGGGGTCCTGTTCCTGGCTTTGCTACTTGCCTGCTGTGCTAGCAAGTCACTTACGTGTCTCAGGTAATACGTCCCTCTTTTGGACTGCACTTTGAGACAGATGAGTGAAATGTGCTATGTAAGATCTAGGTGTTATTAGTATCTCGGTTCCTCCAGTGCTTGCTCAGAATGGGGGCAGAGCAGGGTTCATGGACAGCAGCTGAGCAGTGTTTGATTGATTAACTGAACAGCTCCAAGCTTTCTTTATAAAGGTGGGGCTGTCCTTATGGTGCCTGAATCGGGTCACTGGGCAAACTGGTACCAGTGCCTCGACCCAGCTGTTCCTCTCAGCACAAACATAGCAAATGGAAGGAGGAGAGGGCAAGAGAGTGGAGGAGGAAACTCCGTGCTCTTTGGGCATTGCTGGGCTTCCAGGCCAGGGGAACCAGGTCTGTCTAGTGATCTAGCTGAGCTCGTGCTGCTGGAATTGTGTTTTATTAAAGATGAGGTGGCAAAGCAAGAGGCCAGGACGGAAACAGCCCAGTGAAATGGAGTGTGCGTATCGGCCTGCTGGAACCCTATCCTCTGAGCTGCTCAAGTGCTGGCAGTGGGGGAGGCGCAGGAGGGGGGCCTCTTCCCGATGGGTTGGGAGCTAGCCATGGCCAGGGAGCATTCAGAAACCCTCCCAAGCGCCCCAAGGGGCAGCATCAAAGAGGCAGGTGACCCCAGGGAGGCCAGGCGCAGCCCCATTTGCTGTTCAGGGCAGGGCAGCGAGGTCAGTGCCCCGTCTCCATTCACCCCCGAGTTCAGCTTGGCTGCTCTCAGAAAAAGACAGATGACCCTGGTGCAGGGGAGTGCGACTGAAGAGAGCAGGAGCGTCCCTCCCGTGTCCCAGCAGGGTCATCTCCAGGGGAAATTTGGGTGGTGCTTGGGCTAATGCTGCATCTTTTGGCTTAGCCCAAGGAGGGCTTGCTTAGACTGAGTCCAGCATTCAATGCATTTCCTGAACTGGAGGTGGGGGGATCATTAAAGGGTACTGGGGGGGTCAAGCCATCAGGGAGGGGAGAAGAGGCAGGTGCCAGAGGTGCTATTTAGGTAGAGCCAGGGGAGGCAGGGAGGCTGTTCCTGGTTCTGTCCCAGGGTGGGGGAGCAGAGGCACACAGAGCTGGCTGGGGAGAGGTTGGCCCCTGATGCTGGCAGTAGAATCCAAGGGCTGAAATGAGCCCCCCAGCCCGGCAGGGAGCTGTTGCGCAGTGGAAGGGTGCGGGGAGGAGGACCCAGTGCTGCTATTGAGGCAGGGCTGCCCTGTCTGTGCGTGTGGTAACTCCCTCCCAGGTATGCTGGGGAGCAGGGCTGGATGTGGGACAGAGGGTGACGGGCAGCAGGTCTGACAAATCTACTACCCCCACCTCCACAGCACTCGCAGGCGGGGAGTCATGTCAACAGAGGTAATGCTTTGGTTTTGTAATGACAATGGCCTGTGCTGGAACCCAGCTTTGGTTGGTTCCTTTCACTACTTTCTGTCAGCGGGGGAAGCTGTGGGGTTTTGACATTAAAAATCACTGAAAATATTTTGTTTAAAGCAGGTGATGGGGGAGGGGCAATATTTGCAGTGAGGTTTATTTAGTGTCCCCTAAAAGAGTTTGGCAGCTGAACTGCGTTAGGGAGCACTAATGCAGTCAGACTGTTGTGACATTGCACTGGCTTCTACTCTAGAAGACTCTTAATAGGTTGCACTACTCTAGCATGTGTCATCTAGCCTCTGTGGGCTTATCTGCCCCGCTTTATAGATGGGGAAATGGAGGCACAGAGGTTAAGTGCACTGAAAACTCTTGTGGCGGAGCCAGGAACAGAACCCAGGAGCAGAACTGTGCTAATAACTGATCGTTTGCTTACGGGCCAGACTGGAGGAAAAAAAAATTGTTTTGGATCAATGCCATCTGAAATTTTTTTCAAATTTTCTGGCAAAAAGTTAAAGGCAAACACAACCTTTTGAGTCAAAGTTAGTTCAAAGTTTTTGTTTAAAAAAATGGAATGAAATTTGAAACTGAAAAGTTGCTTCAAACTGAAATATTTTGAAAAGGTTGAAAGAAGACATTTAGGGTTTTTTTTTTTCCCTGTATTTTGTTGTTTTGGTTGATAGGAATTTGCAGTGGGGAAAAAAGGGTGGCTGAAAAATTTCACTCAGCTCTCCCCAGGAGTACTGATGTCATGTTTCTTCCCCCCTCCCCCTCTAACCAGTAGTCCAAACTCCCTGCACCCACTGATGCACTTTTTAAAAATTATATAATTTGGCTTATCTGATCTGGTAGTGTCTCATCCCATTCTGTCACATAAGTACTGAGGCTTCGTGGTCTCTTTGTAAAAGAACAGCCTTTGATCTGCTGCGCAGCAAGGGGTCAGCACAGGGACCCCCACTGACCCTCCTCAAAGGAAAACTAGCTGCCTGCTTCTCCCCATCCCCACACACTGGCAGGGGTACGCTCATCACCATAGAGACAGAAGGAATCTGCCACAGGGGATACAACTGTCCAGGGCTGGCCTCAGTGGAAGGCTGCACTGTGAACTGCTGGCTAATTGCTGAGCGGGACATGCTCAAACCCAGGCCTGAGTGGAGGCTGCAGTGGCCCAGCTGTTCTGCTTTCCCTGTGCATGCTGCATGACCTGCTGCAGGGCTGGAGCCAGCCCTCCTCTTTCTGCCTGGCCTCAGAGGTTCCCCTGGCGCTACCACCCTTACCTTTGAGAGCCTTAGGCCTCTGTTTCCATGGCAGCAGGACCTGCTGTGTAGAGCAGCTCTTTGCATCCTCCTTATGGCTGAGGGACTCTTTTTCTGCCCCTATCACTGAGCCAAGGAGCAGCCTTCCTGCCACCCCAGCTGAGGCATTTAAGCTGAGATGCTATCCAACCAGTTCACACATGCTCATTCCCACTCCGTGTTTATCGGTGCAGAGTCCTCTTGTTCCCAGGTGCATGGGGAGGGGGGAAGCTGCTTTCAGGAGTACCTCAGGGGGAGACCACAGCTGAGCAGGGAGAAAAGAGTTTCAGGCCCTGAACCCCCCCCCCTTACTATTGGCAGGTGCCTACACCTACCTGCCAGCACTGCTGCCTCAGGCTTTTCTCTCTGCAACGTCAGGCCCAAGCAGCAGAACGTAGCTTTTTAAAGCAACACTGGGGAACACCTATTTCCAGACCCTTTAACTGTCAGCCACTCTGAGTCTGCCTCTCCTGCCAGGGGAGCTGAGCACCAGTGTGCTCCCACTGGCCTCCTGGAGCTTATCGCTGCAGCTCAAAGGAACAGGGAAATACCTGGCTGAGCACAGCCTCACCCCTCTCCCCAGTCCCAGGGTGGGTGGGGGGTCCATGGTACTAGAACAGGATCCTTTTGTGCAGAAGTCTCCACTGAGCAGGGCCGGCTTGGTGGCTGGTGCCCTGCATGGGGCAGCCCAAAGGTGAATGACTGACAGCTTCTGGCAGGAGCCAGTCACTTTAGTAGGGTTATTGCTGCTTAGGACAAACCCAAGTCTCTGCTGTAAGTTGCCTGTAGCTTAGTGGCAGGAGGCGTGAGAGGAAGAGTCAAAGGCTGCAGACTGGTGGGGGGAGATGAAGGAGGTGTTTGTACGTACACAGGTTAAAAGCCATTTGAGTTGAGGCTTTTCCCCTGAGGGCAGTGAGTGCTGACAGACAAAGGACCAATAGCATAAGGCCTAAGTAACAGGTACACAAGTGAGGTGCTGTGCCACAGCATGGGGGGGGTTACTTGCTCCAGCCCCCCCTAAGCTATGTGGCTCTATAATCTAACCAGGCATGGGCAGGCCAGGAAGGTGTTTTGAACTCAAGCCCTCATTTGAATGGAGCTTTGCAGAGGGGAACAGCAGCAGCATGAGGCTCTGCTCTGGCCAAGCATCTGCCTCTGCAGCTGCTCTAAGAAGAGATTAGTCCCTCCAGGCTGTCAGCAGACACAGGATACTGCAGGCTTAGAGCATGGAATGAAACCCCACCCCTCTTGTTTCACTCTTCCCTGACGCCTGCTCTTACTGTAGTCTTGGTTCTTCACTTGACCTGGTGTCAAAAAGAAAAGCAGCCCCAGCAAGCAGCAGGGTCTCCAGCTTAAGGGGGAAGTCAGTGCATGGTCAGGAGTCCTGCAAACAGCCCTGCAACTTTGCAGTAGTAGGTAGCACTGGGGCCCTGGTATGTAAGCTTCCTGCAAGTACCAGCTGTTAAAGAAAAGAGCTCCCTTGGCACGTCCTTGAGAGGACCTTCTCTCTTCTGCAAAGGGAGATCAGGGCTTGAATGGAGTAGCGCTGCTAAAGAACCATGAACCTTTAACATGAGCATTTTGGCCCCAGGCGGGTGTGTGCTCATCTCCTTAGGAGACAGTGCCTCATGAGCAGATAACTCATTCAGAACTGCAGAGCCAGGAGTTCACTGGACATGAGCCAAGTTTCAGAAGCTTCCTTTAATCCCCTTTGCAGAGCTGCCAGAATCAGCCATTGGGGTGGGGTGAGGATGTGGTTTTTCATTATGGATGGATGCTGGCCTTGAGCTACTGCTGTTGAGCATCTCCTCTCCTCCCCCCCCCATTAGGCATTAAGGGCAGGAAGCATAGCTGCAGGGATGGCAGTTGGCAGGCACCACCTGTCCATGCTGGGTAGAATGGTGGCCTTCCTGATGCTACATGTGGCTGAGTTGACACTTGTCTAGTGTCAATAGTAGTAGGAGCTGGTTTCAGAGCAGCAGCCATGTTAGTCTGTATCTGCAAAAAGATCAGGAGTACGTGTGGCACCTTAGACTAACAAATGTATTTGCACATAGGCTTTCATGGGCTACAGCCCACTTCATCAGATGCATGTAGTGGAAAATACAGTAGGAAGATATATACACACACACACACACACACCATGAAACAATGGGTGTTACCATACACACTGTAAGGAGAGCAATCAGTTAAGGTGAGCTATGAGCAGGAGAGAAAGAGGGGCCATTTTCATTACCACTACAAACAGTTCATTGCCAGCAATTGACAAGGAGATATAAGGAACTGTGGGGGGAAGGGGGGGGGGGGGAGAGAAGGACTAAGCATGGAGAAATAGTTTTCCTTTGTGTAATGGCCCATGCACTCCCAGTCTTTATTCAAGCCTGGTTTGATGGTGTCCAATTTGCAAATTAAGTAGGAGCATTTCCTTTCAGGTGACTTAGGCCTGGGCTGCACTAGCGGGGAGTGGTTTGAACAAAGATTCACATAGCTGAAGTTGAGGTATCTTAGTCTGACTTACCTGGCCATCCTCATGGTGGTGAGTCGACTGCTGCAGCTCCCCCACTGACTCCGCTTGACACCTGTACTCCACCTCAGCAGGAGTACGGGTGTCAATTCACAGATCCATTCGTCTCATCGGGATGAGACACGATAAATCAATCCCGATGCATTGAACACTACCCGCCAGATTCGGCAGGTAGTGCCTTACATAGTGGCCTTCCTACTCCTCTCCAGCCCCTAATCTGCTTGCACAGGGAGTAGGACTAAGACATGGCTATGTTCTCCCCCACACGCCCCCTGTATTAGCTTCACAGTGCTTGACAGTCACTTCTGGACTCCCAAATCCAAAAATTGAGGGTCTCAAGAAGGCTGGACAAAGCACAAGGATACAGTGGGGTCGAGTCTAGGCAGTTACTGGGATAATGCACAAGTAGAATCTAGCTCTGAGTCTCTGAGCTTCAAGGTCCTTCATATCCATATCTGTTCAGCTTTAGACCTGGTAGTTAAGTTTGCTATAGATTTTCACCCTCACCCTCCAGCAGCACATGGGAGGTGTTAGTGGTACAGGCCAGTCAACACATTCTCTGAATCCTGCTTTTTCCTTGTGCCAACCTCTCCCTCCGCCCAGCCCAACAGCATGTTGCAGAGAAACCACCATAGAATTGCAGGCACATAAATGAACCACACACCAGTTTCCTCATTTCCAAATGCAGGTTTTTATTTGTCTTTCTCCACTTGAAGCTATTTAAGTTATACAAATGGCACTTACCAAAAAAATAAAAAAAACATTAACAAAATTTCAGAGTGAGATGTTTTCAAAGCCACGACACCCGATAAAGGAGACCGAAAAATTCTTGACCTATTGTCACATGGAAGAAGCCAGAGCAGGAGTTACATGGTTCAAATTGCAGCTACGAGTGGGAAGAGGGCCACAGTGGATGCAAAAGCCAGCAAGCAGTATGTGCCAAGTCACAGGATTGTTCAGGATTTCAGCAGGCCACTTGTTTCTTTAGAGGCATCTTTGTCCCTAGAGTTGATTGTGGTTTAAAACACTTACAAGACTGACAGACCATCACCCCTGAATTTGAAAGAAGGCAGATGCACCCAGAGGTAGAGTCCTGACATCACAATAGGAGCAGAGATGATAGGGAGCCCATTTCATCCCCACTCAGATTAGGGGTGCCAGTTGCTCTCTATTCAGAAAGTTTAGCACCAAGCTCCTATGGCAAGAACCCACATAATGGCAACATGGCTTTAAGGCTTATGAACCCCTCCCCCTACCTTGCCTTTGGCCACTGGTAGCGGCCATTTGTTTTGGCACAGATGTGAAGCCACAAGCACCATGCATGGTTTATAGCTTAGCAAGGCATGGAGCTGTGGACTGACCCATGGGAGCCAGCTACTGGAATGCAACCTATGCCTGTGATGCAGCACCTTATCTCTGGAATACATCCACCTACCTGTCCTCCCACCCCCAAAATCGGTACAGGCTCAAACTGGGACATCAGGTTGACCAAGTACAGATAGGCTATTTGGGTGGTCACAGGGAGTAGAACTCCACCCTTGGGAAGGCCTCAAAGGGCAAAGTGCCTACTGATACCCTGAAGAGAGGGCTAGCATCACCTATTACAAATGCACACGTTATAACTAATGCAGACAACAGCTGATAATAGTGCTATGGAGAGCATATATAAATAGACATTAAAATACTGTTTTGGTCCTTTCTGCTTCCAGTAATGTTGCTAAGTTTTCATGCCATCAATGCAGAGTTGGCACTTGGGTCAGACACTGACTAGTTGTCCTCTCCCCACTGGGGTGGCAGAGAGGAGAACATGAGAAATAGGCATTTTACACTTTGCCACCCCACCATTCTGTGGTGAGGATGAAGATTCCAGTAGGGTATGAGATAAGAACTGAACAAATACCACTGTGCAAAAGATGCTAATAAGTTTTCCATTCTAAACTGAGATCTATTTTTGCTTCCAGCCACTGTCCAGGGAATGAGAAATGTCAGCCTGTTTACACTGCTCCTCTCCTCCCAATTCTCCTGTAGCCCAGAAGACTTGGTTGTTGGGCAAAAAACCCACTGAGATACAGCAGCTGGTGGGGCACAGTCCTGCTGTGTGCCAGGCTCACTCAACTCCTCCTGAAGACACTGGGAGAGGAGGGTGCTCAGAGCCCTTGTAAGACCCAACCCTTGCTAACCAATAGGCAGGTATGCCCACCCTGTTCAAATTCCACTACTCCTTTTAAACAGCCACCAGGAAATCAAATTCCCAGCCTAGCTGGCAGGGAGAAGTTTTTTGGAGAGGAAATCTTCCCCAGTTGGGCACAGAGAGGCAAGTCAGAGGGTTGCTACTAATTTCGCTCAATGGGTCCACCCACAGCATCTGTTGATATTCAAAAAAAGCCTGTCCCCTTCCAAAAGTCTAGGATTAGCACTAAGGCAGCTTCATTAGCCTGTCAGCTGAATATCTCAGTGAGATGGGCTAGAACCTGCTCGGGAGTCTGAAGCCTTTAGACTGACTGGCCTTAGAGTTTCTAGGTGAACCCCCTGCACATCTTTCCAGTTCTGAGAGTTAAGCTTGCTAGTCCTGCAGCCGAGTTCTGTTTTGCTGGCTGAAACCAGCCCCTGGATGGGCTGGGTATGATATGCTAGAACACCTCTTCTGCCCCCCACTAGGGACTGAAGGTATTTATCCATCATAAGCCAAGTGGGGAGAAGAGGAGAAAGTTTCTTCCCCAATGCTGGGAAACTATGGAGAGCACGTTTAATCAGAGACAGGGATTTAACATAACCCATCTCACCTCCCTTGGTCTGAGCAAATACCAGGAGTGGGGGACGCTGGCACTCAGATTCTCCAGCTTTGTTCAAGCTAGCCCTTGCTTGACAGCAGCACAGGCATTGGCAGTGGAGATTGAGATATGGTGCCAGCACTCCAATATGGCACAAGAGAGCAGAGGTGATCTTATTCCCTTTAGTTTTAGAGGAAGAGGACAAAGGTGATGCTCAGAGCCAGGGTGGAGGATGGCAACTACAATTTCCAAGCCCAACATAAACCCAAGGAAAGACACCACTAGCTCTATAAACACAGGTTGCATTTTCCCTAGGTCATTATCCAGTTTTAAGAGATAAGGAAGACCAACCTCCAACAAATTGCATTGGATTCTATGGCAGGAGGGAGCAGCAAGCCAGTCTGAAAATCCTTTTACAGAGAGAGAAACCAAACAAAAAAAAACCAAAAAAATTGGCAAGGGGGAGAGCTAAAGTGCATTTTAATATTCCCAGAGGGTGGAGGGGTCGATTGCATCAGTGGAAGCCTTGAGGACACCAGCATGGTCACCCTTCAGGTATTTGCCGTTGGTTTTGATAGCCACTTTGTTATAGTCGCAGAACTCGAAGAAGAAGTCCACAGGCGTATTGCTGCTGCTGGTGACAGAGGACTCACTTCCCACCATCCAGTATTTCCCAGTGGAATCTGCAGACAGGGTGTGAGGAAGGGGAGAAAAGCAGTGTCCTGAATGGAGGATATTTGGACTAGATGCCAGAGGCTAGAAAACACTGGCAGCCCCCCACCTAGACTTGTTGGCTGTAGTGCAGAGCCCATGATGCAAGTTTCCCCTTACTGCCAGCTACTAAGCTGAACTGAAGAAAGCAAAAAAGTGTTGTGAAATCCCAGTTAGGAGAGGCGGTGCCATTACAATCCCCATGAGTTGTGAGCCATAGTACCGGAGTGTGTGAGAGAGAGCGAGCTATGAGCTCAATAGAATCAAGCATTGAAGGGGAAGTATATGGCACAATGAATTGTTATAATATCCAAAGACCTTTGCACATTTGAAAGGAAAGCCAGTTTTGCAGCCTGAGCTGTTCAGTTTGCCTATGGGAAGGCTGGAGAGGGCCATTCAAGGCCAGTCCACTCGTTTCAAAGTTTCCTGTGCCTCCTAAATGAACTTGGGTTCTGACAGCTTAGGGAGCCTGGAGTCCCCATGTGTCATAGCAATCACAGGGGGAAGGAGTAGCACCTATGCAACGCCAGACCAAGTTCAGTGGCAGTGACAGGCTCACTCCCCATCCAGTGACAAATGCTAAATTATGGTCCAAGATATCTGGTTGTTGGCAGCCTCCAGGACGCCAAGGGCTGAAGAGGTGCAGAGAGTCGTCCCTCTGCAACAGGGCTGAGGATTCACAGTACAATAGCAAGGACGTTTAGGTTTCATTGATATGCCAGCATTGCCTCGGATTGGGTTTGTTAGGCACAGCGGCTTAACAAGGGAAACCTGAATGAGGCAGAGGGCAGAAAGGAGTCCCCTACACTGAGGCCACTCCAGCCAAGTGGTAAGCCAATGGCCACACTCGAGAGCAGTGGCTCTCAGCCCTTCTAGACGACTGTACCCTTTTCAGGAACCTGATTTGTCTTGTGTACCCCAACGTTACACTTCAAAAACCTACTTGCTTACAAGACAAAAATACAAAACAAGTGTCACAGCTGAAAAGTTACCTGTCTCATTTTTAACCATACAATTATAAAATTGACTGAGCTATAGATTTTGTACTTACAGTTCAGTGTATATATAGCAAGAAACAATTCTCTATGAAATTTTAGTCTGTACTGATTTTGCTAGTGCTTTTTATGTAGCCTGTTGTAAAACTAGGCAAGTATTTAGATGAGTTGATGCACCCCCTGGAAGGGCTCTGTATCCCCAATGGTATGTGTACCCTGGTTGAGAACCACTGCTCTAGAAGGTAGCCCAGATTAGACAAAGCCTCCCAGTCATTCCACTCTATGGAAGGGTGCCATACAGCCTTGCTCTGTGGTGTAGGAGATTAGAGTCATGTAGCCCTTAAGGGAGTATCACTGCTAATGATGCATAAATGTGACCAAATGATCTCCTGTTACTGTATGAACAGCTGGGCTACTCATACAAATGCAGCCACAGGGGAAGATGTGGGTAGGTGGAACCCCCAAGGCTGCATACCAGCAGGACTGACCTTTGATATTGTAGGCACCATCATTGAACTCCAGTTGAAAGACATCGTAGGAGGAACGATTGCAGTCCAGGGTCCCTGTCACCTTGCGGCAGCCAATGAAGCCGTGTTCCCCACGAAGGACAATGATTGGCCTGTTAATCAGCTTCATCAGAAAGTGTTCTGTCTCACCTACCCAGCCAAAAGAAGGAGAGAAGGGAGGTTAGGTGTCCAGCTTGTTACAACAGATCCAGATTCCCTGGGGGATAAGTACAAGAGATGCGCCATGGAGATCCCCCAAGGTGTCCCAAGCTATCCTCTCAGGGTTCTAGATTTGACTTGGGGTGGGTGAAAACAGCCAAGGGGATTCAAGTCAAACCTACTGACCTCCTCCAGTCTGGTCCATCAGAGCCAGGGAGAGGAGACTTCCCTTGCTCTTTGCCACCTTCACTCCGACACAGGCCAGGGGGTGGCAGAGCCATAGCCCAATCAGTGAGGTCAGAGGTTAATAGCTCCCCAGTGTCATCCCAAGCCTTCCCCACCCTTACTTGCCCAGAAATCACTGGGCTATAGAGGCCAAGGCATCCCCTCACCTGCTGCCTCAACAGTGGCTGCAAGCTGTCCATTCTTCTTCGCCGTGACATACTTGCCATTCGCAGCCTTCAGGGTGATGCGCTTGTCGCACCATTCGATGTCGAAGTAGCAGCTGGCGTTCCTGCCACAGCAAAGAAACAGCAGACAAGCCATTGGGAAGGGAAGAGCTGTACTGGGGACCATTCTCCTCCAACAGTGGGGCCCATGAAGAAGAGCTCATTCTGCAAAGGCTTATGCAGCCAGCCAGGCCAGCTGATGTTTGAGATCCTGCAGAGGAGGGTTTGGTGGATTTATCTCAGCATCTCTTTTCTAAGGAGTTTTAGTGTTAACAAAATTCACCATCTACTGGGCAAGTTTCAGGCTACAATTTAGGTCTGAACTGCCAGCAGTTAGTGGAGCAGACTATATTCTTGGCAATAATCTTTGGGCTAGGTTCCCCTTTGTTCAGCTGATAGTTGTGCCTGCCGTCCCCGGGGTTAAACTCCTAGGGCTGAACTTGTGTCCATGGTCTCCTTTAGGATATGTCAAGGCTTTTGCCCCACGTAAAGAGAAGTGATACAGGTTTTACCCGAGATAGGCCCAAGGAAGACATTCTGGGGTGGAGGAGAGGGAGGTCATTGAGATCTACTTTAGGACTCTAGTCTAGATTTGAGAATCTGGAGTCTTGTTTCTCCATCAGGCCAGACTTGGGATATCCATTCATTGCGAGTTCCACAAGGACTATCCCCATATGCAGTTAAAGTCTGAGATCCAAGGGGATTCTATGAGGCAGTGCCTAAGGACAAACGTGGCAATCTCCGTGCTAGGAGGGGTTTGGAGAGTGCTCAGTTACAGAAACTCAGGCTCACTTGGCAGAGGTTTTGGGCAGAGGGACTGAAGAGAGTCACCTGGAGTCAAATGGACCCTCTTGCTAGGCTTTGCTTTGGCTGTGACAAGTTTGGCTACGTCTTCACTACCCGCCGTATCGGCGGGTAGCAATCGATTTCTCGGGGATCGATATATCGCATCTAGACGAGACGCGATATATCGATCCCCGAATGAGCTCCTGTCGACTCCGGAACTCCACCAACCCGAACGGCTGTAGCGGAGCCGACATGGGGAGCTGTGGACGTCGATCCCGTGCCATGAGGACGGTAGGTAATTCGATCTAAGATACTTACGCAACTTCAGCTACGTGACTAACATAGCTGAAGTTGCGTATCTTAGATCGATTTCCCCCCCGTAGTGTAGACCAGCCCTGTCACAGCTCAGTGGAACCACATCCATCTGGTACTGGTTACACATGGCAAGGAGGCTCTTAGGTAGGAATTCCATTGAGGAGGCAGGGACTCTGGACTGTATGCTTTCAGGGCAGCTGCTGTCATTCCCAAGTGATCAGAGTCCACCCAGCTTTGTGCATTGTTTTAACCAGTCTGGTTTGACTGGATAAAATAGTGAGAAGTCTCACTTGGTGTAACACCACTCAGCGTAGGCAAGGGAGGGTCAGAAATAAATAGCGTCTCATTTTGCTTTGCCCAGCCTGCTGTCCCAAAGACACCAAGAAAGACAGCAGGAAGCACAGGATTCTGCAACACCTTCATATATGGATGAAGCATGCTGCATCTATTGTACTTTGGAGAAGCTGATAGGAGTCTTGGGGCAAAAGAAAAGAGAAATTTGGTGTTGGGATCTCTGGTTGGAAAGATGGATCACCTGATCTTGGAGGGCCGTATTCAAGGCACTGGAGCAGGGCCCATGCAGATAGTTCCTCTAACAGCCTTATAGTTCTCTTGTGTAGATAGTATTAAAGGGGATGGGTGGGTTCTAATCAAGGCTTTATTTTCATGAAGTTATTACACCCATTTCTGGCACAGCCCAATTTACATCAGAGGGTTCAGATAGGAACTGCAAAAGGATTCCTACTTGCCGCTAAAGGGCCTTCTGAAGTTTGGCAAGTTGACTGCTCTAGATACCCAGTGGTCCCTAGCCAAGTGAGGCAGCGTAACAATTCACAACAGCTACTGTTTGCCCCCTCCCCCCAAAGAGGCCATTTAGCCCAAGGAGATGAGTGCTTGCAGAGGGCTGGGGCCTTATTACCAGGCATGGCATCACTACCCTTCTAGGGCCATGCATAGGAATGCCGCACACCTCCACTGAGCAGCAGATCTTGCCTGTATATCTACTGAGTGCATTTGTAGTTGGAAGTGAAGACATTGGCCTTTCAGCCTCCTGCGGGGAGGGACAACCTTGGTGGTGGACCAGTTGCTTTCAGTCAGACCCTGGACTCAGAGGCATTTCTACCCCAGTACTCGGGTATCAGAGCCACCTTAGAATAGCTGGTATTCAGCGGGTAGAACAATTTTGTTCTACATGCAGATGAGACCTCTGGATTCTCCGGCTCCAAAGACAACCACCAAGCAGAATGCCCTGCCCACGACAAACACTGCACAGGAGATGCTCTAGAGACTTACTTTGTCGAGGCAGTGGACTGTATCCCACCGTTGGAGGTGAGGGTCCAGTATTTCCCAGTATAGGTCCTGAAGGCACACTTCTTGGTGTCCTTGTTAATCTCCAGCTGGAATGTTTCTTGGTCACTCTCCTCATCCTGATTGGCTGAAAGGTCCATCCCTATAGGAGAAAGTCAGGAAACTCATCTGGTGGCAAGAAGCCCCATCCTCATGATACTGGCCCCCCCAAACCAACCTAGTCCAGCTCAGACTGGACAGAGGAGCAGAGAGTATTAGAGAACAGCCCCTAATACAGCCAACTTCCAACATGTTTGTTAGGGACCCCGTGAGTAAACTGAATCAGCAGCACAAGAATAGCAACAGTAAGGTAGAAAGTGGGGCAAGTTTTGCAGAAAGATTCTGTGACTGTTTGCTTACTCTTAGTGAATCCCCCTTAGCTGCACTAGTACCCCGTGCAGAGGCTTTCTGCAAAAGCGCCTGTGCAAGCATCCAGGGAACAGTTTCCCTGACATTTAAGATTTTAATCTGGATGCTCAAGCAGTTGGAACAGAACATTTCAGCTAAATCTGCAATAATCACCACAAACAGCTAAGAGCGCTACTCAGCCCTATTCCTGATCAGCCCATCCAATGAAAATGAGAACGAGAGGAAGTTACAATTGGATACTAGATGTTTTCATGTGCAAGAGATGCTAAACTATTCAATCTACACTAGTAAAACTTGTCTGCCAGCACGTGACTTTCCACCACATCTGTAGACTTTATGGCATGCTTAAAACCAGGGCATGGGCTTGCAGGTGTTAATTGTCAAAGCCACTTCCGTGTTTCCTAGTCATGCTGCAGCACTGGGAATCAGAGGCTGCAATATGGCTGAAACAATTTGTACCTCATTGGCTGTACAAAGGAAGAGAATTCAGGGTATGCTATATTGTGTCAGGTACCTGCACCCCAGAGCACTACAGAAGTTAGTTTAGATGGGACAGAAAAGATGCCTCTCTCCTCTTCCACGTCAGCCGGAAGAGCTCAACAAGGATGTCAACTGGCCTAGACTAGGCTAGCATCCTGCACAGATCAAAGGCACTCCGAATTAAAACTGGAATCCTAGCACCTTAAAGACTCCCCCTCCTTCCCCGGGCCACTTTTGCCCTAGAGCCAACTCTCTTCTCTCTCCCATCCCAACACACTGCCCTGCTCTGCCTGGCTTGCGCATGCCTGCAGCTCCTTGTAGTTCCAACTGTCCTGTCTGGCTTATCATAGCACTCAGGCTAGTCTCCTTGCTGCTGCTCCTGTGCAAAACTGCACGGCTTTCCCTCCTGTATACTGCTACCTCAACACAGCTGTCATGGCACCCTAAGCCAGTCTGGCCCTGAGAGATACTGAGAGGCCACACTTGCATCTGACCACAGGCATTTATCTTCAAGAAAATGTGCTTAGTCAATACATGCTTGGGCCAAATATCCCTGCAGGGAAAGGGAAACTCACCAAGCTTGGCAGCTTTTTCCTAAAAATACTTCTGGGATGTGAGTCACAAGCAGCATTTTGGAGCCAAGAAAGGCCCAGAGTAAAATTCCAGTGTCAGACTTCAGAGATCTTAGCAACCTACTACTTTTGCTTCTATTCCTGGACCCTGCTGTTCTCCATGGGGCTTTGGAATCAGAACTGTGGGGGTAACTCTGCTGAAATGAACGCTAGCAATGGAGGGAACCATCAGACTGCCCCAGATGGGAAGGGTTTTTCCAGGGAAAGTATGGAAATGGCTGGTTATTGAGAACAAGTTACTAGCCCATTAGCAAGAATGAAGTGCTGAATTTGACATGGATTCTGGAGCTGAATTAAAAAGTGGGAGCATTCAACACAATTTCTCTGTGGCATGTGTTTTAAAGGACCATTGTCTACCAAAAGGACATTGCCATTAAATTCTGTTCACAGCATCCTTCAGTGGGATAAAGTTGAATATTTTGTGAAGGGCTTTCCCCCCCTCCCCCCCCCCTTGATGCTGAGGATCCTCCCCCAGTATAAAACCGGCTTGTCACCTCTTCACTATTAACAGTGGTAGCAAAGCTGAGACTCACTTGCAGAGCTGGAAGGGAGAGACAGCAAAACTGCCTATACCAAGTGCCTTCAAACGCACAGGCCAACAACTAGTTTTCCCTCTAATCTTTCATCTCTTACAATCTTGAGGGTTACGCCTAGTAGTTGGTGCAGAATTTTCAGAGAGTCATTCAGATTGGCCACCACATCCCTTTAATTAGGGAATTAAACTTCAAAAACAAAAAGTCACTAGATTGGAAATGCAGCTTTGGGCCTATCTATAAAAGGGAACAGGCCTAGACAGAGGCAGGCTAGTTAGACAACGGTTATCTGGTCAGACATCAGGGAGAAGACTGTCCCATTGTGAGAAGTTGATAGGGGCAGTGTTAGGGGGGGGGTGCAGGGGGGCCTGGCTTCAAAGAGTTATAGATCCATCTCTAAACCTTCACATGCATTTAATAGCCAATACTGAGGCCACCTAGGTCTGGTCTATACTTTATTAGCTGGAAGGATAAGCAATTCAGCTTTGTTTACCTAGCTTTGTTATCCATAATTGTATCTACCAGGTCTAAACTGGCTTCTTGTCAGTAAGACCAGTACTTCTCTTTTCATCCAGGCACCTGCCCTCTTTGGTCAGTCCTAGTGCAAAATACTGCTAGTGCCCATCTTCACATGTACCAGGCATTTTGGGGCGGTTTGAGCCTTCCTTCTCCCCCCAGGAGAGATTAGACTTACCTCCCCATCCTCCGGCCCTGCTTCTAAGCTCAGTTCTGCACAGCTCAACACATTGTGGGTCTTAGTGCACCTTTGCAGTTCCCTGGGTTCTGGAGCCACCTGGGAACCAGTCCAGTCCCTGGCTTAAGCTAACCAGCCTTGTGAGGCAGTTTTTGCAGCTCAGAATAGCCAGAGCACAGCAGTGCTCCAGCCACGTCTCCTTTGCCAGGGCTGAGAGCTGCCCTGCCTGAGAAGCCTCTAATGCTGGGGAAATCCTAGGGGGTTAGATCCAGCTGGTTAGAATGCCTTTAACCTGGCTGAGCTGAGGTAAAGGGGCCAGAATCGGGGCCTTCACTCTGCTCAGGTCAGCCCTGTTGGTGAGCCTGCTATCAGAACCAGTTCCCCATCCCTGACCAAAGCACTCCAGGAGAAGTTTTACTGTTGTCCTTGTGCCTCTCCAACATGGCCTTAACTGAACAATTTGCTCATTCACCATGGTTTTTGGCATAGCCCCGTCCAGTCCTGCATGCTGCAGAACTCAATGCAAGACAAGCTGACAGCATATGCCAGGCATTCAGCATTGGCCTGTAGGAACGCAACGGTTCCAAAAGGCAGCTGTGTGGCATGTTTGGGACTGATGCATGTTAGTTATTTATGGTGCTGGCTGCAGTGACCTGTGTTTTGTCACCGGATTAGCAGAGAGGTTTGAGAGCCAGGTGGGAACATCTCAGGTCTGTCAGCTACAGAGAATGAAGAGCTCGACCAGGTTATGGGATAGCATCTTCTGCTAGAGCCACCAAAGGCCCTGTCTACAAGGATGGTTTTAGGGAAGTCTCTGATCTGCAACTCAATAGGCTGATCTGTGTAGATGGAAGTGGGGGGGCGGCGCAGAATATTTCCCACAAGTTCTCTGTGCAGACACAGCCAGGAAGTCTCAGTCCAGCCCATTCCATCAGACAGCTTATGGGAGGAGGGGCAAGGTCCTGACAGGATAAGAGTTTTGGGTAAGGACCCTCAATCCCCAGCTTGTAGGCCTAACTTTGGAAGGGGCATCGATCTTACTACCCACCATGCTGCTACCCCCTTTGCCTGCAATTTTCCATGCCTGCCATTTGGTGTTTGCTCCTCTGTGCTCAGCGGTAGAAGCAGCAGCTGGGGCTCAACTCACATCTGGAAGTCTATGAATAAGACTTTACACAATGGCCATACACTGAGGAACACAGTCAGAGGCTGGCTCGGGCTGGCGTTCCCCTTGTAGGGAAGGAGGGGCAGAAAATAAGACCTCACAGAACCAATGAATGAATGTGACTGCATAAGATCTGAGTAACAGGAAAAGCTTGGCCCAGGCCAAGTCCTTTAAGACAATATCCTTTAGTTCTGACAGCTTGCAGTTTGGAGGAGGGGAGGGGGGGTTGCCGCCTTCACCCTGAAATCTCCCCTCCCCAAGCAAAGTGTGAAGGAAGCACAGAATGTTGCTTGGGTAAACAGGCAGAGGTGACGGACATTAAGGTGGCAGCTGGCAGGGAAAGCCACAGAAAGAGGAAGGAGTTTTGGTTTCCTGCTAAGTTTCACAGAATTTCTCAGTTCCATTTGATTAAAAATGGAAACATTTAAGATTTTAGTTTCTTTCATCCCTGCTCTCCCCACTAGAAAGGGACGTTTCCTCTCCCAAGTCCAGTGTTCAGTTATGAATAGAACTGTTTGGAATTTAAATTGTTTACAAGGAAGACTGAATACAACTACTGGGGAATTTTTCATTCAAAGATGTTTTGACCAAAACCCTTTGGTTGCTTCTGCTGGCAGGGATGATCCTATTCCAGCAAGGATTTCGGGTCCCTGCTTCTGTTTGACGAGCACTATCAGGCCAGGCATACGGCAGCAGTGAACAATCTTCCTACAGGTGGAGTAGTCAGAGGAAACTGCATAGAAGCACCTGCTCTCTCACTAGGTCTAGCCCGATGTTCTAGCACTCCAAAATTGACCAGTTCTTCCTAGTCTAACAAGATTCAAGACTAGTAGAACCACATGCTTCCAAACAAGGTGTCAACCTAGCTTAATTGGGGGGAGGAGGGGGGGAGGTTGGGTATATCTAGTACTCCCCCATCACAGACTCCCCATGGAATGGGGGAGTTGGGGGGAAGCCAGCAGGAATTGCTCTCCCCTATTCCTTCCTTATGGACCACACCAAGTAGAATGCTGTGGACCAGGGGTTCTCAGCCCTTCCTTTGGGGCCACCCCACCTAACATGCTATAAAAACTCCACAGCCCCCCTGTTCCACAACTGGTTTTCTGCATATAGAAGCCAGGGCCGGCATTAGGGGGTAGCAAGCAAGGCAGCTACCAGGGGCCCCATGCAACAGGAGCCCCCGGAAGCTACACTGCTCACGCTTCAGCTCTGGGTGCCGGGGCTCGAGGCCCCAGGCTTCAGCCCCATGCAGTGAGGCTTCGACTTTCTGCCCTGGGCCCCTGTGAGTCTAATGCTGGCCCTGCTTGGCAGACTGGACCCCCTTGAAACCTGTTCACACCCAGGAAGCTCCAAAACCCTGGTTGAGAGCCACTGCTGTAGACTATTTACCACTGGGAATGATAAACTGGAGACAAATCTGTTGATAGTCTGTGGGTTGTTCAGCTTCTAGAAAAAACTCACTGTCTGAACTGCCAACAGAAAAACCCATTTGATTGACAAAGGTGATTTAGAAATTCCTTGTAATCGGTTTTCTGGACCAGAACTATAAAATACTGCAGTGTTTTATCCAACTGCAGTTAGGTTATATTGTAATTTTTAACCCCAAAATTGGATTAGGTGCTACCTGCAGCACCTGGTATTCCAGCTGGGGACTTGGCTACATTTTGCTGAGCCCATAGTGGTTTCAGGTCCCTCAGACCTGCTGAATCAAAGCTCCTCTTGGTTAAGTTATACATGTTCCATCAACTGTGGATTTCACCTATACATTGTATCACCCCAGAACCAGCGCTGAGGTCCTTTTAAGAGGACACTTTCCATGGTGAAAGCTGAGCACTCCAAATTTGCTCAGATTGAAGTTAGTCAGAAGGGTCAGTGTGATTCACCCAATAATGTAAAGAGTGGAAGTGTTTTATGACAGTCATTCAGCAGTGCACGTGGACATGGACATGTTTGCCTAGCTAGTTGTAGAGTCTTGTGGATACACAATCCAATGCATGTGCTAAATTCAGGGCTCCAAGGACTAAGCACCAGAGTTTAGGAGTTAATGGGCCAGCATATCCCAATTCCCAGTCACTCACTTGCTCCACAACCTTTGCCGTCATTTGCCCCTCCAGAAGCAGGCAGCATATTTCACCAGGGGTTTTGTGGGAGCACGGAGTAGTCCCTACACTGAGAGCAAAGGACATTAAAATACATGAGCAATAGCTAAAAAAAAAAAACACAAAAACACCCAACAAGCTGAGCTTGTGCGGTGCAGCTGGGTTAGTCCCAGTCACACCAATTTGCCAGTAATTGGTGCTGCTCTGTAAATGTAAAGGGGGCCATAAATAGGATGGTCACTGATGTCTCCTGAAGGTGGTTAGAAATTATGTTGATCTAGATAATCAGTGTTAGGAGAGTGCCCCCATGGCTCAGTGCTTTGAGCCTCCAACCCATTTCTCTCCCCTTCCCTGCTCCTACCTGGCAGGGCTAGTCTGTGGCTTCCATCATGTAAGCCAGTTTCCCCGCCTAGACAGCAGGGTATCACCCGTCCATTTCCAAACAGACCTTGAGTACAAGTGCCAGGCTCCTCTCTCACATGCAGAATTCAGCTTGAATGGCTAGTGAGCTGCAGGAACAAGGACGGCAGCAGGAAGTAGTGTCCCAACTCCTGAACTAGATATGGCAATCCAAGCCACGCCCCACTTCACACCTGCAGTAAGGTCAGCAGCAGCTGGCGACTACAAGACATCTTGCATTTGAAAGGCACCTTCTTTAGAGAGCTGCCAGCATGAACACTTACAGCTTCTAAACAGGCACGAGCTTGCCTCTGAGCAGTGGAGCAGAGTACCCTGGGACAGTGCAGTGGTGGGGTCAACAGAGCCCCTCAGTCTCTTCTGCTCCCCAATGCTAGGTACATTTACACTGCAGCTGGAGGGGTTGTTCCCAGCTCAGGCAGACACTCCTCCACTAGCTTCGATCCAGCTAGCCTGCCCAATAGCACTGGTGCCACAGCAGCACCAGCAGTAACTTGGACTAGCTGAGCAAGTACAATCCCATCTGAGATCTAGGTGAGTCAGGCAGCCTTTAAAAGCACATTAGCTCACAGCTACCATGGGGATATCTACACCGGTTGGAAGTTACACCTCCAGTAGGGATGTACCCTTGGAGTCAACTCTGCACCCTTCTACCTTGCTGCTAGGGATCTAGGCTTTGAAGGGGGCTATTGCCAGCTGGGGCAGAGAAGGAAGGGGAGCTGGTAAGAGCTGCCAGCGCAGGACAGACAGAATATGGCTGCCCACAAGCCTCATTTATTTTAGCAAGAAGCTGAAGGGGACAGCATTCTGTGCACCGCATCTCTAGGTGCAGCTACAGCTCTTTGAACTGCTACTATAGCCTTGGTTTCTGATCTGAAATGTTAGCATACATCACTGTGCTCCTAGGGAGTTCTGTTCTTGGCTACCCTTAATCTGAAACAAGTCATCTGGAGGGATGCTTTGCTCTGTATGAGGAAGACAGTGCTGGGCTGTAGAGGGCAAAAGAGCAGACATGCCATGCCTGGAGCTAGTTTCTACCTTCCCAGGGTGCCGCCTCCTCCTTCTTCCCACTTCTGTCCCTAAAAGTGCAGAGACTAGTAGTACTCTGTTCACTCAGGTATGGAGGGCAGTTCCAGATCTCTTCTCTTCCCCATCAGAGAACTAGGCCAGGCCTGTCCGGCTCCAGCTGTGCTACACCCATTAACCGGGGTTTTGCAGAATGTGGTCTCCATGTGACCTAGCCTCCACATCAGGGTTTTAATTTGAAATTATGAGCCACTGTTCCCTGCAGATGCAGTCTCTACTTAGGAGGCAGGGATGGGGGAACTGGAATGTAGGGGAAGCCAGCTGGTCCCATTTTCAGAGTCAACAGCTAGAAAGCCGCCATGAAATGGTACTGAATAGTGACCAGCTTCCCATATGCTATGGCTCAGCAGGAACCACCTGCTGGGGTACTTGGAATGCATCAAGAGTTAGCTAAGAAACAATTAGTAGCAGGAGAAGTCTAGTCTCCCACCTGGGGGCATGAGATGAAGTGGGAGTGATAAAGCAAATCTAGATAGAGAGAACTGCACCATTGTCTTTCTTCATTTGCAGACCCTAAAATAAAATTCCAAATGGAGGTGTAGACCCCATTGGAAATCTTCGTCTGTGGATCACAAGGAGCTGCAGACCACAGGTTGAGAGCTAATTGATCTAGTGCTAGACAAAGCACTGGCTGCCCAAAACCGATCCTCTTCCCCACTACCATTCAAGGGTCAGCTGTGCTCTTGATAGTCCCTTGAGACTCTCCAAGGGATACAGCGGGCACAAGTACCAGATGTGGCACACTGGATCGTAGGCCATAGGCGGTCTCACTCACAGGGAAATAGATCAGGCGTGGGAGAGAAGGTTCCCTGAAGCCCCCTCCCCAAATGTCAGGCTGGAGTTGGGTTACATCGACTCAGCAGAAAGGAATGCAATTACACTCCAGCATAACAATGCTTCAAAGGGCTGTAACTGAGACAGAACAGGAGGTCTGGAGGGTCACAGCCATGCAAAATTAGGGAAATGTTGCATGATAAAATATCCTGAGTACCAAACAGGCTATTGTCCTCTCAGCCAGCTGCTAAGCTGTGGGTAAGAAAACTCAACAAAAAATCCTCTTTTCCTGCATTAAGGATTGGCTAACTCTAGGGATAAAATCATTCACTTTGGCCAGCTGGACCTTCTCCACTGATCAAGGCTAGATAGGTTCATCCCCACCTCCCAGAGGATCTGGAGCATAAGGAGAAGCTGCGAGTTCTTCCCCACAGCAGCTTCTCCCCCACACTGAGTGATTCCAGGGACATATGGCTGAGTCAGCGGTTACTAGTTAGAGGATTTTACTGTCAGAGGCTGTGCTGCAGGCAATTATAGTAACATTAGAAGCCTTGGGGCTCACATTCTAGTAATTCCCATACCCTGTCCATTGCTCTGGATAATGTATGCAGACAGCTTATAAATACCCCAGCCCTCCTGCATCACACACCACTTGGTGTCTAGCCCATTGCTTTTGACTTCTCACACCAATCAGCAAGTTCCATGTTGCTATGGCTGCTTTCTGGACAATGGCTTTATGCACCCATATTAAGCATTGTGGGGGAGGGGTGGAAGACAGTGGACAGACAGGAAGCTAGAGCAAGCTGTTGCTTTCTGAGCCAGGTGTGATTAGGGGTGATGGTGAAAGATCAGAAGCCCAACAACCAGGTTGTGTTGCCTAGTCGCCTCCCAACCCTTCCCCCTCCAGAGAGGGTCTACGCCTGGTAAGATGAACCCGCCGACATCCAAGGCAGGCTTGCTGCTCACACCTTGAATTTGGCACTTTGCCTGATTCTAAAGCCAGAAGCACTCATTATATTTAAAGTTTTCGGTTGTTATCTCAGAGCGCTCTGCAAATACCGTTACCGTCAAACTTTAATTACTGCTCTTGGGAGATTTCCAGTCTGAAATCAGCACGACTCCTCCCGACCTTGACAGAGCTGCTAATTAATGTTAGAGGCACAGAGGGAAATAGGGAAAGAGGACCAAGAACTAATCTTCAGGGAACTCCTGAGAGGATAGAAAGCCACTTCAGGAGGAAGTCTGAATGGTTGGCGAGGCTCTTGCTTTTGGCCAGATGGATGCAGTAGTCCTGCACTAGGCGTAAAGGAGAAGCCCTCATCAACAGAAAGGATGTAATTGACTATTGAATATGATCAGATGAACCTGGAGAAAAATCCACCCACAATATGGAATGAGAAGGGAAGTTGGACTGTGGCAGGTTTCATAGTTAAGAATGTGGGGGCGGAAGTTGTCCAAAGCAATAGGAAGAGCAGTGGCAAAGGGAACAGGAACGAGAGGGGAGGGAAAGTCACTCCCTAGGGCAGTCTTTAGCTGGAGAAGACGCCTCCTCACATTTGGCAAAGAAAGAAGTCTGGGAGGGCAAGAGGATTGCCAGCATCTTTGGAAACCAGGTGATGGGAGGAATTAGTCTTTGCAGCTCTGGTGAGAGCTCCCAGCCTTACCTTGCTGCAGGGGGATTAACACTGTTTGGAGACATTTTGGAGCTAGAGGGAGAAGGGTGGTCTGTATTTTGTTGCTCTATTAAAATAAAGTTTTAAATGAGAAGAATTCATGCCATTAGCGAGCATCTCTAAATTACAGCTCTTGTCCCCACCAAGGCATCTTGGTACAAGCATTCTTATGAGTTGGCTCCATTAACAATGAGCTGTATGTTCAATTGTCCCCTGCATCAGGAATATTACATAACAAAAGAATCTCTCAGCCCCAGACCCTCTTTGGATAAGCTCCCCCCAGGGAAGACAGCTGTGGAAACTGACAGGAAGAAAAGCCAGAGTTGGATCAGGAGAGGGATTCCTAATTCCCTAGCTGGAAAGCTTTCCAACTGCTGCCAGCACAACAGGCTGGGAGATTAACCTCTCAGTACTACAGGGAGGCACAGACTCTGCATGAAATAGGCTTGTACGTTCAGAGTCAAACAAGTCTTCCAACACCATTAGTCAGTGGTGAAGTATTCTAGAAGCAACACCCTTTCCTCTGCCCTGAGCCTACTACACATGGGGTGGTAAGTGACGGATTCAGTCTGTAGCTGCTGGAAAAATTCAGGACCATACATAAAGTCATCCCTAGACAGATATGAGGTAGATTACCTCTGAGGGATCCACTGAAGGCACCCATTTCACTGCTCTGGAAGTAGATTCCAGCTGTAGACCCTTACAGTGAGGTGCACAAGGTAAACGGCATTCAGGCATGAGTCCCCTATATATAGACTGAAGCAACCTCAATTTCTGTAGCTTGTATTAGTGCAAGTTATTACAGGATGGCAACAAGAGGAAAGCTGAAATGTGTGCAAGGAGACCGCATGCAGAACAAAGGGACAATTACATATGCACACCTGCCTTTTCAGTTCATGCCCATGGCTCAGACTGCAGCAACAGGCAGAAGCTTTAGTATGCTGGGAATTGGTACACAGCAGGCAATATTAGTTACTGCCCGGTGCTTGGAGACTTAAAGCTATAGATGCAAGTGCTAAGCTGCATCTTTTACTTCAAAATTCTCATGTATGTACTGAAGTTAGAGCTCTATGGTGTATGTAACAAGTCACATGACATTAACCTACTACAGAATCTGTAAATGCTGGTTATTTGTAGCACAATACACCTCTAAGCCCAACTAAGATGGAGGCCTCTGTACTAGGCACCATGCTCCGGAAGAGCTTGAAGCTTGCCTACATAGAGTTGCAAGGGTTTAAAACTAATGGGGTTATTTTAAGCTCTCTACAGCTTTTTGCACTGCTTACTGATTTAAAACCAGGCTTGTTTAATTAGATTAGGAACTGGTTTAAATTCAAACAAGTCACATAACTAAAATGAGGGTGTCCACACAGGGTTTTTACCTAAAATCACTTCAGTTTTACAAGTAGGCAAGACAGAGGGGGTGTGTTCTCAATCTTAACAATGGAGGGACTGAAGTAGCGCAATTAAGTGACTAAGATCTCAGGAACTCAGTATAGCAGAGCCAGGAACTGCATTCACATCTCCCAAATCCTAGTCCAGTGTCTTAACCACAAGGCCATCAACCCTCTCTGAAGGGTTATTCATAGACCAAGTCTCTTCAGCATGTTAACCCCATCAGAGAAAGCAGCAGGTCTCTCTTTGTGGGGCTGTATGGTTATCAGCTGGTTTTCAGATGTTGCAGGTGCTTCAGTTCCAACTGGAGAATAAGCCACCTCAATAATGTTACAGTGCTAAGCAGGTCTGAGGCCTCCTGACCCATGGAGTTAGGTTTCATGTGACCATCTTGGGGCCAAATATGGCTAAAATTAAAACTACTTCATAAATGGCCTGAAAGTCTTGAGGTAGAGATCAGAGGTGGAATGCTGGGACATGTGCCCTGCAGGAGCAGCAGGTCCAGCAGCATGAAGTGGGTCCTTCCAGTAGGGTAGGCACCACATTCCATTCAGATTCACCACTCAAATGGGGGCAGACATTAAGCCAGATGTCCATTCATGCTATTAATGCAGATAATAGATGCATAGTCCCAATTCCCTGGCCTGCGCACAGAGGCTAGCCTAGTTGTTTGTGCACTCTAACCTTGAGGAGACCAAAACCACTTCCAGCACGAACATGTGCTACTTAACAGTGGCCACAATGTGTGCATGGCATTTATGCAGTGCTTTCCATATGCCAATTTCAGGGCACTTATGAACCCAGAGTAAGCTTCAGAAGGCATCAGTGAGGAGGAAATTGACTCAAGTTAGCACACACACCCCGCCCCCCAAGGCTCATACTAGGGGATTAAAAATAGCAGCAAAGACATTCCCATTCAGGCTGGAGTCCAGGCTCTGAAACCCAGCAAGAGGGTTAGTTCTCCAAGCCCAGGCCCAAATGTCTATGTTGCTATTTTTATTCCCATAGCACAAACCCAGTCAGTTGACCCAGACTCTGAGACTCTCTGCCATGGGCTTTGGGTTTTTGTGCTCTGTAGCTGCACCTTAGTGACAGAGCAGCAGACTGAACCTAGGTTTCTTGATTCATCCCTTCATTGCTGCAGCATAGGATTTTAAGGAGGTAGCCAGCAAGTCATTCTCCAAACTATTAAAGGCCAGTTCAAAAGAAATCCTGCAAGGGAGGGTTACAGCTGAAAGATGCATCCAAACCTGCCACCCAACACCCAAGTTGAAGGGCCCAGTTTGTGGCCAAAGGGCTCCTGTTTGAACAACTTGCTATGTTGTGGAGATTCTAGAGAGCTCCCATGTTGTGGCATTTTATCCAGCAACACAATTTCTGTGTGGAGGTCTGCATGACAGACCTTCTGTATTGCTACCTGCATGCTAGGGTAGGACTACGTGCTCCAGTGCTAATTTAACCCAGATACACCACCTATTTCCCACCTGTGCCCAATTGCTTTAGGGAGTCATTGCTGTGGGTCTGCCAGCAGAACTAGAAGCTCAGAAGCAGACAAGAAAGAGCTGCCAATGCAGATGGAGGGAATTTGGCTAGACATGAACTCAGGATCCCAGAAATAGAACCAGTGTCTCACCTGGGCCAAGATCCAGGGCACTTGTGGGTCTGAAGGCATTTTAAGTTGGGTTCAACTTCCCTTTCATCTGAACTTCATTCCAGCTCTTGAGGCTACACTCCTCACTTTCTGGCTGTAGGTACAGAAGCTCAGTTTAGAGGACTGGCCTGCACTCCCCATTGTTTAGCTTGGATGCATGGAACCTGGTTGCTTAGTTGTTCTCGCAAGGGGACCATCCCCTCATACCTGCAGCACTGCCCCAGACTACTTTACAATAAAGCTTCTCCGGGTATCACCTCAAGTCTCACACTTGGACTCCTAGTTAGGGAGAAAAGCCTGTTTGTTGGGGCTGAGTCTGGACACAACCACTGGTAAACAGACAAACCTACGCAGGCTTTGAAGAAACAAGGTCTGCAGAGCGGTGGCTAACGCAGCACCTGAAGAGGCAGGCAGTGACAGTTCTCCTAGAATTGTGCTCTGGTTAGAGTCCTGGATGCAGCAGCAATAAGGACTTTACTACTGCATGGATTTCCAATCCCTTCATGGCCCCCATTAGGCAGATTGGGATCTCCATATTAAGGGCTGAGCCAGTCATTTAACCTCTGGGTCAGGGAAAAGCTGGGAACAGAGATCAAGAGTCACCACCCTACTCCCCTGCTCTGAGCATTAGGCAGTACTGCCTCTGGCTCTCTGGCCAGGTGACTCCCAGAAGTAGGTTAAGATTAAGAGGTTAAAGAGTAGGAGCCCCATTTACAATTGGCATTTAGCTACCAGAGATCAGGCATTAAGCACACCTCTCTCTGCAGTCACCTATCCCCAGTGTACTGTGAAGGCCAGGAGTCAGAAACCCCTATGGAACTCCCCTTCCCCCCCAAGCAGCAGAGCTATAGATATCACTTACACTGATTGCTTATGCAGGCTAGCTTTGATCACCGCTCATTTCCTTCCTACCCTCCCCCACATGCTTCCTGCTTCTGGCACACAGCCTGTAAACGCGCGCCTGATGTTCCCTCAAGTCAAGCCATGGTAGAAAGTAGTTATGCTCTGACAACACTAGTAAACATATGGAGGGGACAGGGTGACCAGACTTGAAAAAGTGGCTGATTTTTCACACTTGCCTTTTTTGGGGGGGGGGGGAGAAGGGGGGAGAAATAGTTGCATATATAAGAAAGTATCAGGGCACCTGGTCACCTTAGGAGAGGGAGATCACCCACGCACTTAGGGAAGAGCTCCATCACTCCCCTATCCAATAATTAAACAGGGAAGGGGAGTCCTGTCTGAAGGAGCCTCCCACCAAGAGAAGAAAAGAACATCTGGTAAAAGCACAGCAGCAGTGGGGAGTGCTCCCGCCCCAGGGAACCTGACTCCCACACAGGAGGCTGTTACAGCAGACCCAACATCCCCAATCCCAGAAAGAGGGGGTTTGTTTCTGCTTATCTTATTTCTAACCTGAGATTACAGGCTGACCTTGATATTTGCATATGTGAGCACCCTATTAACATAACCCCACTCTCCCATTCCCTAGAAAGTACAATCTGTCTCCTAGATAAACCAGCTCCTTTTGTAGTCTTGGCAGGCTTCCCAGCTAACTGAGCATTTCTTTCCAAGTAGGCTAGTTGATTACACCTTTGTCTGATCTCATCTGCTCCCTAGGCAGACTCTGGGTTTCTAAAATAGCCTGCAAGCAGCTACCTGGGCATAATCTCTCTGGAGGCTTCGTAAATCAGAGAAGGAAGCAGACAAATCTAGATCATCCTCAAAAGAATTATACAGTCACTTCTTTTCCATGCTGCCTGGCTGATAGACCTGTTTGACTTAAGTTTCCAGCTGATCCAGCCATGACATCTTCAGCATCTAGGGCACATTCCTAAATCCTGACCTGAAAGAGGAGATTACCCTGTTCTGTGGCTCTCCAGGCAAGCCCCGAGGAATTTTTAAATTCATCTCCAGGAAGGATCTGAAGCACCCAAAGAAGTGGTGAATCAGAGCTGCCTTCCAGTCATCAGGCTGGACTCCTGCCATCCCGCTTCCTGTCACACATCCCCACCCCTGGCAGACTTTTCCTTAGGTTAGTGAGGCATGAATCCCTGATGTTCTGGGCTTCATTCCAGGAGGGACTCAGTGGGTGGGGAAGGAGGGGGGGGGTGGTGAAGAGCTCCTCCCATTTCCAAGTGTTCTCTACCTGAATACAGTGGCAACCAAAGCCAAGTGATCTCTGCTGACTAGGCACTTGGAATCAATGAACACAGGCTTAACAACTATCCCTGGGGCTGCATGTGCTCCAACTTCAGGAAAACAGACAAGCCTAGGCAGTAGCTATTATAGCTCTAGCTGCAAAAGTTATCTGAACCCAGGAGCTCCTCTGCACTTCCTGTGGGAGAGTCTTTCCTTCCCTCCAGATACCCAGACACAAGGATCCTTTTCTCAGAGGCCCTGTAAGTCTATCCACTGTGCATCTAGCTTCTAGTTAGGCCAGGCAAAGCCCAATTAGTGGAGAGGTAGCACTAACAAGGGGCAGATGCTAGCTAATCTGTGTTCACACCAAACTCAGGGTTTTGGAGGAAGAGGGGGAAAACAAAGGGTTTTCTCAACTGAGTTTGCCACCCATGTTCTTTGCAACCTCACTGATGGTGGCAGGAGACAAGTCAGACCAACATACTGCTGCCCTCCCCAGTGCAAGGGGAAGGAGAGCATGACCCCAATGAGTCAGTTCAAAACACAGACTTTTCAGGGCCAGTATCAAGTGTTCATTTAGGATGCGACTCCCTTAGTCTGTTAGCCAGGTCACTCAGAGCATCACCAATCTCCAGAGCATCCTCTCCTCTGCAGTATCAGACACTAGGGACAGGCTTATCAGCCTAGTAAGGGAAAGGGCTGCCTGGAAAGCCTCCCCTGGACATGTGTTTTTAGGTTTGTTTCCAATTAACCTTGGAACAGAGTGGTTCTACTGCAGGGGGAGGGAGAAACCAGCAAGGGACTGAAAGAACAAGCAAGTTGTGCCCCAGCTGAACCTAAAGAGAAGCAGCAGCTCCACAACTGCTCATTGCTGCTGCTGGCTAGGATTAACCAAGCAGACACTGCTTCCCTGCCTGAAACATACTTAAAGGAGAGATCATATTGCAGCTAATTGCTCCACTGCTACCCATGACAGTCCTGAGAGGTGTGCTATTTCTTTCCCCTTTAAGGAGGAGACTGAATGAAGCTAATGCAAGAACCCAGACTGGAGTCCATCTGGACCCATGAAGTAAATCCCTTCCCCCATCCCAAAAGTTTGCACTTTGGCTTTTAACATGTGCCAGAAAACTTATCAGGGTAAGTCTGAGGGGAGCAAGGAACCCAAATTAACAGCGATAGCCAGTGTTTGGTCCTCTTGCTCCTGGGTCTTCCCACCCACCCTCTTCAAATTAAGGATCAGGCTGAGTAGAATGCCTCAGACTCACTAGTCTGGGTCATTTGACCAGTTCCCACCATGGGTGATGGAGCCCACAGCCCCTTTCACTTCTTCCGAAGTGGATAGACGTATTTTGAGGGAGGGAACATGAAAACAGAGATTCCTCCCCCCCCCCCCCCAAGACTCCTCAAAACAGCTCAGCCACATTGCTTGGGCTTCTCCACTCCTAGCCACATACCACACCCTGAAAATGAGCAGTGTTCTTTCCACCAGTGCTGCAGGAGCCTTCCTCCACTTCCTTGGCTTGTAGGGAGGCATTCCCTCCGCAGCCTGCCTATCTGACCACTGCTGAATGCCTCCCCACCCCCACAGCTACCACCCCTCCCGCCATCTGCTTTTCCAATCCCGAATACTCCAGCATGACAAAAGAGTGGAGCAGCAGCTCCCCCTCCCCCAATGAGCTCAGCAATAGCTATTCTTTCTGAACCACAAGCCCGCCCTTGTTCTCCTACCAGCCTCCCCATCTCCCCCCCGCCCCCTTGACTGGACAAATATTAAATATCAGCCAAAGGAACAGTTGATATTTTTGGGGAGTTGGGTTGGATGTGGTTAAGTCAGTGAATTCCCTGTAGCGGCCTGCGGAGTGAAGACAGAGCAGGCAGCCATCCAATCATTACAGATACTTCAAGTCAGGGGAGGCAGGGATCCTTGTGGTTGCACATCCATTTTGGTGACTGTTCATAGAAGTGCTTAGACCAAATTCATTCCACAGCCTTCTCACACACACGGCAAGCCAAGCAGTTACCATGTATATCTGGACCTGTATCACAAAGCCAGGCAGTTTGTAATGGACTGGCTCCCACCTACACAACTGAAGTATCTTAAGATAGCTTTGATTTCACACTGGGGGAGGGGGACGCACCATTCTGTAGCTCTCGCTCTATGTTACCAGCCTTAAGCAACTGGTGGTTAAACTTGTGGGTGCAGAAGGTGCAAGATAGGCGTTTAATGCCAGTCCTAACAGCCCGCTGAACTCCCAGTTAACAGTGAGCACCCATGGAGTGCTATGGTCAAAGATACGACCATGAAATCCACACGGTTCTTTCCCCCCCATCACACACAAAGCTGGTCACCTCTGCACCGTTGGAGAAAAACCTGGCTTCCAAAGGGAGCGGGAGCTCAGCAGGCCCGGCCAAAGCAGCAGCAGGCAAAGGCAATGCTCCCTTTGTTGTGAGCTGAATGTAGGTCATGTTTTCCCTGCACAACCCAAAATCAGCCGCTAAACACCCGAGTTTCAGCTAAAGCCATTACATAACCCTGCCAAGTTCTGCCCTGCAGCGAGCAGCCTGGATGCACAAGCCAACACGCACCGAAGGGACACGGCTGTAGCCCAGCGTAAGCAGCAAAGCGGGCCTAGGCCAGCATGCCCAAGCGTGCAGGGGAGCTGCTCGCCCCCGAACAGTAGGTCTGGGGCCACCTAGCATGGCTTGTGCCGGCACAGAGCCCTGGGGTAGAGGCTGCCCGTGCAATCCTGCAGCGCTTCAGGAGTAAGTGGGGGAGGGGAGGTCTGGAGCAGCCCACTAGGTTAATCACAGCCGCTTTTCTGAAGCGGGGGGGGGTTGGGCAAAGGGGAGATTTGGGGACAGGGCGTTTCGTTGTTGGTTTAAGTAGCTGCCTCGGATGGGTTAGATCCGTTGCAGCAGCTGGTCGGGCAGCCGGGAAGCCAGCAGCTCCAGTACAATGAAGGCAGCGAGGACTAGGACGAAGCACCGGTGCCAGTTCCTACCGCCAGCCACGAGGCGCTGGCACGAGGTGCATCCCGGGGAGGCGGAGAGCCACTGAACCAAGCCGCAAGCCCTGAGTAGGATGGGAACCGCTTCCAAGCCAGGGGGTGGGGCAGCCCCCCCCCCAGCACCAGCACCCATGGGCACATGCCCGTCCCAAGCGAGGTCCCCCAAGGTACAGAGGCCTGGCTGCGCAGCGCGACCCCCAGCCCTGCCGAGGCGGGCAGCTCGGGGGCAGGGAGCTCGCCCGCCCGAGGATGCTGCCGGCAGGGAGGGCAGCGGGGCGGAGCCGGGGGGGGGGGCGCTTACCTTGCCTGGTGGACACGTTCCTCTCGTTGCCGGCTCTCAGGACCACCTGGGGGCAGCTCTGCTCCAGCACGAAGAGCTCGTCCTTGCCCACCTTGGTGCTCTTGCCGGCCTTGAGGGTGCCGCTGGGCCCGGAGGGGGCCAGGTAGCGTCCCTCGCCGTCCCGGAAGGCCACCTTGCCGGACCTGAACTCCAGCGTGTAGCCGGTGCCCTTCTCGGGCTTCTCCACCAGCCGGCCGTCGTGGCGGAGGAAGCGGTGGTCGCAGGTCTGGACGCTGTAGCGCTGGTCCTGGAAGACCAGGGTGATGAGGGAGTCCACCCCCCAGGGCACGTCGCGGTCCACCGCCATCTCCTCCTGCTTGGCGCTCAGGTGGGCGTAGCGCTTCCTGGTGAGGCTGTAGATGTTCACCTGCGGGTGCATGGCGATGTGCACGCTCCACTTCTCGGCCGCCGACACGGCCTGGGCGAAGCAGGAGATGCGGTCCTCGGTGCCGCCGAAGTAGCGCTTGTGGGGCTCGGACTGCAGCGACCAGCGCCCGTCGTCGTGGGCCAGGATGACGAAGCGGCAGTCGGCGGCCGGCTGCTCCCGATCGCAGCTCACGTTGCCGTCCTTGTCGGCCGCCAGGTAGCGGCCCAGGTGGCTCTTCAGGAAGACCACGTTGGTGTCGTCGCCGTCCTGCTCCAGCGTCCAGATCTGCTTCTTCTTCATGCTGGGCGCCGAGGCGTTCACCTTGAAGCCGAAGGCCTCCGCGGTCAGGTACTTGTTGCCGCAGTTGATGAGCCCGAACTGGATCTGGAGCGGCGCCGAGGTCCCGTTGGCGGTCATGCTGGCGCAGCGACGGGGGGTGGGGGGGAGCGGAGCCGCTGGGGCTGCAGGAGCCGGCTGGGCTGCAGCGAGAGAGAGCGAACGACAACAGGGGGCGGCTGCGGCTGCTCGCCTGGGTTTTCTCCACGCCTCCCCCCGGCCTTTGTTCGGCTGAACCGCGCGTCCCCCCCGGCCCCCCTCTGCAGCTGCACAAAGCCCGATTCACAGGGAGCGCCCCCAGCTGCAGCCTATATAGAGGGGCGGATGTCGGGGCTGCGCTTGCGGCCACGCCTCCAATTGAGACACCGGGGAGAGGGGTGGGGGAGCGAGGGTTTTGCAGCCACTAAAAAGAGGGGGGAGGTATGTTCCTTTCAGCACCCTAAGTAAACGCACTGCAGGGAATGAACCCCCTCCTCCCCCCGGGAAACCAGCCTCCCCTCCCCCCCGGGCGTTTTCCTCCAAACAAGCTTTTTAATTAACAAAAATACCAAATCTGTAATGTGCCTGGGTTGGGCTTTTTAATTATGGAGCTAGGATTAGTTGCTTGATGCAAATGGATATAAAATAGTAAAAATAGCCAAGCCAAAGGCAAAGCAGATCTATTGGATGCAAATAGGCGGCCAAGGAAAATGAGCCATGGATTTAATAGACCTTCAGGTCTCTTCGGGGGTCTTCTGATATTTCTAGTGTTGCATTGAAACTGTAATCAAGCCCAAGCACTTGTTCATTTCTTTGATGTTTGGCGGTGGGGGAGTTGGTGGGTGGTTGTTAATAAAGTGAAAATGTCATCTCCCCATAAGCAATATTTAAGGTGCCCTGATCCTTCACATATGAATGCTCTATGCCCGGTCCTGATCTCACACCAACTTTAAACCAGGGCTGTTCCAGTGGTTCACTGGAATTTCTTTGGGTTCTGAGCCCAGCATAATTCAGCACTCTATTTTCCACCAGTGCCTGGGCTCTGGGGATGCTGATGTTTGCCATTACTTCAAGAGAGATTTCTGGGGTCCATAGCTTGGAGAAAAATAAATACCACTCTGCCCAAGGGTGAAGTTTCACTGGGATACCACACATCCAAACAAAAACTATCAGCCTCAAGGAGTTTCAGCTTGTGGAGTTACCTTGAATTTTTCCATTAGGCGTGGAGGGTCTGAGTTGCCTCTCTTGCCTTTGGGTTTGGCCCACAGAACCAACCATCTTCCCAGACCAGCTTGGATCTTGGAGGCTGCGCCAGAGGCCAGCGGCTCTACACCAGCTCTGAACTCCCCTGTTTTGCCAGTCCAAGTGCCACAGATTCTCTGGGATCCTCCACAGGGAGGTTCATGCTAAAAGCAGGCAAAACTTCCCGTTCCATACGTGCAGGCTCCCATCTGCATCCTGAGGTGGAGGCAACCAGGGGGCCTTGGGAGAGTCATCAGAAGCCAGACTTCCCCAAATCTGAATGAACATTTCCAGGGAATGGGGGGAATTGAGTGGGAGGGTGTTGTGACTTTCTTGGCATCAGGAGTCCCTTGCTAGAATCCCCTGAGTTCTCTGGTGGCTCAGTGGCACCTCAAAGCCCTCCTCCCTCCATGAATAAATGTTATAGCTCCACCCTGGGCATTCTGCTCATCACACCCTAGATCTAACCTAGGTGTGATTATGGCCGTAATCCTCCAAACGCTCGCTCAGGCCAATAGTCCCACTTATCTACCTTTGCCCCCCCCAACCCAAGCTATGCATCCTCACCTGTGTTTCCGGGGACTGATGCTCAGATATACTAAAGGCCCTTTGTGCTGCTCTGGCAGTGTAAAAGGACCACAAAATGGGCATAAATGGCCCCTGAGAACACTTCTTGTGCAGGGGGACTTCCTGGCTGGTGTGGAGCCCGCATAAGGACTCTTCCCTGGCCCTGTTCCTAGCCCCTGGGTGGGGCACATCCAGGATGCATTGCACTGTGGCTATCCTCTGTTTCCCAGGCCCTGGAGGGGACCTTAAGGCTGTTCTAGCATACGGGGGGGTGGGGGAATGAACAGACACTATGTGGCCCCAGAATACAAGAGGTGCAAAGGTCGCCTAAAGCCACCTATCCACTCCCTTCCCCCCACCTCCACATACCCATTGTTATTGCCCCAAGCTCCAAGTCAGGGCCATTGGGTCAAATGCTGCTCTTGGGCAGGCTGCCCGTAGGGCACAGATCCTGCCAGTCAGTGCGGTGACCCAGCGGGTTCTGTTGAGGCAGGATGCTGCCAACTTACTAGTTATGCCAGATTTACCCTCCAAGAATCTCCAAGCAGAGTTTGGCCCAAAATATAGATATATTTTTAATTTGGGTTCAAATAAGTGTTCTGAACCCATTAAAAAAATCCACCCACTGAGTAATAGCCAGTTTCATTTTATTTAGTGAACACCCTCCCCCCTTGTCTTAAAGTGGTAAAAATCTACATGTCTTCTCACCAATCTGTTGTTTCTCACTGTCATTTGGACCCAGTGCTGGTCTATCAGTACAGGTCTAGGCCCATAGCTGTTGGGAGCTGAGCTCTGAATGGCTCCGCTCGGCATGGACCGCTGGCTCCACGTGGAGTGCAGCAAAGCAAGGCCTTGCAGGCCGCAGACTAGTGTAGCTCGGTGTTAAAACTGAAAGCGACAGTGTCCAGTTAAAAATCATGGGCCAGACCATCCCTTCTGCCCTTTGATGATGGGAGATGAAAACCCATTCCTTCGGCCCAAACAATGGCAGAGGTCCCTCTCTCTGACACTGAGAAAATCACCATGTGCGTGTTGGCCCAGACCCTCCAAGGTACTTAGGCTCCTAAATTCCACTGATTCCAGGCAAAGTTAGAAGCTTATATACCTTCAAGAATCTGGGCTTCTGTGACTTGGGAGGCAGGGGAGTGCATAGTAGGTGGGAAGAGATGTGGGCCAAGAGATCCTCCTCTAAACCTGCCAGAATCTGGTACGGGCTCCTGCTCTGTGCTCTCAACCCCCTTGGCACAGGCAAGGAACCAATGAGAGCGTGTCTTCCGAGGGGAGTTGTGCTTCAGGGGGCACACAAAGGCATTGGGCCTCTATGTGTGTATTGGAGGTACCCCCTCAACTGAAGACATTGGCAGGTCAGAGGGGGGGGCGAGCTGCCCACCACACAGGAGGCAATGCCCTACCCCTCACGAGGAGATGATTCTGAGGTAACTCCCTTTTCCCAGCCCTCCCATGGGTTTTCCTGTAAGAGCTTGGGCTTTAGAAAGAATTCCCTACAGGTGTCATTAATTGCTAGAGCTTTTCAAAGCATGGCTGGGTCACTTTATAAGCAGTTTGCTTAAAGTTGCTGTTTGAATCATGCTCCCAGAGTTTCCAGTGTGAATAAACTCCAGACCAGAAAGGTGTTTCATGAGTATTATGCAAAAACATTTGTTTTGCCTGGAATCAGTGCAGGAAACAACCGCTTGTCTCATGTTTACATGACTAAGAATTGTTGTTAATTACTGGTCCCCAATTCATTCAGAAAGTTCAGGAACTGTAGCCAACCCTGCAGCGAGCCTGGGATGGACTTTGAGGAAGTAACGTCACCAGAAACCAGGTGAGTTTTGCATGGGGTCTGTTTTGTCTACAACATTGTCCACGGCTTGGTTGTTAACTCCAGGAATTATTTACATGGCTAGAATTATAAAAGTCTAATGTACTGGCCACTGTATATGCATATTGTTTATTTTTTGCATGTCACTCACCTTGGACAATTAAACTAGACTAGTCAGTTTAATTTTCTAGTTTCTGATCAGTGACATGGTTCTCAGTGGGTATCGAACTTGTGAGCTTTGGCCCCAAAAACTACAGGCCTCTTTCACTGTAGCTACAGGAGATTCTTTTAACTGTAAGTAGCAGGCTTTTTTTCCTCACCAGGGCCAGCCAGTACAGGGAGACATGATCCGATTCACTAAGCTAGTCTGTTATCTATGCTGATGTCCCAATCCTTGTCAGCCATTTGTATCACTCATTCAACCCATGTGACTTAAATATATTTATATTAACATTAGTGCATAGCAATGTTCCCCCAGGAAGGGGCAAGCTCTGGGATGTGCACACGGGAGGGGACTGGAAGGGCCTTTTGCATGAGGAAGCAGCTGGCCCTCTTCTCCCATCCATGCTCTAGACTAGAGAGAAGTCACCAGAGCACAATCTCTCCTGGTGTCAGCATTCCAGCGTGTTGCCATGGTGCCAATGTGGGTTTGGAGTTAACTCAGCAGATACAAACCTAGGGCCTGCTCCTGTTCCCATCGAAGTGACTGACAAGACTCCAGGACCAGGCCACCAAGCAGTTTTCCCATCCCTATATGTCCCTTCTAGTGATCACTGCAGGCACGTGCTGTGGTCACTGTAAGAATTATACTGTATCCAATGTCAGCACTTTGATTGGCCGAGCAGGGCACTGAGAAAGCAAGAACCAGCCCAGTCCTTCTCTTCAGGCTGCAGTGAACCATAAGGTCAAAAGCATTTGAAGCCCAATTTTGTCACCCTTCCTCCTTTAACTGTCCCAGAAAATCTCTTTCCTCCCTGGAATTTCCAAGGTATAGTCTCTGTCCAGAGAAGGTTTGGGGAACTTTCTACTCAAGGTTTTTCTCTATATTTGGATCAGTTTGGAATATATTTTGCTGTATATAAAATGTCAGACATCAACCATGTTGATGGATTGTCATTCAAGTTAATAATGTTGCCCCACAATTGTATTTTTGTGAGCATGCTGTTCCTTTAACGCTGCTCTGTGTTGCAGGGCTCTGCTGCTCTGTGAAATGAAAGTTAGAGGGCAAAACCCGATAGAAAAGCCTGCAGCGCCAGGCATTAAGGGTCTTATCCTGCTCACAAAGGCAGTTTTGCTACTGGCCTCCATGGGTATGTCTACACTGCAATTAAAAGCCCGAGGCTGGCCTGTGCCAGCTGACCTGAGTGAGGCTTGGGCTAAGGGGCTGTTTAACTGCAGTGTAGACATTTGTGCCCTCCCACCTCGCAGGGTCCTAGAGCCTGGTCTCCAGCCGGAGCCCAAAAGAGCTACGCTGCCATTAACAGCCCCTTATCCTGAGCCCTATGAGCCGGAGTCAGCTGACCCAGGCCAGCCACAGGTGTCTAACTGCAGTGTAGACATACCCCATTGGGCCAGTACTGGGCTCAGTATGTCTTCACTTTACAGTTTAGGGGCTAGAGATCCTGAATGCTGCTGAGCACCTCCTCAGTGCTAAGCACTTTCAATTCCCAGCAAAGCCAGTGGTAGCAACTAAGAGTGCTTCTCACCTTGCAGGATCTGGCCTGTCCTTTGAACCAGTCACTTCCCTATTCCATTTTACCTTCTGATGTGCCTCTGCTAGGTTTTTCTTTAACAAATGCGTTCCGGTCTCAGGCACTCCTGTTAAAGTCTCCTGTGTCTTCACGTCCGTATTTCAGTGTAATGCATGGGGAAACGGGTTCCTTGAGGTAGTCTGTTGGTGTCCCAGGTGCTGGACTAGCGGGCTCCTCTATTGCATTTCAACATTTTTTTGATTTCCTGTGGACTTCCATAGTAACATCTGGATAGTAAGTGCTGTGAGCCTCTGAGCCTCATCCCGGAGCCCGCAAATGATTGTCCTGTAGCCTCCAGTCAAAAAGTGACGTGTTGCCAACCTTCTAACAAGGGCTCCCTGGAAAATGCTCTGCCTCCTTCAGTGTCACGTGTTATATGCCTGGGGTAAAATATTCTCCCTGCTCCTGGCAACCGCTGCATCATCTCCATACTCCCTTCCCCTTCTCCCCCAAATCTATTTACTCTATATTTCTCCAGGGGTTGTGAGAACTCTGTGGCACATCCCACGGGAGCACCTCCAGGCCCTAGTGACCACGAACAGAGGTCCCCTTGCTGCTGTCATTCCAGGCTCCCAGCAATAGTGCGCTTGCTCGGACAATGCCTCGACATTTGGACAAGCAGAAGTGGCCCAGTGTTTCAGGGAGGGTTGGAAGCAGTTTTGTGCCACCTGCCCATCTAGATGATGCCAGTTCCTCTCCCTGATCTGGAGCCCACTGTGCCCAGGGCTGGCCTAAGAATTGTGGTGTGGGGTCAGTGAGACGATTCCTCAGGGGTACACTGACCCATTTGATGTTCAGAGCATGTGTCCAGGGAGCTCTTTAGCCTCCCACACTCCCCGACAGGTTGGTCTATTTACATCAGTTGCATTTTCAAGGCTCTTTGCAAGAACCCGAAAAAAGCTGCTGTTACCAAGTGTTACCAACCCCATCCAGCTCATTGGTAGCAGCTGCATTTCCTCCATCTCATGTAGTATTTCTGCCTTTCTTCTGCAGAGCAATGCAGAGCAAGGGTTTTCTGTCATGCTAAATTCCTGTGTAGTTGCTCACACAACTGTGTGAGGTTGCTTTGAAAGCTGACAGGTTTGGGGGGGAGGCGAGGAGCTGCAAGGTGTGAAGCTAATGCAATTTGAAACTCACAGAATTGCTGATTGCAAGGTCAGAGCCAGGGAGAGGGCAGCAGGTGCCCTACATTCTTCTGTCCAGTCCAGCACTAATGCTTCCCCCTGCCTCAGGCACAAAATGAGGCTCCCCTCCCATCCAGCCTGAGAACTGGGGGATGCTGGGACCGAGTCTGATCAGGACTCCAGGGGCCAAGTGTGCCAACTCTAATGAGACTAATCAATTAAGGTGGGCTAGAAATGGGCCATCCTGATTATCACTACAGAAGTTTTTTTTTCTCCTGCTGATAATAGCCCACCTTAATTGATTAGTCTTGTTATAGTTGGTATGGCAACACCCATTTTTTTCATGTTCTCTGTGTGTGTGTGTATATATATATCTTCCTGCTGTATTTTCCACTCCATGCATCTGATGAAGTGGGTTTTAGCCCACGAAAGCTTATACCCAAATACATTTGTTAGTCTCTAAGGTGCCACAAGTACTCCTGTTCTTTTTGCTGATACAGACTAACAGGGCTACCACTCTGAAACTTTTCACAAAGCAGTCACTCCATATCTGACCTCTCAGTCCTCATCCTCATAGGAAACCTGCACAGCACCCTCAAAAGATGAGCCTGGGAGCTTAAATTCATAACTTTACAAGACACTAAAAAGCATGGTCTTAATAAAGACACTGGATTTATGGCTTATAACAACAATCTGTAACCTATTAACCACCCCTTTTCTGTCCTATGCCTGAAAAGGTGTTAACGGGCCACTTCACCTCAAATGGTCTGGTACAGTATGTGTTAACTACTCATGCTAAACAATCTGTTCCATCTTGTAGTAGCTGTGACAGTACCTTTTGAAAGCTTGTCTCTCTCACCAACAGAAGTTGGTCCAGAAAAGATATTACCTCACCTGCCTTGTTTCTCAGAGTAGATTTTTTTAGGGGGATCTTTTTAATAGGCTCATTTCAAAGGCTATGAAATAAAGGAAAATGTGTTTCCTATCATGACCATCTCAATGATCAGTTAACATTGTATACAAGCAGAGAAGGGGAAGCGGTTAGCATATTTCCTTTAATTAACCTTGACAAAGGACAGTTTTAGCCACACCTGGAGGAAGTGTGTATGTACATATGGAAGACAACAGCAGACAGAATACACATGGTTGGGGGTGGGTGGGTGAGTCTTTTAGTCTTTAAGATGCCACCCAACTCCTCATGCCATCTTTCAAACTATCCAATGAGAAATGGAGTAGCCAGGAGATCAATCTGTCTTACCAGGGAAGGGAGGATGGGGGAGCTGGTATGTTTTTTGAGCTTTTCTTAAGAAAGAAGGGGGTGGAAGAGGGCTTCCTTATGGTCTCCTGTAGTGACTCAGATGGTCTAGTACTGATCTCATCCCAGTGCAATGGTTGGCTTCAGTGGTCAGTTATTCCTGTTTTATGCGTGTGTTAGTCAGATCAGAAACAGCCCCACTGGCCTTGTCCACATTAAGAACAAACCAGAGTTATTATGACCATTGTTGTTACTATCGGGCTTCTAGGGCAGTGTCGACAGGGATATTTTTCCTTGATTCCCAGTTTGCCAGTTTTTAAACACCGACCAACTATAATGTTTTACAGAAAGTGATAATACCTAGCTCTTATTTAGTGCTTTGCAGCCAGAGATTTCAAGGATTTTGATGATCATTATCCCCATTTTAAAGATGGGGAAACTCAGGCTCAGAGGCAAAATGGCTGGCCCAGGGTCATTTAGCAAGTCTTCGGCCATGCTGGGAATAGAACCTATTTCTCCTCAGTTTCAGTCCTGTGCTGTAGCTCCTAGGCCATACTGACTCTCCATCCAGTCTCATGACACCCGTGGGAGGTAGGGAAATATTATTAACCACCCCCCCCCCCTTATAGATGGAAAAAACTGAGGCACAGGTGCTTAAATGACTTACCCAAAGTCAGTGGCAGCTCTGATTGCCAGCTCAATCTGCTGGGCCACTGGAAACTGTGGGCTTGTCTTCATTAGGGATTATTGCTGCAGTGTAAGAAATGAGACCAAGGTAGATTTGCACTGGTACAGAGCATCTACACTCGGGGTTCGCACTAATGGGAATCCATCAGTGCCAGGTTCCCTAATGCAGTCTAGCGATACAACTGCTCTGTGGCACACTCCTCTGCTGGCCGCCCTAGAGACTTGCAATGCTTTCTTACCCCTGGTCTACACTAGGGGGCGAGTGGGGCGGGGGGAATCGATCTACGAGAATACATCGACTTCAGCTACGCTATCTTAGATTGAATTAAAATTACTTACTTTGTGTCCTCGCAGCGCTGGATCGACGGCCCCATCGACTTTGCTTCTGCCTCTCGCACTGCTGGAGTTCAGCAGCGATAGGAGAGCGTTCGGGGATCAATTTATCACATCTACACTACATGCGATAAATCGATCCCCAATAGATCGATCGCTACCCGCCAATCCGGCGGGTAGTGTAGACGTACTCTTAGTCCCAGTTCTGCAGCCCATCGTTGCACTGCCTCATGCAAAATAACCGAGCTCCCACATCTCAGCCCACGGCTTCACTGATAGCCTTGGATGACCTCCTCTCACCCTCCTCCAGAGCATTTGCCAGGCAGTCGAGTTGGCCTTTCTGCCTAGTGCTTTGTGGGAATTTTTAACATACCAGTTCCCAAGATGCACTGAAGCTATTTGATTGATAATTGGCAGTTGCCCTGGTCTAATTATGACTGTATTAGCTGGAATAAAAAAGGCATAAGCAGAAACACAAAAACCCAACAAAAGCTGACCTATTAATATGAGGGGTGGAGCAGCAAGGCCTTTGAGATGCAAATTCTACCCCAGAGGGTTTTTCCTTTCTGAAGGTTTTTCTGTGGTGTAACCTCCAGGGCTGTTTAGGTTCTCACTGCACCAGCCAGCACACCATGATCAGGCAGCATGGGGAGGCTGCAGAAGAATTCAGCCTGCCCTTATCCTTCTGCAGGGGTTAGGCCTGTCAGGCACTGGGTTCTGTTGCTGGCTTGGCCACAGGCTTCCTGTGTGACTTGCAAAGGCTGGTCTGCACGTAGGTTTTGTACCACTATCGCTATGTCAGTCGGGGGGTGATTCTGTACGAATATAGTTAGGTTCCTTGTCTCAGCTGCAGGGTGAGCTGCACCCCATCAGACCTTGGGCTTTTACCTTTCTTCCAGGATGGAATTTCATAGTTCCCACTCTCAGAGCAGGCCCTGGTATTGCAAGGGTGCTTCCGAGTAGGTCCGACTGAGTTTGGGTCCTGCAGTTTTTCCCCTCAGGATTCTGTGACAGGAGGGGAGTACAGTGACCAAACAGTCTTCTTAGAACCAAGGCATTGCTTATTTTAGCAATGGGAACACAGCAATTCGAGGGAAAGGATTTGAAACCAACAAAGGCCCCACCCACATCTTTCTTCCTCAAAGCCCTACCATCCTGTGATGGTGACCTAGCTTCTCCAGTCACCCCTACCAGGTTCCTGTGTCCTCCCCGCCCCCACCCCAAATAACTGCTTTCTAGCTAAAAGTCACCCCCATCTCCATCTAAAGAGGGTCTGTTTGATCCTGCCATAGCTCTTTTTTTTTCTGTGTTTGAGGGCCTTTTCCAGTCCTGGTCCAAACCAGTTTTGTTGATTGGCTGGAGAGGAAGCAAAATCATCAAAACTAATAGCTCTGGCATTGTCCCTTAACAGCTCTTAAGTGTTCGCTGAGAGGTGGCTATCTGAAGCCATTCCTTTTTCATCATGCCTGAGAGCTCTCTGTTGAATTAATCCAATATATTCATACAGTAAACACCCAATAACCCAGCCAACGTAGTCGTCATAAATTATCACAGGGCCACTCCACGTCTATCATACTGGTACAAGTCTTATACTGATCTAGTGTGTTCCCCTTCCAGGGCCGGCTCCAGGCACCAGCATTCCAAGCTGGTGCTTGGGGCGGCAGTCCCTGTTTTGCCCCCAGGCAGCAGCAATTCGGCGGCAGCTTCTATGTTTAGCTGTCCGCGGCAGCTTCAGCTAAACATAGACGCTGCTGCCGAATTGCCGCCGCCGTGGAAACGCGCCTGCTGCCCTAAGGGCACACGGACTGCCCCCGCCGTCCACGGCAGCAATTCGGCACGCTTCTTCGGGGGGTGAAAACTGTAGAGCCGGCCCTGTCCCCTTCCCATAATGAAATAAGCTAGACAAGTATCACTGCATCCACACCGGGGGGGAGAGGGGGTTGTTTGTCGTGCTTAACTGTACCACTACAGTTAAAGTGGCTGAGGGAGTGAAGCAGCTCTCCCAAGAAAGGCAGGGAGGTAGTGGGCAGGGTATTGCTGGTGGTGGTTTCATCCTGCCAAGCTGCCCACATGGAAAAGAATGACAGTTCTTGGGCCTGTGATGTGACTGCTTCGCCCTGCCCTACAGTTAAAGTGGCACAACTACAGTTAAAGTGGCACAACCTTTTGGTGTAGACAAGCCCCAAGTGATCTACAAAAGAACAACACAGTTGCCCGCAAAGGAAATAAAAGGGCTTTGTGCCCCTCCGCGCGTCTCTCCGACATATAAACGTGACCTGAATGGTTTAGCGGGGGAGAGGAGGAGGAGGAGGGTTATGTTTTTGGTCAAGTTTCTTCCCCAGCTTGTTTTGTATATTAGAGGTTGTGGTCAGGTCTGCCCATTTTCTTGGAAGATGCTATGGCTGTCTGGAGAACAGGCAGGGTTAGGAGATTCCATGCGAGTGACATCTGATTAACGGAGATGGGGAGTGACCTTTAGTCAGTCTGCTTACAAGGCTTTAACACTTATTAACTCCAAAGGGGTAGGAAACAATTGAAGAACAATCTTCACTGATCAGAGGGGTAGCCGTGTTAGTCTGGATCTGTAAAAGCAACAAAGAATCCTGTGGCACCTTATAGACTAACAGACGTTTTGCAGCATGAGCTTTCGTGGGTGAATACCCACTTCTTCGGATGCAAGATCTTCACTGAGGATCCCGCAGCCCCATTCCTTCAGTTAAAGCACTAAGAAAGCTGTCCACACACAGCTGGGACATCCCAGGAGTCCTTCCGTAAAGCCTGGGAACATCAGACAAGGACACACCTGATAGTTCAAAGGAACAAATTATTGGGAGGGGGGGAGAACTTTCAGGCCTTTTAAAAATGATACCCCCGTTGTGTTCGCTGCAGGCTCTCTCCATGCAGTATCCCTGACTCCAAAACGAGGGCAATGACACTTCCGCAGGTTAGCGTTTGCCTGGTGCTTTGGGATCCTCTGCGGGAAAGGGCTACAGAAATACGTTGCTAGGCCGAGCTGCATGCAACGAGCAGGAACCCTGCTGCCCTTGTCCCGAAGAAGCCTCCCCTGTTTACCTTGTTGCCCCTCTCTTCTCCTTTCCTCTCCCAGGGCATGCTGAGGGAGTGAAGCAGCTCTCCTAAGAAAGGCAGGGAGGTAGCGGGCAGGGTATTGCTGGCTGTTTGGTGGTTTCATCCTGCCAAGCTGCCCACATGGAAAAGAATGACAGTTCTCGGGCAGATCAGAGCCCCTCCTGCAGCACTGGGCTAGCACAGCCGCTCGGCTCTACCGCACCCGGGGAGATGAACAAAAGCTGGAACCAGAGCTATAAAATATACATGGCTTTTTAGAAAGGGCTGCGCTGAAGGAAAAGGCAGCAGGTGGCTGAGATGAGAGAGCAACCAGCCCTTCTGCAGAGCAGTGTGCTTCACTCCCACCCACCGCCCCACCACTGTGTCCCAAATATACCACACTCCCCTCAGAAGAACAGGGGATAATAATCTTAGCTGTCAGCCAAAAGCAGAAGCTAGAATCCTAACCCTTCACGTTCCAGATGGATTCAGATTCTAATCCCAGGCTTTGAACCGGCACCGGTGCCCTTGGTTCTGGGTCAGAGCTAATACTGGGTGGGAACAGTTTCCTTCTTCCTTTTGGAGTGAGCCTGAAATATTCCTAGAACTGGTGCAGTGTTGACCCAAAGTGTCAGAAATCTCCCCAGAACAGCTGAGCTAATGAGATTGCAGCCTCATTGAATCCAACCCCCCCGCCTGAACCCTATCCCCAGTTCCCCCTTGAACCCAAACCCTCACATAAATCTAATAGGCAGCAAAACCCCACCATCTTGTCCTCTCAGTCTAGCTAACGTGTGGGAGTGTGTGTGGCACCAAAGGTGGCCAACGTTTCCATCCCAAACCTTGGTATCTGGGAGTGACCCATCCACAGAACTTCAGTCTGAGCTAAAAGTTGGCATGTGAAGCCTGAACAAGAAAGGAAGAAGTTACTTTAAAATGACTTGATCCAATTTAAACATATACGAAGGCCAAATAAAACCCCAGCCTTGGAAATGCTGTGGTTTTGCTGCTCTGTGTTCTTATAACTCAAAACCAGCTTTGATTTAAAACATGACACTTCCAGGACAGTGTGAGCCAAGCAGAGTGCTCCTTCCAGCTGAGAGAAGTTTATCAACGCTCCTACTGGCTCGGGCAAGGTGGAGCTGCTGTAGAGCTCCTGGCAGTGCAGCTGCTTGGGTCCTGATTCTGTCGTCGTGATGCAGGATGCACACAGAATATACCAAACTCTGTCCTTATTCACCTCCGTGTAACCCTGGAGTTCTTCTGCTCAGGCGTGTATAGAGTTTCTAGTGCGTCACTGAGAACCGAGTTTGGGCCAGAGAATCCAGCTGTTGGATGGTGGAATATGCTGTAGTGTCTGACCGATGCAGCAGGCCTCATATGGACCAGTTGGTCTGACATGCTGCCCTGTGTTTACAGATGGTCCAAAGAGATGTACCTAAGGCGTATGATTTCCCAGGGGGTGGTGTAGACTACAAATGTGTCCCAGTAGTCAAGGATTACACTGCTAACTTCCCACTTTGCTCATTGTATTATAGGATTATCCAAGAGATGGGTGTCACAGTTCAGGGCAAATGCACCAGTATTCCCCCTCTGTGGTCCAGTTAGGGCACCCTTTCTTAGGATCCCAGCTCCCCAGCTGTCACCTTTCTTGGGTGGATACCTGCATCTCTCTCCCCCCTGATCAGGGTATTTCCAGGTTGCTCGGTTCCCTACCTATACTGTGAATTCCCCAGCAAGTCAAACTGCCTCCCCACTCCTGCTTGGCCTTCCTTCCTCGGAGGCTATAAGCGGCATAATTGCCCACAGTTGAAAGTGACCACACAGCTCTTTCCAAGCAAGCACCTTTTTTCTTAAGGTGAAAGCATTAGAGAGAACACATTAAACCCAACAAAAGCACCTGCATGTATGCTAATAAGCTTACTAGAGATCACCCCAACTCCAGCAAGTGCCCTGGCAGGTGATCAGTCCTTCACACCCCACCCAGGCGTTTTCCCAGGTTACAAGTTCATAACACCACATTTGGCTGAGAACAAGAACCCCCCAGGAAGCTGTGAGGTGCTCCTTTCTACAGTTTGGGCCTTTGATCCTGGGAACAGGTAATTTGTAGACAAAGGCACCTTCTCAGGGTGAAGCGCCAAGGCTGAGTTCTTGCATAACTGGAGGGGTTACATCTGCTTACACCTGCCTTAGAGATTTCCTGAGAGATCCACTTACCTTCAAAAGTTCACATTGTTTCAACTAGGCCTTTGATGCTCATAACACTTTCCAGGGTTTATATTAGCCATGTCTCCCCTCTAGAGCCATTACATACAATCCCACAACAATGCCGTAGCTGTCACAATAGGAACAAAGGGTCAGATTCTCAGTAACATCCATGTAAATCTGGAGTCACTCCACTAACTTTGGAGGATGAACTGCAGCTTTACACTGGCACAAATGAGATGAGAATCGGGTCCAAAAGCCCCTTAAGGAACCTGGCTCATTGATCTCGCCTTCCCAGTACAAAGGTGTAAGGAGGGGTGCTTAGAATGAGGCAGTGCTGGGAAAGGACCAATCAGTCTCTGTTTGCAGTGGCTCATGTGACAGTTCTAGTCAGACTGTCACATCTCTCCCATCAAACGGACAAATCCGCAAGGTGAGCAGCTCAGAAGATGATTCCCTTGCAATAACTTCAGAGGGAAACATTCTCCAAGGTCACCTGTCAGTGTCAAATCCTAACTGCAGGGCCTGCTTTCAGTGCAGGCTTCGGCTCAGGCTTCATCAAACCCCTCCTGGTACCACCAGTGCAGTACAGCCAGAACAATGGCCACAGCTTCAAATGGAAATGTTCAGTGCTCGCGAATTTTTTCCAGGCCTGGGAGCAAAATATGGCTGGGGAAAAGCAAACTGAAGGAATCCACCCGTCAGCCAGTGGGGATGTGCTGCTCAAATAACAGCCTCCGGGAAGAGTGGGCCCTGCAGTGGATCCACGCTGTCTGGTTAGGAGCTGTAACGAATATGCTAGTGCTTAGCTCAAGACTCGCGGGTGAGGTAGTCTGGTTACAAATGAAGGACCCATCAGTATTCAGTACACTGGAAACTCTTTTCTTGGCCCGAGATGAGGATTCTGGCACTGAGCTAGCACTACTGCCTACCTGGGAAATGTCTCTGTTCCCAGTGGGCAAAAACCTGAAGCCTATAAACAATCAAAATTCTCACAGGGCCAGATCCCAAACCCATTTAGGTCAGCTGGAGCTTCGCATGAGAAGTAGGCCCCATATAGTTACTATACATTCCATAACAGGCTTTGCACCTATATGGAAAGTATAGGGGCCAATGAGAATATTTCAAAAGTAGCCATGGCAGGGGTTCAGTTGCGTATCTACCCTGTGCGCTTTGCACAGGTGCCACCAACAAGGTAGCAGGGAATCAAGCCCAGAGAGACAAGCCGTGAAGAGGAAGAAATTGTCCTGGCAGCGATCTCCCCACACACCCCTCTCCAAACTAACCTGGCCCATGCCAGTCAGCAGTGACAGACAGAGCTGGTGATGTGGCTTTCGACGGCATCCCCTTTCAGATCTGAATCTTGGATTAAATGGCGGCCAGTTTTAGCTGCCTGGAGTTTCATTTCCTTCTGCCACCTATGAGCTGCAGCGGGGCCAAATGCACGTAACAGTCTGTGATCCCTCAGGATTATGCATGAACAGGAGCACACGGGCCATGTGGCTATGCAGAAGCTGAGTGAGGCATGCTTAGCACTGACCCTGCTGGCTCAGCAGGAGGGAGTCTGCCTTTCTGGCACATCTGGTCCATGTGCTGGCTGTGAACCAAGAGTGTCCCCACTCAGGTCTCTGCTAGCGGGTCCAGCCACTGGGTGGGAGACTCCACTGAGTGGTTACGTATGCACTTGTGTCTGGCCACCTGCTGGCAGACACAGCCATATGTTCTGGTGACACTGCTGACTGTGAGAGCTAAACTGGAGCATTGACTCGCCCCGGAGAACTGGAGACATGCAGATCCACCCAGGGCACACTGGATGTGGTGCAAAAATCAGAGGAAGGCACTTACTGCTGTGGCTACCTGTCCCCATCCGTCTGCTAGTGCAGCGCCAGGCTACCACACTCAGGTGTGATGGTGCAAATCCTAATTGTGATATGAAATCCTATGACCATAGGAACTCCCCTCCCAGACTGGGCCAGACATCCAGTATCCTGTCTCTGACAGTGGTCAGAACCAGATGCTTCAGAGGAATGTGCAAGGTGGCCTGTAGCGAACAGTTATAGAATAACCTGCCTATAGAGCTAGATTCTTCCTATCCTCCTGAGGTAGTGGTCATCTTATACCATAAAGGGGGTCTATCTCTTAAACTACATTGTGGCTGTGGATAGTCTCACTCTCATTATTACGTCTAATCCCTTTTGGAATTTTTGGCCTCAGTGATACCCTCTGGCAGTGAGTCCTGCAGGTTAATGGGGTGTATTTCTTTTTACTGGTTTTCACTTTGGTGCAATGTCCCCTTCTTCTTGTGTGCTGGAATAGGCTGGCTGGCCCTTGAAGGGAGGGCTCAGATCAACCTGTGATGGATGAGCTACCCCTGCCTAATCCTGAGCAGCTGGAGAAGAGTTGGTTGATTTAAGAAAGGGCTGGCAGAGCTCGGGTGGGGAAAATTGTGCTAGGAGAGGGCTGTAAATGCTCTTGTGGCAGGTGTGGGAAAAGGCTAATCTCCCCCTCTTCTTCCCCATGGCAGGTGGGCTGTACACGAGAGCTAAGGAGACCATGTGGGGGATGGACTCCAGGGAAGAAGTCCTGATGGTCAGTAGCTTGGCAGGAGATGGGACTTGAGGAAGAATATCAGTTCTCTGAGTGAGGGGGGAGGGCAGCCCAGACTAGGCCAGGTCAGGCCAGGCCAGTCCAGCTGGGGTACAATACCCTTTTTGGTTTATGCTCTTTCGACTAGAGAGTGCTACTCGATGGGGTCTCCCTGAGGGAAGGTCGGCTTGTTGCAGGACTAGCCTCACGCCTAAGACGGAAACTGAGGTGGTGCTACTGTTGCACTAGGTTGCAGGAGGGCCTGGGGTGGGGGCATGCTGCCATGTGTTGTTTCTTATCATGCTGTCATGTCGCCGCTCTAAACTGAAAGGTGCTGATCCTTTCAGGCTCTAGCTCCATACAGGCTCCTACAGCTACCTGGAAAAATTCTGATCCAAACAAACCTACACAACTTGCTACTTTGTCAAGCTAGACGGTGCTGGTTTCACTCTGAAGTTCCAACACAACCCAGACAGGGTTTGGAAACCTGTCTGGTCTCTTGCCCACCTGGCTCCCTGGTAGCGCGCCTGCCCGACTGCCTTGGAGCTGGGGCGGAGCTCCAAGTATGTGACTCAGGACAGCCTGCCAGGTGGATTGTCCCAGGGCTGGGGTTCCACTTCCTCTTGGGGAGAACTTCAACATTTTTTGGGGGGGGGGGGGAAGGGGTGTTTCAAAAGAGGCTGAAACCAAACTTAGAAATATCAAAGTCCTCTGCAAAATGAAACTCCCTTTCTCAGCCCTTTGAAAATGGCCCCTCTGACTTCTTCTTCAAGTGATGGTCCCTAGTGCGTTCCACTGCGGGTTTACACATGCGCACCTTGTGTTGGGAGCCGGAGATCTTGACAACAGTGTCTGTTGATCTGTGGAGGCACCCTGACTTGTCTTGTCTGAGGTGATAAACGGCAGGGCAGGGGTTTCCCATTCCTTCTCACCGCCGCGTGGTCCAGGTCAGAACTTTCAGCGTCCTCGTCTCTGACACCCCTTTAAATACGTAATTGTAGATAGCACTAGAATTTTAGAGGGTCTCTAGCTGTTTTATCGTAGTTTCAGTGATTAACACAGATCGTTTGGGGGCTTTTCTCTTTGAAAATGCCCCTCACGTACTCTGTGTGTGTGTGACTTCATGAAGAAACAGCAAGGTTCAAATCCTGCCCTAAACCCTGTGGCTGTGGAGGGGTCCCTGGCTGCAGCAGAATGGATGCTGTTCTTCTGGATTGGGGAATGGGCGGGGGGGAGAAGTTGTTGGAGGGGCCTGTGCAGGGTGCATAATCCCCATTCACTTCTGTGTGATGGAGAACTCAGTTCTGTGGTAGCTTCCTGCTCACCAGCATGCAGAGAAGGAGAGGGCCAGTGCTTCAGATTCCCGTCTCTCTTCCCCCCGGCTCCCCAGTTGAGAAGGTAAACTAGGGCACAGGGCAGCCTCACTGGGATGGCTTTATGGTGTGTGTGGGGGGAGGTGGGGGAAGGACTGCTCCCCTCCACACCTCCTCTGGGCTTGTGCTCAGTGCTTGAGCAGATTACAAGGCACCACATTTTAACAGCATGTATAATTAACCTGTGAAACTCACTGATGCAGGATGTAATGAAAACAAGTGCCTCGGAAATGTTGGCGAGTGGATAGACATTTATAAGAGTACAAATAATTAGTTAGGATACAGTTAAAAAGGCTGTTAACCCTCATGCTGCAGGGCATCTAGCAATCCCTAGCTGGGGTTGGGAAGAAATGTTCCTCCATGGCAGAGAGATGTATAGCCAAATTCAGGAGCATTATGGGTTTTGCTGCCGCTTTTGAAGCCCCTGGTACTGGCCCAAGTCTGATGTGGATACTTGACTAGAAAGATCACGGGTGTATTCTAGGGATGGGTTGGCACCCAGACTTTGATTTGCCTGTAATCCAGCCCTGGTCTGTTCTGGCAAGGCAGTGACACGACGAGCCTGATTCTAACCGGAGATTGTCAGAGGAGAGAGGTTTGTTTGCTTTGCTGCTGAAAGGCGCCTGAGCGAGAACACAAGTTGGAGTGTCTTCCCCAAACAATGCCCTATTCAGCTCTTCTCCAGCCCCATGGCAGCAGCCTCGCAAGCTAAGAAAACAGCGCAGCTGCTCCAGCGACCACAGGGCCTTCCAGATGCTGCGTTGCTCAGGGCAGGAGACAACAGCACAGATGGGCATAGGAGCCTGTGGCTGCGGCACCTGCCAAGTCCCTCCACCACTTCAGGGCTCCTCCTCTCCATAAAATTCCTCTAGTTCTAACACCTTCCTCAGTCTCACTGCTGGTGTCTGATCCCAGGAGCTGGCTTGGGTAACAGGGGCAGGTGCTCCTGGGCAGAAAGCACCGTCATGTGTATTCGATTGCAGTATCTGTCAGTGAGCCATAGACCAAGGCAAAGTGTCCACTGATGTTCCAGCTGGGTGCAGTGAGCCTGGCCGAGTTGCTCCTGGACCCCAAATGGGATAAGGAGAAAGGTCTGGCTGAGTGGGACAAACAGAGCAGGCATCTGACGGGACAGCCTGGCCGAGTCCCAGCCACTACGAGCTAGAATGGGGCAGTAACCAGGGAGTGGATTTCAGTATGACCAGCAGCTTCTCCACCCATTTTAAAAATGTCCCTTAAAGAACCAACTAGCTGGACTCTGCCCTGGAGAGGGGGGAAAAAGCCCTTTGCTCCAAAGCTGCTCTAGCAGTTGGTACAGCCCATGGAGCTGCACCAGGCTTTCTCCACAAGCTGCGGAAAGGATGGGGGAATCCATGACTGATCCACTGATGCCTCCCCAGCCTGCCTGGCCCACACACTCTCCCTGCATGCAGGCCCAGCAGGGTTCTGGGAACTCAGGAAGAGCTCTGCTGCAGGGTGTGTGGAATCCTGCTCCCACCCCTGCATTCGTTCCTCTGCCTGGGGGAGGGGTAGACAGGATTGGGCCAAAAGCATGGAGGCTCTGGCTCTTCAAGTCCAGGAGAGACTTCGCTGTTGCTGATCTAGTTTTGCTGGGAGGTGGCCTGATACTAAGGTGATGGACGGCAGGCTAAAGCCCTTGGAGAAATCTAGCTCCGTGCATATTCGTTCCTGGGCTGTTACTTTATGAGAGGCTTAGCACTGAAAGTTGACTTGCTTCATCAAAAGGGGAACGTCAGGGGCTGCAGCTCCTCATTTATCCACGTGCTGGGGAGGGCAACCCACAGCCACCTCCTGATCCCAGCAGGCGGGCCCACTATGCCATGCACTGTGCAGCCAGCTAGAGAAACCCAGCCAGGTGTTACTCAGCGTGCGGAAGAGCCCTGTCCTCCATAACCTAGAAGCTGCACCCCGTGGCGGCAGAGGGTGTGTCCATCCATCAGCATGAACCCTGCCCTGGGGCCCAGCACCCCCCCCCCCCCCGCCCTTGCAGCTCTGCCCCTTACTTTCATGCCTATGTCTGATTCTAGAATGCTGGCAACAAGGGGAGATTTCCTACTTCATTGGCATGCAGATCCCTGCAGTACCTGGCTCCCCCTTATCTCAGGTTCCAGATGGATGGCTCCATTGTCACCAGTGAAAAGAGTCCATTTGTCAGAATTCAAAACAGGGCCTCTCGGGTTACTGTCCCACCTCCCCCGCCCCTTCCTCCATCCCAACCCAGCCCTCTGGACTCACTTCCAGCACAGAATCACAACTCTGCTAAGCCATGTCAATAGCCAAACTGGGCGGGGCGGGGAAGGGTGTGGGGGGAGGACTCTCTGGTTCATTTCTCCTTCCTTTTTGATTTTTCTCTCCCCGTCGCTTTGTTGCAGTGGCATGTTTCTGGATGTGAAAGCGTGTGTCTGCATCGAGCACGTACCAGAAAACACACACATGTACATAGACAAAGACCCCCTACAGAGAACGTGTGTACACACATGCACAGCATACACACACACACCGAGAGAGATGTGACTCTTATACAAGTACTTCCAAACCAAAACGGTGCACATACTTCTGCAGGGATAAATGTAGGCAGAAAGATCAAAATACATATCCAGGTATACACAGGAGCACACGCCTGCTCAGACACAGACGTGGTTATTTCATTTTATTGAAAATGCACCCAGCCAAGGCAGAGACTCCTGCCATACACATACACAGGCAGCCGTACAAGTGCACACACAGATAAACACCCACCAAGGGGTGCTTATGGGGAGAGGAAGGATGGTCTCAGTCAAAGCACAGGAGCCAGGAGCTCTTGGTTCTGTTCCTGGCTCTGCATGGTGTCCAACACCATCAGGTGGTCCAGAGACATCTACACGGAACACATCACAGGACACCACCAGTACCAGCTCAAGTAATCGAGATCGCCAACCAGGGAAATAACCCACTTCCTTCCCTGATGAACCAAGGGACGCACCCCACCCAGGTACTTATTCACTACACTGATATTGACTTGGACTCTTAATACATTCCATGGGTGGCGTACCCGAGCCTGCTTATCTACTGACGCTTTAAAAACGCCCCCACCCCAATCTGGGTCTCGTTGGTTATGTGTTTATCTTGTGAACCTTGTAACTGATACCTGTAATCCCTCATAACTCGAGCCGGACCCCAGATGTCCGGAACCTTCCCTCTGAACTTGTGTATATTTAATTTTAAACATTAACTTTAATAAAATTAATTTTTTAAGTCCTGCTCAATCACTTAACGACTCTGTGTCTCGTCTTCCCCAGCTGCACTAAAGCCGGTATGTTACGTGAATCCTGGCCATAAGCAGATAGGATGGGCTGGATACTGGGAGAGGATTTCTATGATAAATACAGTGTTAGCTGCAATGCAAGCCCAGCTGCTGCCATATAACAAAGGGCTTTTATAGTCAAATGTGAAGAGAGGTGAATTATGTCCTGAAGTGACTTGATATCCCCTGAAGAATTTCTGGCTGTTAATGTGCAGTGGTATTTTCTTGTAAGCCTGTAAAACTCCCTGGCAGCAGCAATTGCCTTTCCAAGGAGCAGCTGTGTCACTACTGCCCTCGGTTGCCTCAGGCCCTGCTGGCTCCTTGTGCCTGGGAACTCAGCACATCTTTAGAGAGTGGTGTCAAAGGAAATGGGGCTGCCTCTCCCACAGGATACTCCAGTGCTTCCACTAACACTGCATTTCCTCTGCACACAGCCCCCGCCTTGCTTCCGGCAAGGCAGGCAGACCTCTCAGGGCAGTCATGGATGTGCTGCTCCGTCACATCCAAAAACAGCCATGTGCATGTCCTAAGACCCTTGCTGGAGGGTCTGGTCTGAGCATCAATCAGTTGCTCCTTTGACTGTTGTGTACGTAATGTAGTAATCTACATTTCTACAGGGCCTTTTCTTCACTAGGATCTCAAAACTATATGGGGCAGCGTGGTCTGGTGGTTAGGAGTTAGAGTTGGGTTCTGGTCTTGGCTCCCCTACCGAGTCACTGTGTAACCTTAGGTAAGTCAGTTAACCTCTCCGGGACTCAGTTTTGCCCTCTGTCAAAAGGGCTGAGGCTGCATGCTCTCGTGAAGCCCGATGAGGTCTATGGATGGAAGCACAAAGAAGGAAAGAGCAGATAGGAGTGATCACTTGAGTATCAGGCAGTTTGTTGGGTTTGGGTCTTTTGGATGAACCTTAAAATCCAAGGCCGAAATTTTCAAAAGTGGGTGTCTAGAGTTAGGCGGTGCTAGGCTTCCCAGGTACCCAGCGCTGGGAGGCACCTCGCTATCCCGTGCCCTTAGTGGGAAGAGGCCTTGTCTGTGCCTGCAGGGGGTCAGCTCCCTGACTCCACCAACCACAGGCCACACAAGCACTCCCCTCTCAGTCCATGAGGCCCTGTTGTGCGTCTAGGTAAGCAACCGGCTCTCTTCTGAGCATGTCCAGCCCCTGTTTCACCGGACACCCTCCCCATTCCCAAAAGAACAGGGCGCCACAGCTTACCAGTTACTCCTCAGGATCCCTGCTCCGCTCAGCCCACTGCACTTGGATTTGGTTATAGTGAAAACAAGAGCAGAGATTCAAATAATAGCCAGTAGGTCGAGGTATCGGAACCAATAAGTTAAGATTTTGTGGTAGACATAACATGGCTTCTAGAGTCTAGGCTACCTGGCAAAGATGCTCCATGTCCATAAAGATTAGTTCACCCAAGGTCTTTCTCCTAGCGTTTAACCACCAGACCAGCATTGCTCCTCCAGCCATAAGACAAGCATGCCGGTTGCCTGTCCCCATGGTCAGTAGTTCTCAAGCAGGGGCCCAGGGCCCCCTGGGGAGTTGCGAGCAGGTCCAGGGGGGTTGCCAAACAGGGCCAGCATTAGACTTGCTGGGGTCCAGGGCAGGAAGCTGAAGCCCCACCATGCAGGACTGAAGCCCGGGGCCCTGTGCCCCGCCACACAGGGTTGAAGCTGAAGCCTGAGCAACTTAGCTTCGCGGGGGCCCCGTGGCATGGGGCCCAGGCAATTGTGCTGCTCGATTTCCCCCTCCCCGTAACGCTGGCCCTGGCTTTTATATGTAGAAAAACCATTGTTGCAGCACAGGTGGGTTGTGCAATTTTTATAGCCTGTTGTGGGGGGTGGGAAGCGGGTCTCAGAAAGAAAAAGGTTGAGAACCCCTGCCTTAGGTGAAGGATACTCTGCGTTCACTGGCATGCTCCTGATACACCAGACTAATTCTTTGATCCTAGTCCTAAACAATACATCCCCCTCCCCCTGCTGCGTGTTCCTTCCTGTAGATTTTGTGATCTCCTGTGGACTTCGCAATCTTGATTAGCTGGCGGCTCCCTATGCAAAAATACTTGATGGTAAGACTCACAATACACAATGGTTAGCCAGGGAGATAAGTGTCTCCTACCCCCTGCCTGAACAGAACCCTTTATCATCTTCTGGTGACTCCTCTTAACTTACCTACCTTAAGAACATAGTTTTTAGCAGGGATGGGGATAAGTAACTCCTTAGATATCATCTGCACATACACCTTGCAATGATTAGGATGAGGAGTGTGTTATTGGCTGTTGGTAGAGACCTCACATCCACCCTTTAGCACACTGTATGGAGACATCAGACCCAGGGGATGCCTGTAAGCCCCCATACACCTCTGCTGGTTGGCACCAACATATCCCTGGGTCACAGTTATCTAAAGCCATATTTAGTCACTAAGCACGCCACAGTTGCTTTTTTCAAAGGGCAGTGACAGCTGCCCTGGCCCTGCAGCTGTGCCACCTACACAGGTCTGCACAGGTGCCATTGGGCTGACAGTATCTGAACAACTCACCCCTAGCACAGAACCGGCCCGTGGACAATGGGTGGTCCAGTGAGAATCACGTACACCTCCCAAGAAAAACAGACCTGCTGCAGCCCTGTTGCTTTGCCAGGCCTGCCACCTGAACCCTCAGTAGCTTTCCAGCACTGTTCACTGTTACCTGTTAGTCAGTTAGATGACAGTTAATGAGCTTGAGGGGTGTATGCGCCTTAACCCACAGGCAGGAAGATGAGGTGAGCAGAGCTCTAGGCTGAGTCACATGTACCCTGTGCTGCACCTTTCTTTGCAGAGGTTGCAGTCTTCACGTGTAGGAAGGAGCGCTGTAGAATGAGGATGATTCATGTGGCGTACTGCAAGATCTAGGAAATGTGTCTGTAGCTCTCTATATCTTGATCTCTGTATCTACTGAGCACTTAGAAAAATCAGCCGTAAAACAGTCAACTAATCTCAATCTGAATGACAGTGGCACTATCACCCCATATCCTTCCTCTCCCTCATCAGCTGGGGACCCAGAGAGCTACAGCTGAAGAATCACTCTCCTTAGCTGTCCTATTCCCACCTCCAAGGACTGCCAAAGTCTCCGAGGCAAGAGGGAGTAGTCAGGACCTGCTATTTCTAATGTAAAGAACAAGGAGGAAAAACTGTTTGAAATGACTGCGTGAGGCTGTCGTAGTGTGATGTGCAAAGGGCGTGTGTGTGTGTGTGTGTGTGTGTGTGTATTTTAGCTTTGCTGTTCACTTTTATCACCAGGAACCCAGAACATATTGGAGAGTGAATGGGAATTAGTTATTAGATCAGGTAAATACATTTCCTTCTATGTATTATGGCACTCCGAAGGGTGTTTTATTTCCCCTTTGCTGTGACTTGTTGATTACCTAAGATCTTCCTTTATCTGCCCCTGAGATGCTGGGTGTAAAAGTATCAGTAGTGGAAAACCCGTTGGAAATAGCCAGGATATCACAGTCCACCTTCCCTTGCCTTGGAGAAGATCTGAAAGCCCAAGAAGTGGGTCTCCCAACTACAGCTCCAGCATTTGGATCCAGACCCAAACTTCCCAAAGCTTTTGGTGTTTGCTTAGGCCTTTCTCTGCCATGGAGTGAGCAACTCAGGTTAGACAGAACCGTCCTGGTAAGCAAGGATGGGCAACGAGTCCCCTCCCCTGGGGTAGGGAGGCTAGGCCTGAGCCTTCCTACCTAATCCAATCTCAGAGGGGAGAGATCAAAGGTGTGCAGCTAAGAGAGGAGGAAGGTGGTTTGCCAGGCTGCAGAATTCCATGATAAATGGTAAAATGCGGTAATGGTCCTCCAAGGGTCAGTGGCAGCACAACACAAAATGCTCCCTGTGCTGGCCAGCTCACAGCAGCACTGGTGACCGGTGGGGAATCCACCCAGCAGGAGGAGAAGCATCAAACTCAGCTCTGCTAAGGGGGCTGGGCTAAGGAGGAGGATGAGCATGGCAGGCCAGAAGGAAGGGGGATGCTACCACTCCTGCTTTGTGTCCTCGTCCCAGGCAGGAGTGTATCCTCTTGGGATATGCCCTGGTGGGCCACGGATGAAGCAAAGGAGACCTGGGGCACCACTGGAACCAGAAGATGATGAGAAGATTCCCCACCAGCTGCTCCCCCCCAGAGACACCAGCGTCTGCTTCGCGCTTCCAGATCGTGAGTGACTCACAAACAATGAACAGCGAACACCATTTGAGTGAGGTCCGTGACCCTGCTAACCTCCTCTTCCCCCACCCGCTTTGCCTTCTGGGCTCGGGTGACATATGGCCCATTACCAGCCGCTGGGTTATTTAGGCTAATCCATCATTTTCTGCCACCCGCCTGGGATCCTTTGTGGACAAGGTCATTCCTGATGGGCCTTGCTCACATCAACCTTAAAACCAGGAGTCACCGCAGGTCTAGCCCATCTGCCTGTTCTGCTCCCCTGGCTGCATTAAGTGGTTGGCTGGTGGTCCTGAGGGACAGCCCCAGTGTGTGAAAATAGCCTCTTTGAGGGCTGATTAAAAGCATGTTCTCCTGCCCTGGGGCAGCTAGAGATATTGGCTGGGATGGAGCCAGGGACATTCAGGGCTTGATCCACAAAGGTATTTAGGCTCCTAACTTCCACTGGAATCAATCTGGGCCTTAGGGCCGGATCCAAAGCTCTTGGGAGGCAATGGAAAGAGTCCTATTGACTTCAGTGGAGATTAGATCAAGCGCTTACTAGTGGGCACCCCCTTACCTCATATCTGCTGCTTCTCCTACCTTCCTCCTTTCCTCCCTCAGCTTATAAGCCAATGGTGACCAACAGGACTCTTCTCCTAGGCCTAGCACAGGGTCCTTTGCTGCTCCATGCAGAAGGATAGTCCTACTAGACACCTGCAACATTTTCACCATGGAAATACCTCTGGGCTCTAGCTGTTGTGCTCGGAGCTGTGAGGATCAGAACAGGCATTCCATGAGATGCCCTGGGCACTACATCAATAGCGTCTGGCTCTGATTTGGATCCAGGCTTTGGGGTGAAAGGTTCAGTATGACCAAGAGACCATTTGTGCATCTTCGAACAGACTGATCCGTGGTTCAAGAGGTTGGTCTGGTCTTGCATCAAAAGCATTTTCCATCTTACTCTGCATCGTAGAACAGGTTCTGTGAAGCAGGTGCCCCAACTCCCATTTAACATGTGGAGAAACTGAGGCATGGATTGTTTCAGTGACTTGCTCAAGGTCAAATAGGAAGCTTATGGCAGAGGTGCAGGAACAGAACCTGCGAGTCCTGACTCCCAGGCTGCTCTCACCACTAGACCGCCCTGCCTGTTAAAGCCATCCCATTTAGAAAAGAGACCATGTGTCCGACACACACCTGTCTTTCCCCCTTTGCTTCCCATGCCAGGATCTTGCCTCCCTTCTCCCAGGGCGACCCAGTCATGCCGCAGGAAACAAGTTGACATTCACTGTTAGGCGTCGGTGATTTGCTTTGTGGTGTCTTGACTCCTTTCCTGTCTTTGGAGGAGTCAGCATTCCTCATGCCAAAATGAAGAGGTAGCGACCATGGCCCGCCCCCTCCAGAGCTTCAGGGAAGGAACAGCTGATAGACGGAACGGAAGCCCCAAAGGCAGACACACATTGAGGGCCTGATTCTGCATCCCAGAAATGGACTGACTGACTACACTGCCCCCATTTCCCTCATGCAAACGGGTCCCCGACACAGGCATTTGAAGAATTAACTTTGGCAACACATTCTTAGCTTGTCAGGCCAATAATGTTATTGAAACGGACTGTGACTAGAGAGAAACAGAGGGAGGCCGAGAGTGTGATGGCTCCATTTTCCACTGCACTCAGCAGGGGGAAATTCTTCCAACCCACCCGCTCGCCGCAGAGGCTTTTGTGCCCAGAACACGTGTGGCAGGGACCAAAGTGCTTGTTCTGCTGCTGAATCGCCCTGACTTCTGCTTTCTTATGCTGACGTCTCGTGTGGGCCAAGAATGGCCTGTGCTCATAACGCGCCAAATCCTCTGAGCATGAAGCTGCTGCTTAGACGCTCGAGCCAGGTGGAGCGGTAAATCTTCAATGAGGATTCATACCTCCTGTCCGAAGAGCGGTGCCCACAGCCATATGCACGGTGCGTCCCGTTGGCAGGGGCAAAGCTCAAGAGGGCAGCGCTGCAGGGGACGCCGGGCTGGAAGGCTGGGGCTGAGCATGGTGGGTGAGACACTGGGCCAGCAGCTGCAGAGGGGATGGCTCCACGGGGGGCGTGGTGACACCAGTGATCTCCCCAGCAGCCCCTGTGCTGGGCTTGCCGGCTGCCAAGCCTGGGCATCACTCCACTCTGGGAGCATGACTCTGTTTTGTTCCCTTGCTCCAGGCAGGAGTTTTGTTGGCGATGAAATGTTGGGCCGGAGCCTGCAGTGGCACCATGCATTGTGCGTACCGTGTGAAAAATGTCCGGGGCCAAGGCATGCAAATAGAGCCAGAGGTCTAGCACCGACTGTGTGCAACGCAAGGTCTATCTGGTGTGTCTGTGCGCGCGTGTGTACGGGTGCCTTTTCTAGGTGTTGGCTCGGGTTGGCGTGTGCAGTCTTGCTTGTCTCCCCTTCTCTGTGTGTCAAATCTCCGGGTGCATGTCTTTGTGTCTCCCACGGCTGGCTACGTTTCTCGGTGAGGTGTGCATGGCCGTCTGGGGGTTCGCATGTTAGCAGGGGGGAGAGGAACATGCTCGGGCTCCTCTTTGTTACAAACAATATGGATCCTTCTGAAGAGACAGACACCCCTCTCCACCAACCAAAGCCCGAGTCCTGGACCGTGGCACCAATGAACACTGCAGCGAGGGCCCCGTGTGAAGGGGAGGGCAGGAGAAGTCTCCAGCAGGAGTTGCATCATTTTGGGGAGAGCTGCGGTAATCGGCAACGTCTGGTGGAAGGGAACGCAGCTGGATTTGATCCCCCCTTCTCCTGCTGGGAGGGCCTAGTGCTCAGAGCAGGGTCTAAATTCAGGGCCTGCACTCCTCCCCCACCTCCTGCGAGATGCAGGGCGATTAAGAAGCCTGGAGAAACGCTAAGACCAGCCAATTTCATGCTCCACCGGCTCCTCGCTGCTGCTTGTCAAAGAGAATCTCTCCCCCTCCAGTCTGACAGCATCTGGCATTCATTATCCAAATCAACCCCAGCCTGTCAGCAGGGGATGGAGACCTCCAAAGCATCTCAGCCTCTCCCAGCCCCTGCAAGCATACTCTGGTCATCTCAGCTCTCTGAAGCAGTCGCTCATGTATTGGGGGGTGGGGGGGAGGGGATGAGGATGGGATACAGCACCCACCCCTTCCATTCAGGGTCATTGTCCCACCTCATCTGGCTCTGCTCCCACTCTTTTTAGCTTTGCCACACCCAAGTATAATCACCAAGAGCTGCAGTCCTTCCCTTCCAGCCCCTGATAAGAAGAGCATCATTTGCATGAGGACCAGAGTTGGGTTGTGTGACCCCTGAGGGCTAATCCTCTGATGTGCTGAGCATCCTCCCCGCCCATTGCGGTCAATAGCTCTCAGCACCTTCCAGGAGCAGGCCTCTTTGACCTATTGTCCTGCTACAGGAGCCCTATACAGCAGGGGGAGAAAAGGAGCCCAGGTTTTTTGTTACATGAGTCAGTGGGGGATGGAAGAGCAATAGAAAAAACCTCCTCAGCACCCTGTCTCTCTGCCATAGATGCTCACGCTTAACCCATCCCTAGTTGGAGTAGCTGGCCTGTGGCATAGCCAGCAGGTCACATGTGCAGCTGTGAAACTCTGGCAGCCAGACAGCTGGGAATCCCCTGGAGTCCGGGTACTCGCAGCTGGTGTTTGCGAGCGGCGGCAGCAGCTGAATTACAGAGGGGAGAGGCAGGAAATCACCCAGCAATGTGGGGCTTTGTAAACATTTTATGATAGTCAATTGTCCTAAAGAACAAAGGAAAACCAGCTCCGTGGTCCCTTGAGACTAGCCACCTGCAAAAGGGCGCTGGTCCTGGAAGCACAGGTATGGCTCATCACAGCTGGTATAGGGGTTCAGTCCTTCAAAGCTGGCGTTTCTAGGGCCTGTGGCCGTATGACTGATCCTGTGAGCAAGTTTCAGAGGGGTCGCCGTGTTAGTCTGTATCAGCAAAAAGAACGAGGAGTCCTTGTGACACCTTAGAGACTAACACATTTAATTGGGCATAAGCTTTCGTGGGCTACAGCCCACTTCATCAGATGCATGGAGTGGAAAATACAGCAGGAAGATAGATAGATACAGAGAACATGAAAAGATGGGGGTTGCCATACCAACTCTAACGAGATAAATCAATTAAGGTGGGCTATTTTTTTTCTCCTGCTGATAATAGCCCACCTTAATTGATTTGTCTCGTTAGAGTTGGTATGGCAACACCCATCTTTTTATGTAGTGTGTGTGTGTGTGTGTGTATAATATATAAAATCTTCCTACTGTATTTTCCACTCCGTGCATCTGATGAAGTGGGTTTTAGCCCACAAAAGCTTATGCCTAAATACATTTGTTAGTCTCTAAGGTGCCCAAGTACTCTCCATTCTTCATATGAGCAAGGTTGACCATAAAAGGTAGGGCCTGGTGGTTGCTCTCCCAGTGACCAGGAGGCGAACAGGGAATTGTTTTGCTAGGAGTACTGGATGGGGTTGTTCCTGTGGGAGGCAGCTCAGTGGGAGTGGCTTTCTGAAATGCTAGGGGCCCCTCAAACTGTCCCTGAAGGAGAGGGGTGCGGTCATCCTGTGTGAGCTCACCTAGACATGCCCCTCATGCAAATGAAGAGCCCACGCCTGCAAAGACCTGAGAAACTCCTGAGTGCTCCTACCTACCCCACTCATTTAACCAGGAGGGGAGTATGCTCAGGGAGAGGCCCCCAGTGAGGATGGGGAGCAACCAGAGATGGACCAAGTGGCTGTGTGGGGATCCTGATAAGCATCAGTTCAGGAGTCAGGTTCAAGGCAGGGGGCTGGACTCGATGACCTTTCAAGGTCCCTTCCAGTTCTAGGAGATTGGTATATCTCCAATTATTACCTTTATTATAAGGCCACTTCAGCACTGGGGTTTGAGTTCAGCTTTGATGTTGCTAAGATGCAGCCAGCCCTTCTCATGAAATGGGGTGTGGGGGGGAACCAGTGACTCTCTTGAGATTTCCACTCTCTTGAGTTGTGGTGACCTCACGAGCTCAGCTCGTCCTGTGAGACTTCCATCATCTCCAGCCAAACTCCTGAGGTTGCAGCCTCAGTCAAACTTAGTCTCAAAAGTCCAGATCTGGGGCTTCACATCCAAAATCCCTACCCAAAGGAGCTCAAATGGCAGATATGGTTTGGCACCATCTCTAGTGACAGTAATTTGTAAACATCTGGATAGCGCAGATGGGTCCATAGGCAGTGTCCTTCCGGCTCTGGTCTGCTTTAGCTTCTGAAGTGCTAGAGAGGCTGACGTCTACATGAAGTGCTCAGTACTAGCTGCAGAAGCCGGGTCCTTCCATTTATAGCAGAGAAACCTGAGCATGAAACTCTTGGGTATGTGTCAGATCTCAGGGAGAGCCCAGCCTGGGGTTCCTTGGGGGTCCCAGGCCAGCAGCGGGCGCTGAGTGGGGCTGGTCGCCGGGACCCCGGCTAGGAACGGGGCAGCAGCCAGAACCCCAGAGCAGTGGTGGGCCGAGCCGCTCAGCCCGCCACCACGTGCCATCAAAAATCGGCTTGCGTGCCACCTTTGGCACGTGTGCTGTAGGTTGCCAACCCCTGGTTTAGCCTTATGTACAAATGAACTCTGCTTCGGCTGATCCCAGATAACTGCTTGGATCCTGGGTGGTGGGGGCGGCTTGCATGTTGCTGACACCAGCGTGTCTGTCATGATGGCTTGAGCTCTGCTTCCCACTCAGAGGTGGTGAGGGACAGGCCGGACCTGTCCCAGTTAATGCTCGATTGCACCCTCTGGGGGTACACACGGCAGTAGCGTGCGTGCACAGGCCGCTCTGCCTGACTGTCCTAGCGCTCTGGGCTCTCACTGGCTCCTGGGGGATATTACGTTTGCACTCCCACATGTTGCTGCTGAATGAACCGTGGGAAGCTGGAAGTGAAAAATGTAAACAAAGGATGAACAGGCTGGGTCTGTCAGCTCCTCTGAGTTACGCAGCAATCCTGGCCTGACACCCCCTTGTGTAACAGGGCGCAGCCGGTGACGCCGTAGCACAGCTTGTTTTGAAAGCTTCTCCGAAGAATTTATGTTGAGAAGAACCGTTTTCTTGTCCCCTGTCCCCCAGTTCCAGCAAAGCCATGTGAAGTGGGGCTTTTAGTACAAATCTGGCAGAGCCAGGTGATGTGCAGCTGTGTTGGTCCCGGGATAGAAGAGAGACAAGGTGGGCGAGGTAATGTCTTTTACTGGGCCAACGTCTTTTGGTGAGAGAGCCGAGCTTTCAGGAAGAAGAACTCTGTGCAGGCTCCAAAGGTGTTCTCTCTCTCTCTCACTAATAGAAGTTGGCCCAATCAACGATATTACCTCACCCACCTTATCTCTCTAAGAACCAGCTGAGGCAGAATTCCTGTCACGTTCTCATGTTGGCCAACGTTTTGGTGAACCTGAGCCAGGATTAGAGGAAACCTAGATTCCAGAAAACCTCAGGCTGACAAATCCCCATTGACTGGCTTTGTGCATTGCGACAGCCATGGCTGCAGTATGGCTGGAGAACGTTTGTATTGTCTTAGCTTGCTAACAAAACCTACTTGTGACTTGAGGGCCTCTGTTTTTGTGCCTGCTGTTTTGGGGACACACAAAAACTGCCTGGCCCAATCCAGGCCACTTAGATAACTTTTTACACCTGCCAATCAGGTGTTTTTACTTAGACAGCTAAGTGGTTTAAAAGATGTAGGTGTAAAATTGTGCCTGCAAATTTCAAGGGCAAAAATAGACGCCAGCATTTGACCACCTGGGCCTACAATTTTCTCTCTCGCTCTCACAGCCACCCTTCTATTTTCTAGCGGTGACCTTACGGCTATAGACTGAGGTTGGTGTGGGACCAAACTGACCATAAAAAATAAGGGATGGTGTTGAACCAGAATTGCGTGGGAGAGGCCAGGCTGAAGGGGAGCAGCGAGGAAGGGAGGGAAGGCTGGTCAGTTGTCACAAACAGCCAGCTTTCTTCCTCTGCAGGATCCACCTGTCTCAGAATAGAACCATTCACTTGCACGTGGCTGGCTCAAATCTGGGAGCAGAAGCCATTGCAGCTATTTGGTAGCCTACATGGAATGACTTGGTAGGTCTCAATTCTTAGAGGGCGAATACCCGTATCATAGAAAGCACAGCTGGCACTAATTACCACAGTGACTGGCACTCTCAGCAGGACTGACTGGGCAGTTGGAGGAAGGCTTGTCAGCTCAGGCCTGAGGCACAGTGGCCGTATGGGGTCGGCCAGTTCGATGGGTAAATAGTCAAAGTCTTTAAGATGCTCAAACCTGCACTTAGATTCACCCTCCTGACCCAAATTCTGCTGATAAGCACGGCAGCCAGTCTGGTGGAACTCCAGTGAAGGCGGGAGTTACTCCAGCCTCCCCCCATGGCAAAGGAGAGGGGGGGCTGCGCTCCCTAGATGTGGAATCCTACCCTGGCTGTACCCTGGGCCGGAGCTCTACTGAAATCCTCTTGCAGGCTCTTCCGGGTTGGTGCTACACTGGGATGAACTGGCCTCTACACCTCTGAGCCTGCCTACCCCGGGAGCCTCAGCAACACCTGGCAGTGGTAGCGGGATAGCACCAGCCCCACCATGGACTGGTGTGCATCAGTTAAAGTCAGGGAAGCCTGAAGGCTGGTGGGATAGAAAAGGAATGAGAATGGGGAGAGGGGAGGAGGGACCATGGCCAGGGGGGGGGAAAGAGGAGCTGTAGTGCCTCGGGGAGGGGAGGGGCTCTGAGGCCAGGACTGAATGGAAAGGGGAGTTTCCCTTGCTCTACATTCTCAGTTCAAGCCCAGGGCCAGGCTTGGCACAAGCCTCCAGCACATAAAAGCGGAGTGACAGGCGCTGTGAAATCAGCCGTAACTGGAGCTGGGGGGTGCCTCTCCCCTCCCCCAGCCCCTCTGTGCTGGCCTGGCTTTTCACCATAGGGGCTGTCAACCAGGCTGTACCCCTGGGCAATTGGCTATTGAAAGACACAATGGCCGGGGGGGGCCTGTTTCTCTGCGAGCGTACACGGCATAATGTAGGGGCGGTGCCGTCAGGGTTGGGACCAAGACCAGCCCCCGGGATAGAAAGAATGTGGGAAAGGTGGGGCGGCTGCTGAAACCGAAACCCAGCTCGGAGAGGCCCTGAGTCTCGGCATCCGGCTCAGGAGGCTGTTGCGGCTGGGGGAGGCCCCCAGCACATGCTCTGCACCAGGCTGAGTGTCCAAAGAGCCCAGCTTGGTGCCCTGGAGGGGCGAGGAAGGAGGTGTGTGTGTGGGGGGGGGGGGATTGTTCCATCAGGCCCATGAGAATCCACAGCGCTAGGCGCTGGTGGTGCAGCAAACCATTAGCACTCACACGGAAGGGCTCCCTTCCAGCCACAGAGTGGCTGATGGCTGGTCCAGGGGCACCTAGGCTGGGAATTTCAGGCCATTGGCAAGGGCAGTCAAAGCCTGACTTCCATTCTGCAGTACGTTGGCCACCAGGCTGGTTCTTCTGACTCCAGCGAGGCACAATGAGTATCCTGGGGCAAATAGCCGGCCCGCCCCCTTCCTGAGAGCCCTGCTGGGAGGGCTGCAGGCTCACAGGTAGGGAATGAGCTGAGCATATGTTCTCCAGGCGAATCCTGGCTCTGATCACTGGAGCTGAGGGGGAGTGAGGCAGCTCGAACCCCAGCGCTCCTGTTCGTCGCCCCGGCTTGACAGGTGGCCCTGGAATAGGGCATCCCTGTAGGAGATAACCATGGCACAGCTTGTGGCGGGCCCAAGGGGAAGGCAGCAGGAGTGGCTTGCTCCTGGGGAGGGTATGACCAGTCGTGTTGTGTACCTCACCCTAGCTGCTGCGGTGCATCCATCTCCTTCCATCTCCTCTCTGTGCTCCGTGGCGCCTCCTGCAGTTCCGGCTACCAGACAGCTGGCACCCCATAAAGCCCTGCCAGGTTGTGTGTGTATCCTTGGGCTGCAGCTCGCTGCGGACGTAGTCGCATGTGATGGATGTCTGCCTACGGGCTGGCCAGGTGCCAACCTAACAGCAGCTGCTGAGCTGCCCTGTGGAGATGTTCTCTTTGGACATGCGGCCAGGCAAAGTGAGGAGATGGCACCCAGGCAGGGCTGAGCCCCATCCACTCTGAGCAAACAACATGCAGCATCAGGAACCGGCTGCACCGTGGTAGGAGGACAAACGCAGCTCATAACCATTGAGGCCCAGCTGTCCTCTACTCAGCGTATTGATCTGGTGCCCTTTAGCCACTGGTAGATAACCTTCCGCTCCAGAACTCTGACCCCTTGTCCTACACGCTTAGCAGTCCTTGCCGGTGAGCCTTTAAAGCATGTCCCTGCTCGCATGCTCACTCCGCTGTGCTGTTGGCCCACCTCTTCCCGCCCTCTGGTTTACCAGCTGAGCTCAGGGGGCTGTGCAGATACCAAGGGCTTCGTTCTCTGCTGGCACAACTCCAGCGAAGTCACTGGCCAGCAGAGAAATTGGCCCCTGTGGTTCGGCTGTGTGCTTATTTCTTCCCCATTACACTGCTGGGATTCCCAGGATGTAATACTGGGGAATATTTTACACTCCAGGGGAAAACGTGGTCTTTATAGATCGGGTAGAAACCATGTAGCCTCACTTGCTGCGGTGCCCAGACCAAAGGCACCATTGGCTGGGCTGGGCTGGCTCGGACTTCCGTCATTGGCTGCTTTGGCTCTCAGGGCATGTCACAGGTGCTTGGCTTCAGCCCCACCGTAGTTCAGGCATGGTCAATGCCTGCAGTTTGTTTCAGGTCTGCCTGTAAAAATGCTCACCCAGGCGCCTTCTCAGGGGAGCCATGCCGGGAGAGGCCTGGCAGTGATAGGTCTCACCCTCTCGCTGGTGGTACCCAAGAGGGGAGCAGCTCTGAAAGACGGCCTGGGCTCTGTGGGAGCCTCGCCTGCAGAGACGTGTCTGCAACACGTCTTCCGAGTCCCCAGCCAGCTCCAGCCCCCTTGGTGGATCAAGGGCAGCACCATCCCTTCCAGGCTTCGCTGCAGCCAGGGAGCCTGGCTTCCCCCACAGGACCCAGGGGATGAATTGGATGTGTTATCTGGCAACACACCTGCTCCCCTGGGCAATAAACTAAACCCTCAGGATTCCAGCTCTAGTCCTGGCAGAGGAGCATTTGGCAGGACAGTCTTGTCTGCAGTGTGCATCTCAACACTGCCACCTAGCAGCGTGATCCTGCATTGCAGCTAATCGGTGGGGGCATTTTCTCTGCAGAGGGAAGGCTGAAATTTGAGCAGATAGCCGCCCCTAGCACAGCACCCGTTTGGGGCCCCATCCTGGGCCCCAGCAAAGCTCCCAGTGACTTGAACGGTGCAAGGTCGGGGCCGTCCCGAGAATCCTGGGGATGTTCCAGGCTGCGTAAGGCAGGTGACTGAGTGCCCAGCTTGGAGGGCCGACCCATAGGCAGCTTTGCAGAACTCACCCCTCGTGTGTGTTAATTCAGATGAAGCGCCCTTAGATGCAAGCTATGCACTGTAATACAGCACTTTACCTTGCTGCTGTGGCGTGCCTGGGCTGTGCTCAGCCCGCAAACAGTGAAGGCAGGATCCCTTGGATACAGGCATGCGTCAATGCAGGCAGCCCTGCACTGCCCACCCTGCCACCCCTGGTGCAGGTAGCATGCAAGGAATGGGTGGGTCCCCGCTGCACGGGGCACCATGGGAATTCTGCAAGCTCAGGAGCAGCCTGAGATGGGGGTTCTAATTTATGCCGGGGCCATTTCAGCCCAGGCCGGAACAGAAGTGGCTTAAAAAAACCTTTGCTATCCCCTCCCCAAAGGCTGCCCTGGTTGGACTATCTCTCTAGCAGAATCCTCGCCTGTGTGCATTAGTAACGCTAGAGAGCGCGGTGTGGTATTCACACCTGCACAGCTCAGAGGGCCTGATTGCAACCTCACCATGGACAAGTGAACATGAAACTGCTTTGATCTTGCCCCTCTCCCCCACCTTTGCTAAGCGGCAGCTCCTCTTAGACTGTACGTTCTTAGGGGAAGGGATAGTGTCGTCTTGTGTGTGTTTGTAAAGCACCAGACACAACGGCCCCAAGGCCGAGCCGGGCGCCTGGGTGCTGCCACAACGTAGATGATGATAATCTCTCACTGCTGTCAGTGAAGAGAGTTTCCATCACTGGTTATTCTCCCCCTCTTCCCCCATAATTGCAGTGACTTTAGAAGATGGAAAACGAAAAATGATTCCTTCCTAACAGTTGTTTTCCTCCATTGCTGCTGTTGGGTGGCCCCTGGGGGCTGCTGTGCACCATGGTAGGTTTGAGGGCTGTGTGGCTATAGATCACCAAATCATTCACTTGTCTCCCTCCACTGCTGGAATCTGCTGCAGCTCCCCTCCAGCAACGTTCTGGGAAGTGCCGACATCACCTCGGAGTGGCAGGAAGTGCCCTCGGCCCGGCTAATCTTTGGCATTGGAACATTAGCGCTCCAGAAGTGATACGCCTGGCGCTGGAGGGAGTGGGTTTGACCCCATGGACTGGGTATAGCAGGCAGCACTACATTGGGAGTCTCCATCCAAGGGTTGAGGGCAGATGCCCTCCCTGACTTGCACAGCAGCAGTGAAATGACGGAGGCTCTGGGCTAGCGGGATACAGAGCGCTGTCAAATTCCTTCAGGCTGCAGCCCAAAAGTCCGTTCACCCAGGCTGATTCGTTTTGTTGATGGACACGCAAACGCATTCTATCCTTGGCATCGTCCTGGCGGGAAGGGTGGGCAAGCAGATCTTGTGCAGCGGCTAGTGAATTTTCACGGCGCTCTTGCAGGGCTCCAGTGGCGGGGGGGGGGGGGGGGCGTGAAATTGCAGGAAACAGGACAGCTGAGGCAGGCCCCCCCTCCCTTCCCAGCCTTGCCCTCCAAAAGGGCTAGATGAAGGAAGTGTCCACTAGACCACGGAGCAGAGAGAACAAAGAGGATGAGGCCTTGCTCTGGATAGCCAGGCTTGGCAAGCAGGGGATTCAGGAAGCGACCGAGGCAGTTGGGCTCTCCTGGCTTTTGCAGCCAGGCGTTTTCCAGGCTCTGGAGGAAGCAGGGCGCTCTGCTCAGCTTCCTCGCCCCAGCGACCCCCGGACACGCTTGCTCAGGAATTGCTGTTACCTTGGGACTGTAGGTCGGATCCCAGCTAAGGGTGAAATCCTGCCCTTACTGACAGCAGCTGCCCGGGGGCAGCGGGGGAAAGGGAACACTAGTTACAGGGCAGGACGGCTCAGGCTGCAGTGTGGGGCGGGGTGCAGCTCTTAGCACGCACAGCAGAGCGGGGAGGAAGCAGGAGACTGCAGCTGCATTCAGGAGACACCCAGGGCCAAGTGCAAAGCTAGGTGAGACATGGCACCTTCCTTCCCCCTGCACAGTGGTTGCCCCTTTGGCTCTAAGTGCCTGGGCCCTCGGCCAGGCCTCTGGCAGAAGGGGGCATCTCCTTTGTGCCATGTGACGCGGTAGCAGTCCCCTCAGCCAGGTCCCTCAAGCACGTGGTAGGAATGGGCAGAATCCTGCCCTGCTATTGCACAAGGAGAGAAGAGAGTCCCTGCGGCCCCTCTGGCCTGCAGAGCTGCTCAGAGCAGGATTGATGCGATCTGCAGCTCTCTGCTCTCCTGCACCACCGCATTGTCACCTTGGGCAATAATCCCCCTCCTCCCCCTCCAAGCTCCAGCTGGCTCTGATAAGCTTTGTTGGGCAGCCCTGATGAATAATATTAGCATTTAAATGACTTACACATTAGTGCCTCACTCAGCAAATGGGGCAAGGAGGTTGCACCTTTATGGTTCTTATTGTTTTCCAGGAGCCGGTTTCCCCATGGGGTTCTCTTAAGATGACAATGGCAAACTGGCTTATATGCCCCTTTGGCTCCCCCGCTCATTCTAGCCTTTGGGGAGACAATGTCAGGAATGCAAAATGTCTGAAGATGGGACCATTTCCTTCACCACCAAAAACCAATCAAAACAGAAGCCCCCTGAGGTTTCTATTCAGCAATGAACAGACTAATACCAGAGCTGCTCAGCCAGAGATCTCTAAGTGTTTTATAAATGGGCTGGTTTCCTTATCCCTGTTTCACAGATGGGGAAACTGGAACATTGAGTCTTGTCTCAGGTCACCCAGCCAATCCTTGGCAGAGCCAAGAGTAGAATCCAGACCTCTTGACTTGCAGTCCAGTGCTCTGCCCATTGGACGACACTGCCCCTTGGTGAATTGGATCTCTCCCCCCCGTTCCCTTCCAGGTCAGGAGACTGCTCCTCTTTCATGTCTGTCCCCCCGCCCAAGGGGTAGGGATAGGGAGTTCATGTAGCTGTCTGCCAGCAAACGGCTCTGCTAGCTCTGGTTCGCTCAAGGTTCCTTGCACTGGTGAAAGAGCTGGGAGCACCCCTGTGATCTGTGCCCTGCTCACTCAGCCTGAGCCCCAATCATGGTGATCAGATGCTCAAATCCGCATGGTTCCTGACTTGTTTCTGACCATCTGACAGACAGCCTGTGTGTAACTGGTCACTCATCCCCCGTCCAATATCCACTGCCCAAGTGACACCAAAAAAATCTGTCTTTACAAGTAGCATGCTCTGGCCCCGAGCTGCCAAGCCTCAGCAGAAGTCCCATCACCCAAGTCTTGGGCAAAGTCCTTTTGTGTCATCAGCTGTGAGGAAACTCGCAGCAACAGGGCGGGGCTGTCCCATCACAGGGTTGCCAAGGAACCCAAAGGGACCTGGTTTATTTATTAGGTTTCCTTGCCCACTCCCCCCACCCCCCAGGCCCTGGCAACAACACACAGGCTGGGCTGGGCCCTTTTCCGATTCATTCCTGCTGCAATGTGTCATCAGAGGTGGCTGGCTGGCTGCCTGGGAGGACTTGCCTGGTGCCGGGGCGGCTGCTGCATGGCAGCGTTGAGTGCGTGTGCAGTGTTTTTACAGCTGAGTGGAAATATGGGCAGACATCGGGCGAGTCAACACCACCACGTGTACAGCTTCCTTCCAGCGCCGCCCGGTGTGCACGGGAGCAGAGTCCCCATCTCAGCTAGAGAGCTTGTGTCCAAGGGTCACCAGGTCTCCCTGGAGTGTACATCAGCGTCCCTCTGTCCCTGCCTCTCTGAAGCACATGTTTGCTGGGATGCCCATGAGGGATGGCCCCAGCCGGAGCTGAGCCCCTCTGAACTTTGGGGTAGTTCACTTCTGCACTTGGAGGAGCCAGATCATAGAATCATAGAATATCAGGGTGGGAAGGGACCTCAGGAGGTCATCTAGTCCAGCCCCCTGCTCAAAGCAGGACCAATTCCCAAATAAATCCAAACTTCCTAACAAGTCTCTGTCTCAATGATCCACCGAATCAAACCCCTTGATCTTGGGCGGGGTCAGGCTGAAGTGGAGTAATTGATTCAAAAAATCTCTATCCCTGTGTCTGTCTGTCCATCCAGAGCGAGATGCAGCTGGCTGCCCATCTGGAAGTGACCACTGAGTTCAGCGTAGCAGCATGCGGCTTGAGAAACAGCTTAAGGATTTGGGGGAGGAAGGGGACTGGCGGGGGGTCAGGAGCAATGTGAGGATGGTTGCGAACACCCAGCTACAACCATACAGCCCCAGTGAGGTGACAGGGCTATAAACAAGGGCAGCATCTTGAGAGAAAGCAGCTGTGGCCCGAACCTGCCGGCTGCTCCTCTCACTGGCAAGTTGAGATGTAGAACTAGAGATCTCGCTTCATACCAATGTCCTTGCTCTCCCCTTCCCCCCAAGCTGGCTCTGGGACCACCCTTCCCCCGTGAAGGGGGATGGTCTCCTGCTAGGCAGCTTGTGGAACAAAGTAGGGTTGCCTGAGATCATTCAGTGTTTGAGAAAATGTGCTCAGGACAATTAACGGCCACAATAGATTTGGACCAAGTGGGGGGCTGGCTTGACACCCCCCACCTCCCATAAGCATCCAGGCCTTTGATGCTCTGAGCTGCAATCAGAGCAATTTCCTAGGTCTTTTATCGCTGTGGTGAATCATTTATTGGGGTTGGGCAGCCTTTTTACAAAACCAGCCCCACTAAAATGCAGTGATTACTAAATCCAGCTAAATACTGCACCGGGCCTATGAGCCAGAGCCGTTTGCAGTGGTTGAACAGTCTCTCCCCAGAGCTGGGTGTTGCACAAGTGGGGTTGAGGATACAGGGTGAGTAATCACAGAGGCTCTAGGGTGACCAGATGTCCTGATTTTGTAGGGACAGTCCCAATTTTTGGGTCTTTTTCTTATATAGGCTCCTATTACCCCCCACCCCCTGTCCTGATTTTTCACACTCGCTGTCTGGTCACCCTGCACGGAGCCCCTACCTATAACTTAGGCCTGTTCCCGAAAAGGGTTCGACTGGAAGAGGTGCTTGTTAAGGGAAGCGGTCAGAGCTAGTGAATTGGGCACTGGACTCGGTGAGGAGACCTGGGGTGAAATCCTGGCTCCATTGAAATCAATGGCAAATCTCCCGTTGACTTCAGTGGGGCCAGGGTGCCCCCCTTAAATTCTATTCCCGACCTGCTGGCTATCACTTCACACCTCTCTGCCTCTGTTTTCCCTCCCGCGCTTCGCCTACCTAGGCCTATTTCGACTGGAAGCCCTTACTGTGGGTACCCCACCTGGCACACGGGTTCCTACCTTCAGTAGGGGCCTCCGAGTGCTAGTCTAATAGAAAGAGAAGAAGAATTCCAGAGCCGGGCTATCCGCCATGGGTGGTGAGCGGGGAAGGGGACTCGAAGGCGATGCAATGATTTGGGTGTAAGGAGCAAGGCACAGGAATTGTACCTCCCTCTGTAAGCCAACCAGACCCCAGAGATCAGCTCTGTGGCTCTAACCAGGCAGCGATTCCGCGGGCGCAGAATGCGTTTCCCCCGCGCTCTCTGGAGGTTTTCTCGGAGCTTCCATAGCCGGGTTTCCTGAACCTGCTCTGCAGGCCTGTCTCTTGCTGCCCCGCAGCTGTGGGAGCGCTGCTCGCCCCTCCCCCGCGGGAGGAATTCCACAAAGAAGTCACTGCCGGTAAGTAACGTACTGGGGGGGGGGGTTTACACAGCAGATACTGTGCAGCGATGGAGGATTTACGGCTGCTCATGTTCTCTCAACTGCCAAGCCTGCCTCTGAGCCTGTAACTGTTCTCAGCTGGTCCCGTCCCTCCCTGGGATTAGACAGCGAAAGGCAAGACTGCTCGTTACAAATGGACAGCGAGCATGCTGGGTACGTTTGAGGCGCACTAACGCACGGGGCCCATTCATTCCCCAGCTGCGGAGTTGTAGGTCCCAGGCCCAGCACTCCAGAAAGCTGCCCTGCCACAGGATCCTGCTACACTCGCTCCTGATGCAGTTAAAACATGCTGCCGTCTGGGTCTGGTAGAGCGGCTGGGTCTCTGTTTCCTGTTCCAGGGCAACCTTCCCTCTCTCACACCCTCCACCCCCATCATTTCTCTCTCTCTCTCCTGACAAAGCAAAGGGGCTGCCCAGAGACAGTCAGCAGAAGGGGGAAAGTCCCAGATTCCTGGCTGACTTCAAAGGGCCCCGGGGACTAGATCATGCAGAATCACTGCGTTAGCGCCCTGGGTTCACTCCAGTGTTAATTGCCGAGTAATCAGCTGGAGCAGGACCCAGGGAAGCATTACTGGCAGGGTTGAGTGCAGATGGCTGGTGCCTGTGGTTGCCCATCTGCTGGTGTTACAGGATTATCAGTCACTGTCGGCAGCCTGGGGCCTCGGGGCCTGCGCCTTGTTTGGAAGATGTGAGCCCAGGCTGGGCTGTGGGTAGCGTGGGGCCTCCAGGCGTCTCCTCCTCCGGCCTCTTGCAAATTCAGACCAATAGCAGCAGCAGATGTGGTTGCCTGGCTTTATTTTTCTGCCTCTCTCTCTATCCCAGCGTCTCACGTAATACCCCCGCGACGTCTGTCTAGGGAGCTTGTGCTTTCGTCGGTACCTGTGACAAACCAGGGGATACGCGCTGCAGGCTCTCTGCTTGGCTTGAGTGAAGGAAGCGGTCCTGAAGCCATGCCAAAGTTCACGAGGAAGTCAAGGCTGTTCCTGGAGCGGGCGGCACCTCCGCCTCCCTCCTCCTGGCTTTCCCGACTAGTTTCCACGCTTTAGGAAGCCCCGTTATGAGTGAGGGCTCGGGCCTTTGCTCCTGTGACGTAATCCCAGGCAAGGTGGTTCACATGGGAATGATCACACAGCAGCTGTAGTCAGGAGCGGCACTACGCCCTAGCACAATGCACTGTCAGAGCACTTCCCAGACGTGATCTAATTAGTCCTGGGAGCTAGCTAACTGTTATCCCCATTGTACTAACGGGGAAATTGAGGCACGGAGGTGTGAGGGACTTGCCCAAGGTCACTGGGAGCTAGGCTCAGCTCTGGTGGAGCCGTAGTGTAGACAAGGCTCCATCATCTTGACCGCTGAGTCATTGAGTGGGGATTAGACAACGTGCCCATGAAACTGCCTGAGCTCAGCTGAGTCTGGTCTATTGTGAAGGGGCTGTGAAGGGTCTGGAGAGCAGCCCAGCTCGAATGACCCCTGCTTCAGGCTGGTAGCGCGCCCCATCCCCTTGGCCTGCGTCAGGCCGGTAGCACGCCCCATCCCCTTGGGCCTGCGTCAGGCCGGTAGCACGCCCCATCCCCTTGGCCTGCGTCAGGCCGGTAGCACGCCCCATCCCCTTGGGCCTGCGTCAGGCCGGTAGCGCGCCCCATCCCCTTGGCCTGCGTCAGGCCGGTAGCGCGCCCCATCCCCTTGGCCTGCGTCAGGCCGGTAGCGCCCCAGCCCCTTGCCCTGCGTCAGGCCGGTAGCACGCCCCATCCCCTTGGCCTGCTTCAGGCTGGTAGCGCGCCCCATCCCCTTGGGCCTGCGTCAGGCCGGTAGCACGCCCCATCCCCTTGGGCCTGCGTCAGGCCGGTAGCGCGCCCCATCCCCTTGGGCCTGCGTCAGGCTGGTAGCGCGCCCCATCCCCTTGCGCCTGCGTCAGGCCGGTAGCGCGCCCCATCCCCTGGGCCTGCGTCAGGCCGGTGCAGACGTGGAGTTTGTCCTTTTCCTAGTCAGGTGCCGTGGTGGCTAATTTGGCCTTTCTTGCAATTGCCGCTTCAAGGGTGCAGAATTGCTGGGAGACAGGTGCCCTCCTACTCCTGCCCAGCGGTGGCGTACTCCCCGTGCCAGAGCTCCTGCCGAGGCAATAGCGCCAGGGGGCTATTCCCCTGGTGTGGGGTTTAAACCTGCCCTGCAGCCGGTTGGGCCAGCCTAGCTCGTCCAAGTACCCATAAGGCAATGATGCATCCGGCCCTAGGCACCAGAAAAACCCTAGTGTAGACCAGAGCTGGCGCCAGGCATAAGCAGACTAAGCAATTGTTTAGGAGCAGCTTAAAGGGAGCCCCTATTAATTATTAGTATGTGTCGGGGGGAGGGGCATATTCCTGCTTAAGGCCCGCAGTGGGCTAGCACCGGCACTGGTGTAGACAAGGTCCTGGTATGAGTGTGGTTGGAGGTACCTGGCGACACATCCTGCTCAGTCACTAGAAACCCACGAGAAGATATTTGCATGTTCTGGGAGGAGTTAAATAGGCCCAGGGCCCATATAAGGAAGCAGTATCTGAGGGCTCCTGGGCTCCACACCCAGCTCCCTCCAACACTGACTCACGGTGTGACCTTGGGGGAGTCACTTGACTTCACCCCTGCATCCCTGCCCTCCCTCACAATTGCAGTGTGAGGATTCAGTCAGTCATATTCAGTTAAAAAAAAAGAGAAGGCTTTGAAGCCGGAAAGTGCTATGTAAGGGCAAAGTGTTATCAGCCTAAGGGAGTCAGCCCTATCTGATCTCCCAGGGCTGAAGCAATTGCATAGCACTTGCCTGGAAAGAGCTGCAAAAGCACACTGCCTTTGGATGGTGGCATGTGGGTTGGGGAAGGTAAAATACGCGTCAGGCTCTGTGCTTTTTATGTGTGTCAAGAACTGCTACGAATTACCTTCCCCCCACCCGCCCCCCTGCATCCTTCGGCAATATAGGGCCTGATCCTTCAGTGCCCAGCACCTTGTGCCATCGGTTACTCCCCCGCAAAGTGTAAACACCACCAGCTGTGTAAGTGAGCAATGGCTGCTGAGCTGGCAGCGTTTTATAACCCCTTGGCACAGCTGTAAATGACCATGCAAGGCAATGTGGACTCAAGCTTTCCAGCAGTGCCTGCTGCTTGCTCGGTGAAGGGCTGCACAGTGCTGGGAACGGGGAGTGCTCCATGCAAGTGCTAAGCGTGAATTGTTATGAGTCATGCTCCCAAGTTGCAGTGAGTGCTTCCCCCTAGATTGGGCCCTGAGCTTCCCCAGAGCCTGTGTGCATCTGGGGCACTGGTTTGAGCCCGTCTCTAACGAGCACACATGCTCCTCCAGAAGCATGCAAAGCGGCAAGCGCGTCGCTGAAGCTGGACTCATAGCAGCAGGCACCTCACCCCTCCTTGCAATAATTCTCATGCTCTCCCAAATCTCTGGCTGCTGCAGCATCCCAAGCAAAGAGAGGCGACGAACTGGACATAAATGCTGCGCGGCGAGGCCAGAGGCATTTCGAAAGAGGCAGGGCCACACCTCTCCATCCTTCGCCCTCCTCCCCCTCGAAAGGGGAAGTTCAGAGAGGAAATTGCTGCTGACTGAGCTGTGAGAGCTCTGGTCGACTTTGGATGACTAAGTTTGGCAGTGCTACCTGCAGGCTGCTTTTCCTTTTATGGAGGATTTGAGAGAGCCAGTGGAGAGAGGCTCCTAGAGAATCAGTAGGGATCCACCCTGACTTTCTGATACAGGAACTGGCCTGCATGGGCTCCCTGCTCCTGTTCTGGGGGGTGGAGGGGCAAGGAGGGGGGTGGTTCCCCCTTTGCATGAATCGCCATGTGTGTAGGCTAGACGTCTGGTTGTGTGAAGACGTGTCACCGTACAGCACATGCGTGTGTGGGTCTGTGCGCACCCCGTCTGAGTGTCCATGTTTGCTGAGGGGGGGGGAGCATGAGTACATGTCTTGAGTGAGTGTAGCTCTGGTGTGTGAGGATAAAGGGGTGTGCAAGGGCATGTCCGCCGGGGGGGGGGGGTGTCCTTAGGCGTACATGTTTGAAGTGAGTTGTGTGCGTGGGATGAGTGTGGGGTGGAGTGTGTGTGTTTCTGGGGTGCAAATGGTGCATTTTGGAACGAGCATGTGCATGTGGGGGTGTCCCCAGCACACTGTGTGTGCCTGCGGGGGGAGGGTCCCAGAGTCCAGGCTTCAGGCCTAGCCTGAACAGCTACAGCAGTGGGTCTCAACCAGGGTCCGTGTACCCCTGGGGGTACGCTGAGGTCTTCCGGGGGTACAGCAACTCATCTAGCTATTCGCCTAGTTTTACAACAGGCTCCATAAAAAGCACTAGCGAAGTCAGTACAAATTACATTTCATACTGACAATGACTCGTTTATACTGCTCTACATACTGTACAATGTATAAGTACCATATTTCTATTCCAATTGATTTATTTCAGCATTATATGGTAAAAAAGAGAAAGTCGGCCATTTTTCAGTACTAGTGTGGCTGTGACACTTTTGTGTTTTGATGGCTGATTTTGTAAGCAAGTAGTTTTTAAGTGAGGTGAAACTTGGGGGTACGCAAGACAAATCAGACTCCTGACAGGGGAGGACTAACCTGGAAAGCTTGAGAGCCTCTGCTGTACCCTGCATGTAAACAGCCCCACAGCCTGAGTCCCAGAAGCTGAGTCAGCTGACACAGGCCAGCTGCAGGTATTTAATTGCAGTGTAGATCTACTCATGTGCTTGTGTGCACCTTTTGTCCGGGAGTAGATGTGTATTCCCATGGGAAGAAATGCTACAGGTAACACATCTCACCTACCTTTACCATGCACACTGCATTTGTAAAAGCCGGATACTGTGGGATGCTGAGTGGCCTCAAACCCCATTGATTCCTGGATCAGGTCTTAAATGAAGAAGGCAAGTGGGACTGGACTTTAAAAGTTCCTCTTAAATATTTTGTAAATGATGTGTCTTTTCACGGAGGTTTTCATTGCTGTGTACAAAAATCACTAGTGTCCTGCAGTGCCTTGGTTTCCCCTTCTCTAAAAGGAGTGCCACACCATAGTACCCTAACTCACCTGGGTGCTTGGGAGACTTTGGTGGCAAAGTCGTCAGAGGTGGTGTTGTTAGTCCTTATCATTGTCTACAGAGCCTTATTGTTTGTTTGCCGTGGTGCTGTAGCTGTGTTGCTCCCAGGATATTAGAGAGACAAGGTGGGTGAGGTCATGCTTTTTAATCATTAATGTCAGTGGGGGGTTTTGAGACACAATGTGCTAGAAGAGTCCATCCCTGGCCCAAAAACCTATTACTTTGAGACGGGCCTGAACCAGACCCCCAGATCTGAACATCCTGACTTATGGGGAGGTTTGGACCCATATCTGACTGCTGCAGTCCAAGCCCAGTGCTCATGTCATCCCTTCTCTATGCTGCCAGGAAGATTTGTTCTAACGATGGCAGCCCTGGAGAGGAGGTAGAATGAGAGGAGCCAGAGGAGTGAGGGGCTAGGAAAGATGAAACTGCACTTCTCCTAGTGCTGGGCCTGAGCGTGGGGTGGTGGCAGGAGATTTCACCCCCTGGCTCCTTCATGCTGGATCTCAGGAAAGCTGGAGTGGTTTTCCTCCTTCCAGAGACAAGCTCCTTTTCACCCCGTCTCTCAAACCTAGCAGGAGGGAGGGAATGGTCCCCAGTCTCTGGCTGCCCTGGCCGGCTCACGGGTCCCAGTGAGAGTGCACGGGGGACGTGGGAGAAAAAAGAAAACATTCCAGAAATGGAGACTGGGGGGAAAGCGAGCATGAGCTGGGGGTGTTGGCAGGGGGGAGATAGCGCTGCAGGGAGAGCACAGGAGAGGGGGCAGCTCAGTTCTGGAAAGTCCCAGGGAGATCAGAAAGGAAAGAGAAAGAGAAATCAAAGATGCATGTTTTCACCGGGCCTTGCGGGGCACCTGAAACCCTCCCCAGCCCCAGCCCCAGCCCAGGGTGCTGCTACCCTGCTCTCCCTTGCCTGCCTCTGGGATGGTGCATGGACTTTTCCCTCCCTATCTTCCCCCCTGCAGGCTGGTGGGTTGGGACCGTGCTCCTCATGTTATGTCCTGCATTCCTCGCATTCCCCTCCCCTCCTCTCCTCTCCTCCCCCCCTACCCGGGGGAAGCTCTCACAAATGCATCCATTTATGGCCAGGAGGTTAGGTCAAGTGGGCAGGGTTAAAGGAAAGCAGGGATCCTAGGGGAGTGGGGAGCTGGGGCCGGGGGAGAGCTGGTTTACTGGGGAAGACAGAGAAACTGGACGGGGAGGGAGGAGAGCAGGGTTGCTGGGCAGCAGGGGAGGCAGAGATACTGGGGGAAGAGGGAGGAAAACAATTAGCTACTAGAGGGCACACAAGAACCATCCCCCTTCCCCGCAGTGATTTGAATACAAGGGGATGACCCAGAGCCAGGACTTGCCAGCCTGGGTGTTTATCACCAGCAATAAAAACCCAGATTAGCTCTGCCCAGCCAAGGGACAGCTCGAAGTCCCCCTCCCCGCCTGCGGGTCATGTGAATATGCCACATGCAAATCTACAGGCACCACCCAAAACCCAGCTCAGGCCTTGCCTGCCCTGTGATCCCAGCTGCTGCACCCGTGCAAAACCCTTGTGTAGACACAACTTACACCTGCGCTGCGTGACTTGCCCTGGTGAGCTGCCCCAGTGCACAGGGTGGCTACACTAGGTGCAGCTAACATGCTGGCTAAGCCACAGATCCTCAAAGGTGTTTAGGCACCTGTCTCCCATTGCCATCAATAAAAGCCTCCTGTAGACAAAACCTGGCAGGCAGCAGCTTGCAGGAGGGGAGGGGAGGGGGCCCTTTAATGCCTCGGTCTTAACGCCGTAGGGAAGGCTGGCACTGTGGCTTCTGCCTCTATTCCTTGAAGGCTGGAGGCTAAGCTGGCTGCGGACAGTGCTAGCTACCCTGCCCCCGACAGAGAGCACTACCCGCCTCCTCTGGGACCCTGTTTGTGCCTGGAGAAGCACATGAGCGTCATGACTAGGACCAGAGCAGTGCGGAAAGACAGGCAAATCCCCCTGCCTGCTGGAGGCGCCCGTGCTAGCTGGCCTAGCCAGACGTGGTGCTTGAGCTGATGCTAGGGAACCAGCTGCCCAGGAAATGGATTCTGGGCTTTATGCAGTTTATCACCACCCATTTCAAGCCAGTTCCTCTAACGCTCAAATAGGGTCAGTGCCCCAAAGCCACAGAGAAGCAGTAGCTTCCTGCCCACACGGTTTGCAATCTGCAGGAGCTCAGAGGCCCAGCAGTGACCATCCCAGTGGCTCCCATTAACTTGGGGGGCCAGGTGGGGGAGAGACGGTGCACTGATGTAAGGGAGGGTCACATTTGACCCCACGGCTCTGGCATGGGTGCAGGGAAGATGTGCACCGGATAAGATGAATCAAAGCTGGCTTCCCATGATGAAATGTCCTGATTAATTTGAATCATTATAAAAATGATTCATCCGGTAGCACCCAGCCTTTGCGAGGATTCAGCCGTTGCTCAGGGGCCCTGATTTTGCCTTGAGTTATACATACCCCGGGGTATCGCTAAAGGGAGCTGGCCTGAAGTAATCCCAATAATGTAGACCCTGGGCAGATTAACAGGGTTCAGAAATGACTTCAATGGACTGAATTTGGCCCCCGGTTCTTATCCTCGTTGCTCTCTGCGGTGTGTTTAATAATCTACAGATGCTCGAATACATGGTGTGTGGGGAGGGGAGTGGCAACGGGCTAGCTGAGGCCTTGTCCACGTTGCAGCTGCCCCAGTGCAAACCCCTCAAGTGGACACTACTGACAGCAGGGCAGCTCCACTGCAAACTGTGCTGCGCTGGCGCAAGCCGTGTCTATATAAGGGTGCTGCGCTAGTGGTGGAAATCCCAGGGCCCGGTTCTCCTCTCCCTCACACGGCTGTACGATGGGAGCACAAGCCGAGGAGCTACTTGGCCAGCCAAGGCACCAAAGAGCATTCACGTCAGCCAGGATGTTTCAGTGCCCTTCAGCGCTTCGGTTTCATTTCTCCAGAATAACACACGTTCAACACCTCACTTAAGTCCCTCTGCCCCGGTCTTCTGCAGGGGCCCTACAGGATTACACTCCACCGGCCGTCTGCCTGGGATGCAGGTCAGCCTCCCTGCCCCCTCGTCTTCCCAGCCTGCTCCCTGCAGCATAACACCATGGCCGGAGAGTCACATATCAACTAGGGTCTTTCCCCTGCATCAGGGACTCCCCCAGGAGCCTTCCTATCCTATGAACCTGCCGCTCTCCAGCCCAGCTGAGCTACTTGCTGGGTTTTATTTCCTGATGTCATAGAGTTTAAGGCCAGAAGAGACCATTAGATTAACTAGCTCAGAGGTGGGCAAACTATGGCCTGCGGGCCACATCCGGCCCGCGGACCCGTCCTGCCCGGCCCCTGAGCTCCCGGACCCCTCCCCTGCTGTTCCCCCTCCCCCGCAGCCTGACCTCACTTCACCTCGCCTTGTCGCCAATGCTATGGGCAGCGTGGCTGGCTCCGGGGCAGTCAGGGGATAGGGAGCAGGGTGGGTTGGATGGGGGTGGGATCCCAGGGGGCTGGTTAGGGGTGGGGGTGGTCCTGGAAGGGGGCAGTTAGGAGACAAGGAGCGGGGGTGTGGATGGGTCAGTGGTTGTGAGGGGGCAGTCAGGGAGCGAATAGGGGGTGGGGGCCAGGCTGTTCGGGGAGGCACAGCCTTCACTACCTGGTCCTCCATATAGTTTTGCAACCCCGATGTGGCCCTCAGGCCAAAAAGTTTGCCCACCCCTGATCTAGCTCAACCTCCGGTATATCACAGGCCATTAAACTTCACCCAGCTAACCCTATATGGAGCCAATGACTTTAGTCAGACTGAAGCATTTCAGTCCTCAGGAGACTAAACTGGTGCATGCCCCAGGCAAAGCACAGGAGCGACATGGAACTGATTGGGCGAGGTATGCCCAAGGCGAGCCCAGCAGGGCATCCACACTCCATGCTGCGGAGGAAGACGAAACCCCTCTCAGGTCCCTGCCAGTCAGACCTGGGGGAAAATTCCTTCCTGGTCCCAAATCTGGCGATCAGTTTGCCCCTGAGCAGGTGAGCAAGCCTCACCAACCAAGCATCTAAGAAAAGGTATTCTCTGTAGCATCTCAGAGCACTGGTCCAACCTGTCTCGCACCCTCTCTCCAGTGGTGACCAATCTCGGATGCCTCAGAGGAAGGTAATAAAACAAAAATCAAAACCAAACCAAGCAACTAAATCCATCTGGCCTATTGTGCATCAAGGGAACGGCTTCCTTGCTGATACCCTGAAGCATGAGATTTGATTATTGTCATTGGGTTACTGCAGAGCTGCGAGGGTTATGAGCAATCTGTTTTCCCTATTGCCCAGAAAGGGGATAAACGGAAGGGGGGGGGCGCTCCCTAAATTCCCAGATTTCAAAGCCAGGAGGGTCTATTGCAACTCCCGCAACCCAGCCCCCTGTGCACACAGGTCAGAGACTTTCTCCCAGAAACTGGATTAAATTGTAATATTTTAGAAAGCTATTTAATCTCACATGACAGACCAAGTGAGGGTGAGCCCACCACCTCCTCTGGTAAGCTGTTCCAATGTTTAATTACCCGCATGGCTAGGACACTGCGTTTCAACTCCCAGCCATTGGTTCTTCTTATGCTGTTGTCAGCCAGGCTGAAAACCTCTCACCCTCCGATCTCTTTTCCATGGGTTAGGGCCTGTTCACCTCTCAACCTTCTCATCGAGAAGCTCCTGAAGCCTCACATCATAAACCTTGTTTTCCAGCCCGTGGACTATTTTTCTGGCCCTCTTCTGACCTCTCTCCAGTGTGGGGAGGCCAGAACTGGACACAATCTTCTTAGAAGTGGTCACTTCTCTGTTTCTGCTTGATGTTCAAACAGCAACTGCATTAGCCATTTTTGCCAGCGTTGAACAGAGAGTTCACGTTAAAGTGACCTTTGACCCCCCCCAAGGTCCTTCCATGGTGTAACCAGGTGGTTCACATCATTCTGTAACAATAATCTGTCTCTTCATTAGTCATGACTCCACCAGCCTTTGTGTCATCTGCAAATTTTAGCAGCAAAGAAGCTGTGGTTCTCAGCCTGGGCAAGTGGCCCAATCAACACACAGCTGCGGTCTATGTGACATCCTCACGGCCGTACAGGTCGTATTGGATGCAGCCAACAATGGTAAATAGGTTGAAAACCACTTGTAGATCATTGATAAAAGTATTAATTAGGGTTGGACCAAGAACCAGTCCCTGGGGGAACCCCATTAGAAACCACCTCACTCATTGATACCTCACTGTAAACAACTTCATTTTGAGATCTGTCAGTGAGCCATCTTTAATCCAGATAACGTGTTTTTTAATCAAACCATTATTGGTACTAAGTCAGATGCCTTAGAGACATCCAGATGAATTATATCAACATAGTTGTCTTTATCAACCAGACCTGTCAAAAACACACAACCAGGTTTTTCTGACAAAACCATGAGAACCAGGGGGTCTTCAAGCTATCACTTGATCCCTCATTTCACTCCATCATCTGGGAGGCAGCTGGTCAGACACAGATGAGCACTCTGCCCAACTCCCACCCTGTGTCGGGAGTAACTCCATTGAAGTCAATGACCTCTGGGAGAATCAGACTCCCAGAGGAGATAAAACCTGAGCCACAGGCTTTGGTCCTGAACTTTCACATGGTTTGGGGGTGGCCTGATCTGGGGTTCTGATTCAGGCCCCTCCCTCGCTAAACCATGCTCTTAAAGTCCTCTTAATAAACACTTGCTACAGAAGCAACCTCTGCACTAGATTCTCACAGTTGGACTGTGCTGAGTGACTCTGATGCTTTGTTGATAGGTTTCAGAGCGGTAGCCGTGTTAGTCTGTATCAGCTTTGGATTCCCAAGGCTTCCCTAGACCCCGTAGATCAAGATACTGAAGTAAATGAGGAAAAGGTTCATTAATCCCAGTAATTAGTGTGTGCTAATTACAGACCAGCCTCATGAGAATCAATTATTCACTGGGTGTCCTTAATCAGGGTGTGTCCCTCTCATAAGACACTGCACTGCTCCTCCTTCAAGAAGGTGAAGGTTTCCGTTGCAGGGGATTATGGGCAAGGCATAACCATGTTTACAGAAAGGGCACCAAGCAATCACTAGGCACCTTAATTAGCACAGGGCTCTGTACAGCTGCTGATGTGAGTGTTTTGCTTGAGGGCAGGGCTTGGTTATCCATAGGTCAAGAAAGAGGGAGTCAGGGAAAGACCGAGCCTGAGCAAATGGTGCTATAATGAAACTGACAGAGGAATAATATGACCCAGACTTCTCAACCTCAGAGCGACTCCTGGGAGCAGCCAATTGAAAACTAAGCCAATTGAAAATTAAGACAGAGTAGCTATTCGTCATTTTCAACTACATGACTGTCTTCCTTGGAGAGGGTGGGGCAAAAGGATCTCTTTTGTTCTTGCACATGAAACTAGTCCATTAGCGGCTCCATGCATTTCCATTGCTCGATCATAACTGGTAGTCTGTGGACCACATTTTCAGCCCTGGTCTTTCATGTGCCATTGGTTTGTCTTCAAAAGATGGCTGCATGCTCATTTTGCAGGTGCAAAGATTTATCTGCCCATGTGCATCAGCTGCCCGCGTTACAAGTGCAAACACAGGGTTGCATGAGCAAACGTCAGTGCTAAACTGGAAAATGTGGTTCTCCTGCCTCCCAGAAGGAGGAGTGGGGGCAAACAGCCTAGTTAGTTTTAAGATGCAGGTTAATGAGTCTATAAATGGGATTGTATGACAGGGTAGCCTGCGATAGCAGGGGAGTGGAACTGATGACCCTGAAGGTCCTGTCCAGTCCTCTAAGTCCAGCTTTCCCTAGCATTTCTTGCTAGTGAAAACTAGACAGGAAAAGTGCCAGACACACTGTGTCCCTAGCAAACTAATACAACAGTTACAAATCACAGGAATGGCCCTTCATCATTAAGGACTTTGGCAAGGGTCCAAGCCTTTGGTTTCATGTCACCAAGACTGGCCTTTTTGTAATTTACTAGTGATGGAAATAGCACTGTATTCCTGATACTGTTGATGTCAGGTTGATCAAAGCTCTGTTTTCCAGTGTATATGGTCCCTTGCTGTGCCTGATCCACAGAGATTTGTCCCCCACAGCTGTCAATAAGGGGAGTTAGTCTTTTAGCTCAAGCTGTAGAAGTTCATGCCTTTAACTCTGGAGGTCCTGAGTTCAGTTCCCACCGATGGGCAGATGATGGTGGTTACACTCATCCCAATGTGCTGGTGCACAGCTCTGGTGTATCAATAGTAGTGTAATGATTTGTTCAGGACTAGTGCTAGTCCTCATTCTGGTGTCTCCATGGCCATCGCTCTGGTGTATAAATGGAGCTAACATCAGCATATCAGTTCTCTCAGATGTATCAAAGGAGCCAAGTCTGGTGTATTAATGGGCTTAACCAGAGCACCGATGACGCTCATTTGGGTCTATCAATGGCAATCTCATCTGTCCCATTGTGTGAAATATCTTGCTGAGGAAAATAGGTCCTGGAAAGGAATGTTGAAGAATGGTTTAGTTCCTTAGGCTGGAGATTTATAATGGAGCTTAGTGTATTGTAATTGAAAGCCATGGTACAGTAGCTTTACATACAAATGGGTGAAACAGTTCAGATGAAATAAGAATTGGTCTGAACCTTCACCCAAAGCTCAAACTGAACCTGGGCTGAACATATTTTTGATGGTGGAAAAAGTTTGCACAATGTTTATTTCATGCTTACTTTTCAGTTTTATGCCTCACTGAACTGGAGGTGCCCAAATACCTCCAGAAAGGCTGCACATGAGAGGGAGCATTTTCTTATGGGCGAGAGAGCACGGCCTAGTAGCTAGAAATAAGGCAGAGTCGGGAGGAGACCTGGGTTCTAGTCTGGTTGTGACATGCTGTGTGACACTGGGCAAATCCCTTAACCCCCCTGTACCTCATCTGTAAACAGGGTATAATACTTACCTATTGTACAGATACTAGGAACTTTGGCCTAGATCTCAAAAGTATACACATGCCTAAGTCCCACTGATTTTAGTGGGAGTTAGGCACATGCATAGCTTTGAACATCTGGCCCTTTGTGCTATGCACCAGAACTTCCTAGCGAAAGTAACAGGGACAGAACTCAGATCCTAAAAGCACAGGCCACTACCACAGGTGCTACAGGGGAAACTCAGCTGTTGCGAGTATGACACACAAGTGAGCAGCTCTAATGCCAGCCAGTGATCTGATACACCAGTTAAGTGTGGTTGCTGAGGTCGGTGATGATAATGCATAATAATTCGCATCCCAATCAGAACCAGGAAGTACAGGAAGCCTCACGAGAAAGCTTGCTCTGGTAAATTTTGCAGCCCAATTTTGCAGGCCCAAGAGGTTTGTCCAGCATGGATAAAATATGGCTCGGCACCATCAGTTTTGGGTGCCTCTCCAGCTTGGGCCACTGAGTCCCTGTTAGGTTCACCCACCAATAGTTTATACCAGAGAGAGGTTAAGGGAGCTTTGCTTTATAACAAAGGTGCCCGCTCTGATGAAGGAATCTGTTCAACCCAGAAAGTATTTCCCTGGTGGCCCTGGAGGTTTTTCGCCTTCCTCCAAAGCATGGGGCAGGGGTCGCTTGCTTAAGGAGTGGGTGGATCGGCTTATGTGGCCTGCATCTTGCAGGAGGTCAGACTAGATGATCATAATGGTCCCTTCTGATCTTGAATTCTATGACTTCTATGATTATTTAGGAGTGAAAATAATTCGTAAAGAACTAGATAAAATTCACAGAAGAGGATATCAGGTGTGATTAAATCAATTCAACATCAACCTCAGAGTCATTTTTGTATTGATCTTCAGTGATAAAATGCTCCCACGTCCATTCAACGAGATGCTCCATTTAAGAATCACCTTTCATATTCCTAGACCGGGTAGGGTCCCCAGAATACAGAATGAAATTGACTGGAAAGTCCTCGTCCCTGGGCTGCTGTTTGGAATACAGTCGTTTTCATGTCCATTATCATGACAGATTTAATGAGTTCTAGAGGGAGGCATCTGTCTGCCACAGGCCGTTTAGTTGAGAGTTTTTTAAATAATCTCAGCTTTATTGTCATTTTTCATTTTTTGTTACCTTTTTTTATCCTGGCTTTCCCTTTTCTCCCTCTAGCAAGGGGATTAATTATATTTGTAGCCCTAAGTAGGCAGATCCTGTCCAATCAATTTTAATTTTCAGTCACTTCCCTCAATCACTTCCCTCAATACCTCTCTATCCTACCCCAGCTGTGCATGCATTTGAGCCAGTACAGTGCAAAAACGAACTAAATAAAAAAATCCAAAAATATTTGGCAAAGAAGTCGACTTTGATCATTTTCATGCTCCCTTGTATGTTTGCTTTACTCATATGTTCAAGAGAATGAGTTTACTGCAAGAATGTCCATAGAAACGACACATTTTAAGACAATATTGGAAAATGGTCACAAAATGCAAATTTCAACTTTGGGATCACAGGTATTTGCACTGGACCGCTGAATCTAAGAGTTATAGTAATCCAATCAGGGACCAGAAGCAATACAGTCTGACCTATGTATCCAGTCACAAGAGATTAATCTCTGAATATCCAATACTCGTAGTGAGCAGCTCGCTAACCATCTATTGACCAATAATTATTCGGTGACACTATCCACTTAGTTTTGAATAATGAGGAAGTGCAAGAAATTTGTGTACAGAAAAAGAGACCGAAGATGACAAGTAAACAACCCTTTGTGATTTGTTCATCCAGCTCTAGTTTGGATCCTCCACTTATTGTTGTAACAGCTACATTGTGGCTGGATGCGAAGGCTCGTGGGAAATCCAGATCTAGGTCTTCTCCTTCCATGGAGTCCTCTCTTTCAGCTTCTCCTTATTCCAACTGAGTTACAGACTGCGGGAGCCCTATGCTTCTCAGACACTGATGCAGATTTTGTTACTTAACACTTTTTCTCTGTTTTAAGCAGAATCATCCATGGCCTTTTTTGTGTGCCCATATGAATTGGGCTCAGACTAGAAAAACTGAGCATCCTGTTCTCCTAAAAAACCCTGCCACACCTGGCTCCTATCTACCTCTGAGTAGTTATTACTGGTTAATGGTAATAATTCATGAAGACAGGGGATTAGGCTATATAGGTGAGGGGGTGCAAAATGGCGGACATTGGCTTTACTAGCTGGCTGTTTTCCAGCCTTTAGATTTTCATGCTCTTACATTTTGACTGTTGTTGCGTTTTTGGATTATACCATGTGGTTCTCAACCTCGGGGCGGGGAGCTGTGAACAGGTTTGAGGAGCTCACAATCACTTTCCCTTTCTTTATGGGAGGTGCACCCTGAAACCTAGTGGAGAGGGATGGTCCCAAACCTGTTCTCAGTTGTAACATAGGGTCACAATATGGAAAAGAGTGGGGAGCACTGAATTGTACTAATTATTGAGTAGATAACGTTACTCTGAAAATAAAAACTGGCCTGACAACCAGTCACCCAAGCCAATAGCACCCAGTGTTTTTCTGTTGTCCCCTTCCTTTCCCTTCCTCCACCAAACTGACTAACCTAGGAGAGAAATTGCCCCACCCCCTGCTCCGCCATCTCCCCCGGAGTAATGGTAAAACCATGAGGGCAGAAGGAACGAGCTCATATTGTTCATGCAACAAAGTGGGGGGCAGGGGGAATCCACCAGCCAATCCTGAGAGGGGAAAAGGAGGAAGAGGTGTATTTTTAATGTCGATTCCTGGCAAATGTGCAGGCTTGTCAAGCAAGAAAGGGAGGGGGGAGCTTCAGCCGCTCTCTGGTTTCCTGTTTCCGTTAACCCATTCGCTGAGAGCCGCTCAACGTCAGACCCTATTGGCCAAGCAGGGCTGTAACCAGGTTTTGCCATTTAAGGCTTATTTCCCGGACCGGTTAGGAAACAGGCTCTTGGCTGCGCTGACAGAGCTGCTGGTTAGGTTTGTCAATTGGTGACAGCTCACATCAGTTTAGTCTCATGCTCATAATGCTGCAACTCTAGGTCAAAGCAAAGGGACCCCGGTCTCTGTTAAACACTGCTGGACGCTGTCCGTAATACATTACAATGGAGGAGTTGCTACCTGATTCATTTGGCGACAGACGCAGTTTAAAAAAAAAAAAGGGTGGAGGGGTTGGAATTTATTTTCTCTTGTGATGGGCTGCCACCCACCCATGCTGGAGTGGACCTGAGACACATTTCCACAGCCTGCCAAAACACAACAGAACAAAGCTTTGCTCTGCCTAACCATTCCCGAATCCAGGCACCGGGCTGTGATACAAGCTGGCCGTGGCACAGTCGAGCCACCCACCCGAAGAGGTTAAGCTCTGATGCTCTTCCTGTAGCTCTTGTCAACTGCCTTTGCACTTAATCCCTTGCAAAGATTCAGTAGCTGGGTCTGAATTAGGCCTGGGTAATTGGCTGCTGCCGAGGTAGGCATGGCTAAGGTTGGGAAGGAGGTGGGAGAGGAAACAGCAGAGTTATCTCTGGGAAACACCATCAAAACAAGGCCAAGGCACCTGCTGTGGCTCTATTCCCTGCCCTTCTGACGGGACTGGCCGCATCTAGTTATACTAATATTCCAGGCAGTAACTAGGCTGCTGTGGTCCATTGAGAATAAGGAACTGGGGTGGACCTTAAAAATAGACGGACAAGAGCCGGCTTGTCTTGTTTACCCCTTGGTCACACCCTGTGTTGCCTTTACAAACTGTTGGGAAGCCTCAGAGGCACCAAAGCCGATGGTCCTGTGGTGCAGTGCGTCCCTTCATGCCTTCCAGCTGAGGGGATCTGGCCTCTTTCTTACTCCTCCTCCTACCTGTCGTTTTCTAGAGCTGTCTCTCTGTCTTGGCCTTAATACTGGCTGAGGCCATCACAGTGGCCTGAGGCCACCTCTTTCTGTTAGCTACCGCCTCTAACGTAGGGTTAGCTAACCAACCCATGGAAGCTCTGGCTCAGGGCCCTTGTCCGTAGGGAGGCCGTGCTGAGCATGGGAGCCCTAATGCACAAGGCGGAATGGAGGAGGGTTAATGGCTGCAGCAAAAGCCACTGCGGGTATGTGGGATAACTGGAAGGCAGGTGAAGCTATACAGGGACCACAGAGTGCGCACCCGGGGGTTGTGAATGTGCTACCCCAAGTCACCTTGAACCTTCATCCATCAGTGTTCCTTCCACAGAACAGGCAGGATGTGTGAGAGCCATAGTCCATCGGAGAGACATGGGGCGTGAGTGCCCCAGCTCGCAGCAGACTCCCCAGGGCAATGGCTTAGGGAGTTCCCAGCCCACGGCCTCCAAGGAGCTGCTCACTCACTGCTTAGTGTCTTCCTCCTGCTGAGAACTAGGTAGGTTTTTTCCCCTTTGTATTGAACAAGTCAAGGTAAAAGACTGTTCAGTGAGTGCGCGTAGTGTCCTCAGCAGCAGACGGTGCATTGGGACCACACCATGCAGACAACATCTGCCGGTTTTACCCAGGGCTTTGTTGAACTCGGCTGGGCAGACACACCCGCGCATAGGTCCCCAGTAGCTGGAATCATTGGCTGTTACTACCCTAGGATGGTGGCTGTACTGTCAATGGGACTGAGGGATTCTGACCAGTATGTTTCCCCTCTCTGCTCAGATCCTGCCCAATTATTATTTACATGATGTTTGGCCTTCTAGAGCTGCACAGCTTCCTCCACCACCGGGGCTGTGTTGCTGACTTCAGCAATCCGGACCCTAGCTGCAGAACAAAGGAAGAGGCCTGGAGCGCCGAGAGGGCGCCGAGAGGAGGGAGCATCATCTGGGCACACAAATGCCTCCTCTGCACTTTCTCTGGGGACATGAGTCCTGCAACAAAACTAAGGCTGAGGAAGTGGCTGCATTAACCATCCAAACGCTCAATACTCCGCACTGTGACATGTACGCGCCGGCGTGAAATAACTAGAAAGCAGCACCCGTCCTTGGAGAGTCACAGCCCCGGCCACTGGAGAGGAGGGACAAGGGACTGCAAAGGGGAGGTGAAAGAACTGGTGCTTTTAGACAGGAGGAGCGATGGGCAGGGGCAGGGAGATGAGGGCAGAGCCGGGAGGCAGGAGCAGGACAGTCTGGAGCCGTTGTGCATTTAATCTCGGAGCGTGCCCGTTGGGGCTGGGTTCTTTTGTCGCTGACATTCAACATGAAAATCAAAGGTGCAACCCCGCCAGGCAGATCCAAGCTGTATTTCTCCCCTCCCCTCTCGCTCCCCTGGCTCCAGGGTATTAGTTCGGCTCTAGCCCAGGCCTGAAAGGAGCACGTCTCGAGCTGTGCAGAGACCTGTGTGGAAGGAGCTGGTGATCTCAGTCCCATTCAGAGTGGCTATTGACACTCACAAGTGCCTCATGCAGGTGGTCTGGCAGAAAGGGTCGAGGGCTGAATGCCCTGCGGTGACTGAATGCTCCTTTCCCTCCTAGAGGTCCTTTCCAGGTCAGGGCTGAGTGACATTAGCAGGGCAGCCTGGGGGAAGCTTGCCCAGCGCTGTCCATGCTATGCATAAGGGGGCCTCTCTGTCCACTACTGTCAGGATGGCAGTTTTGGGCTCCAGTTTTCAAAAGGTGGCCTCCATTTGGATGAGAGCCCTCCCTGTGCAGAAGGCCAGCACAAGGCCAATGCCCAGCGGATTAGCTAGCTCCACGTTGAAAGCAGCTTCTTCTGCCAGATACAAAAGCCAGCTGCTCTGATACCACGGAGGTGCTCACATGCCCACGGCCGGTGCAAGGATATTTTGTGCCCTAGGCAAAACTTCTACCTTGTGCGCCCCACCCGCCCCGGGGCATCGCTTATTATAAACTTTCAAAGATGAATCCTGCATCATGTGGCATTGTTCATTAGAATTAATACAAGGGGGTCAGAGGAGATGATCACAAGGGTCCCTTCTGGCCCGGGGGAACCTATGAGCAAGGAGGAGGCTGAGAATGCCCCCAGCTCGCAGGCTCTCTGAACATTCCCAGGCTCTGAGTACTTCACCCTCCAGGGGGGACCCAGGGGCGAGGAGGGCAGAGCCGGGCTCTCCCAGGGAGCAGGTGAGGATCTCCCTGGGGTTCAGGGCCAGCTCCCCTCATTGGCACAGTGCCACCCGGGGGGGTCGGTGTTTGGAAGCGGCACCTGCACCAGCCCTTTCCCCTCCGTCGCGCTTCAGGGTTTAATTTCACTTTCCCTGGCCCCAGGAGGTGGCTGCACCTGGCCCCAGGTGCGGCGCATTGGAGGAAGAAGCTCACCTGAGCTCAGGACCACGTCCTGCCTCCCCCAACAGCTCCGTCCCTCAGCCACGCTGGTCGCCGCGCCCGGCCGGCTGTCTCCTCCTTGCTCCGCCACAGGCTCCCACTGACTGTCCTGCGCGGCGCCCCTCACTGTGGGGACAGGTTTGTTGTGGAGGCCTCGCTCCCCACCCTGCCCCATTCAGCTGACTCCCGTGACGCTGGACACTGCTTTTTGGTGCCCCCAAATCTTGGCGCCCTACGCGGCCACCTAGTTGGCCTAGTGGTTACACCAGCCCCGTACATGCCTCTCTAGGTCTATGTACACTGCAGTAAACTATAGTGAGATGTCAAGTATCAGAGGGGTAGCCGTGTTAGTCTGGATCTGTAAAAGCAACAAAGAATCCTGTGGCACCTTATAGACTAACAGACGTTCATAGTGAGATGGTGTTTTATTGCAGTGTAGACACACCCTGAGATGAGCCAGGCAAACAGCACTGGAGATTGAAGCCCTCCCAGGCATAAGTAGGACTTAACTGGTGCTGGCCCTCTCCCCAGTGGTGAAGTTCACCCTATATACAGACACGAAGTACATCTTTGGATCATTCTCTCCTGGACCACAAATGATGGGCCTTTATCACACATGTGGGCCGGGGGCATAATTGACAAACACTGACCTCATCCCCTGTGTGTACAGATTATAACATCTGTGCACGCAGGTATTGGTGCAGAAAACTGTGCACCATAGTGTGGTTGTGCAAAGTTGTCTTTGCACAAATGGAGACTGGGTCGAGGGCCTGTCTTAGGGCAGAATGACTCTAAAACTCACTGGATAAATTTATCTGAACCTCTACAATTTAAAATCAAGCGGTGAATCTGTTGGGAAAGCTTGTGCTTTCTCCTTCTGTGTGTGTGCGTGTGTGTGTATGTATGTGTGTATAAATATAAAGACTCTTATTTATAACTGCTTGTTATCTGAGTATGAGGGCCTCTTTACTAATCCCAAAATGAAAAAATTAGACCCATATCTGGTGGAGAACAGGACGTAATATGCTAATGGATCAAGGGAGTGTCGATTAACACAAGATGTTAACTGGTTTTGTTTAGCTTTCTACTAAGATCTTATCTTCTGCCGGAAAGAATGCATGGAATAAGCCAAAGTGGGGTCTAAACAAAGTGGAAGATAGGAACTTCTGGGGACATGATCTGTGATGATGATCTGCGGTTGTTTTGGTTTAGCAACCCAATATTGATGTCTAGACACACATAATCTGTAACAGGACAGATTTATTTAATCCCAGAATTTGTTTGCTAGATGGACCATTAGATTGTCTTGGACGGCATTCAAACACACAGCAGGCCCACCATGCTCCCACTGAAATCCATGGGAGATTCGCGGTTGACTTCAATTGGAGAAGCATTGGGCTCTTCTTTGGAGCAGTGTTGCCTAGAGAGAGATCAGGCCTGATTCTGTTCTCACTAGTGTAGCTCCACTGATTTCAGTGAGTTACACCAGATGTAAACTGGTTTAAGAAAAATGCCCATGTACCTGACATTGGGTGAAGGTCCCACTGCTCTCCTAGAGTGAGTCATAGTGTGTGTACTGCTTACGGGAAACAAGTTACTGGCATTAAGGGGAGTTAGGTGGAGTTCAGTATCATTGGTTCCAGTAAAGAGACTAGTTGGTGCACACTGAATTGTCCCAAATGATTTCTTTCAGAAGAGAGACACTAGGGGACCGAATGGAGGACTGGGACACAACACCACCTACATTCCATTCCTCTGCCACTGACTTTGCGGACTCAGACATGTCACTTGGGGGGGGGGCAGGATTTTCAAAGGCACAAGGAGCGTTAGGCACTTAACTCCCATTGACTGTTAAGTGTGAGTTGGGAACCTGCCTGCCCTTTGTGCCTTTGTTATCCTCCCCTCTTTAACCCCTCTGTGCCTCGATTTCCCCATCTGTAAAATGGGGATAAAAATAATGCCCTGCTCCACAGGGGCTGTGGCTGAATGGATAGATTTTCATGGCAGTGGAGAACTTGCAACTCCACCAGAGAGGTCCTTTGGGGCCATCTGCCTGTCCCAAGTCAGAAGGTAGAGGAGAGGGGCGTGGGGCCCCAGCAACCCACCCAAAAAAAAATCAGCTTGGCTACAGAAACGCCCAACAGTAGAGAGAAGAGACTTTTTAGGAAAAAAAAGGGTCTTTCAAGACACAGCCAGGAGAAGGCCCAGGAGGATAGAGAAGACTCTGGAGATCTGTGGTTGGCGGCCCATACCCCGGTTGGGGTGACGGGCATGAATGAATGAATGAATGAGAACTTGCAGCGCCCCTGTGTTCAGCACCTCTGGAAATCACACCCCGTAGTCAGGTGCCTCAGTATAGATTGAGATGCCTAGCTGTGGGCACTCAGATTTGAAAAGGTGGGTAGTAGTCACTTGCCCAAAGACGATGGCAGGGCCAGGAAGAGAGCCCAGTTATCCCGAGTCCCCGTCCTTTGTACAAACCACTAAGCCACCCTTCCTTCCCCTAGCCCGAGTTAATTAGAGATTAAAACCACCACATCAAAATCACAATAGTGCTTAGCAGTTATACAGCCTTGTGTATGTTCAGGGCACTTCACAACTCTCAGAACACCTGGAGATGTACGTTTTCAAATGCTGGCTTCAACCCCTCTGCACCTCCGTTTCCCCATCTACAAAATGAAGATAATGCTCTGTCCCTAAGCCTGCCAGCAGTCCTGTGAGGTCATCGTGTCATCTTGGCAAAGGGCTTTAAGATCCTTGGAGGGAAGGTGCTAAAACCCTTGTTATTGTCAGCAAGTTGAGAGGAGATTAGACTGAATCCCATTTTGAATATTCCAATATCTGTTTCATTTCCCATGTACACTGATAGCCAGCAGAGAATTCCATCGAGCATTATAATGCTTTTTACAACAGCATTTGCAAAGTAATTAGAAAAAAGATGTAAAAGATACTGCATGGGATGAAAGAATCAATGTTCATCTCTTTGTGCTACGTTTTATGGGCCATGTAACAAATCCATGGAGAACATACTGTATGAGAAAGTTTCCAAGCCACTATGATACTGCTGTGGCAGATTATTGTTTTACCCTGACTGGGGAGACGCAGGGTTTGAGTTTCAGGCTGCATCACTGGGGTGATGAATAGTTCCAGGGAGCTGACACATTTCAAAAGAAGCCAGGGTGCCTGCTATTTAGCATTACCCTCTTGTTCTCTCATTCCCCCTATTTCTAGATGGAGGGATGTCCCCTGAAACTCAGGCTCAGGCTAGTGTGAGGGGACATTTACCAGCATCATTATACTGGACTCGGAGGGCCCAGCTCAGTGGGTCTCACCCAGGGGTCTGCGGCCCCCTGGGGGGCGGTGAGCAGGTTTCAGGGGCTTTGCCAAGCATGGCTGGCGTTAGACTCATTAGGGCCCAAGGCAGAAAGCTGAAGCCCCACCGTGCAGGAGTGCAGCCCGAGGCCCTGAGCTCCAGCACCCGGGGCTGAAGCTGAAGCCTGAGCAACTTAGCTTTGTGGTGCTCCTTGTGGTGTGGGGCCCTGGGCAATTGCCCTGCTTCCTACCCCTTAACGCTGGCCCTGACTTTTATATGGGTTGGAATGGGGGGAAACAGTAAATAATGGCATCCCCGAGATCTAACTGTGTTAGGATGAGAAACTCTGTAAGCAAAACATACACACATTTAAACCCACTCCTTTTTTCTAAAAAGATACCGAGAAAACATGTATGCGACGGGGACGCCTCTCCTATGAGAATGCTGCTCTCCTGAGGTGGGTGAATGGCTGTCACACTTGGCCAAACATTTGTTGGTCCCCATCGTTACTAATGAGCTGGAAATAAGGGGTAAACAGTGCAGTGATGAAATTCACAGCTGGAACAAACCTGAGAGGAGCTACAAACCCCAGAGAGGACAGAGAAGCTGTGCAAAGGGGCCTAGAGAGATTCGAAAGGAGGGCAACAAGTGATAACATGAGAGTCAACTGGGGAAAATACAAGCTATTACATCCAGAGGGGTTAACACAAATGCAGAGGATCTGCTCTCATACTGGTGCAAATCAGGAGTGACTGCACTGGAGTCAAGAGTATTTCACTGGTGTGAAACTGGTTTAAGTGAAAGAAGAGTCAGGCTCGTCTCTTCCATGGGAAAAATAAACCAGTGAGGCCTTACTGCTGAAAGAAACACAGGATGGAGGATGGTGAGTTAGACATGAGTTTTCAAATGTGTTATTGAAGCCAAAAGGCCATAGCCATTTTTGGCTGTAGATGGAGCATATGCCTGATGCAATTTTAGTCTGCCCATGCAGACGCATCAGGTCACAGAGGGGATAGTCCCCCCTGCATAGAGTTCTGCAAGGGTAGCTGCATACACCTCATTACCACAAAGGCACTGATCAATTGGAGTGACTTCTCAGGGGATCCTAGTGAGGCATTGATGTTTGAATATATAAAGCGATATATCTCAGGGCAACTATCATAGTCTACAAATACTAGCAGGGGAGGAGTTGTCTGGGGTGGCACAGGGGATACAATTAAATTAATAAGGAAAAATGTGACTGTCCCTACAAAGTTTCAGGCTAGAGAGACTTCATAGCTCCTGTGGGTGCGATGGACACCCCACTGCCTGGGACATTTAAAATAAGTGGGACAAAACTGTCAGAGATACACTGTAGGGAACAATCCCACATTGGACTGACCAGAGGAAGGACTAGCTGGAGTGACCAAATCGCTCCCATCTCTAATGTCTATGGACCAAACCCTGAGGTCTTTGCTGAGACGCCCATTGAAGATGATGGAAGTTTTGCGGGACTGAGGACTAGTAAAAGTGGAGTAAGGGACACAGGCTCTGGGCCTGCAAATCTATGAACTAAGATGTCATGGGCTGGGCCTTCCCTTCCGCCCCACAAGCACAAGAGGAGGGAAAAACCAGTGCTAGAAAAAAAGCTCTCTGAGGGGATTTTATTAAAAACCCACTTGTTAATTTCAAAAGTTTCCAGGGGTTGCTTAGCATCTTTTGGCTCAGTGTCACCATCTCTCTTCCTCATTGTGGCTAGAGGGTGGAAAGTGAGAGAGCGAATGAGCATCGGTGTAGGGAAGGGGCGGAGGAGAGGACTCCAGAATGCCTCTCCTTGGAAGGGGCAGGGGTCCTTCTCATGTCACCCGCTGTCAGTAACCCCCTGCAATGGTTTGGGAAGGGAAGAGTCTGAAGAAATCCTTGCATGAGACACATCTTCGTTTGGGTTCCTCCTCCGAGATTCTTCTATTGGGCATGGGAGGAGGGGTTGGAGCTCACCCTCAGGGATGTTTCTCTCACATAATAAACCGGAATGTTCCATGGAGGCACTGACTGGCGGGGAGGAGGGAGAGAAAGCGATCAGGAGGTTGTGAAAAGGCGAATGGCCAGAGCACATGATGAGGGAAAGAAAGCTCCGATTATGGGAATGGAAGGGACAAGCTGAAAACAAAGTTGATGCAGTGTCCTATGAGTGAGGCTGCCCGGGGGTGAAATTTCTTTTAAAAAAGAGCAAGAGATGGAGATGAAGGCAGAGCCGGGGAATATAGTTCCTGAGAACGAGGCCCCAGCCGTATCAACCACAGCAGGGCACAGAGCATCCTCCTACAGATGATTTCACCATGAGCCAGGGAGATCCAACACCGCAGAGCAGGCCAAGGGGAAGGCAAGGAAAAGTGAACTGAAACAAAGAAACCCCCCAAAGCCTACATTGACAGTTTCACAATGCCTGCTCATGGGAGGAACTTGTGCCTTCAACTGCCGTTGGCTTTGACAGACCTCACTGTAAAGCCTGTTCTGGTATTTAACCTGTATCTTGCTTGGCTTCTCACAGCAGCACATAGAATCATAGAATCATAGAATACCAGGGTTGGAAGGGACCTCAGGAGGTATCTAGTCCAACCCCCTGCTCAAAGGAACTGGCTGGATATAGACAGGTTGGTCCCCTATCCCGAAGAATAACAAAATCCCAAAGTGAATGTGAGTAGGAGACACCCCTCCTTGCATTTTCAGACAAGATTCAGCCTTTTCTATGGCCCACATCCAATTTCAGATTGTGGCGCGCTCTCGGCTATATCCCTAAACTCACCCTTGAAAATGTTCCCCCCGCGCCCCTCTTTGTGTTACTTCCTTGCAGGTGCAGATAGGGATGGGCAATCTAGTCCAGGTGCAATCTGAACCATCCATGGAGCTTTGCCATGGAGGTGGGCATGAGGTTCAGATCAGAATGGGAGCCTTAGACACCCACTACTCACTCACCTGGCCCAGGTGTAAATGATGATGCAATGGAGACCAAGGCCTTAAGACTCTGCTCTGACCTGCTGTGTCCATCACATTCCGTTTGCCTGGTCTTTTCTGTTCAGGTTCCTGTGCCACTCCCATCGCCATGGTAGATGAGCACCTTACATGCTCCACCAAAAGATATCGAGTTCGTTTCTGTGCTAGCTGATATTAACCTGGAGTCTCTTGCCAGTCCCTTCCTCTGCGTTTTGCTCTGGGAGAGCACCCTGTATGACAACATTAGGCAGTACTCCTGGTAGAAGTCAGTCTGGGGTGTGGAGAGGAGGACCTCCCTATCTGTCTGTGATCAGCAGCCTCAGTAAAGAATCCACTTTATATTCAGGAGACTTGAACTCTAGCTTTTCTCTATCTCAAAGGAAATGATGGAAGCCATGCTGCTAACTACTTATTATGGGCCCGCTCCTGCGGTCCTTGTGCAGGCAAAATTCCCATTGCATGTAAAGGATTTAACGTTCAGGGGTTTTGTTATTGTTTTCCAAGAGTTTCCAAATTGCTTTATGATTTGCTCCAATATTCCTGGATGTTAGGTGATTCTATCTGGCAGGTATTTTCCCTTCCTTCTAAATGATCCAACCTACATCTGCCATCCCCCATCACACCTCGCCCTCTCTGCATGAGTCCCCAAAGACAGGGGAGCTTGGTGACTCCTTTGCTTCAGTCCCTTTGCAGGGCTGCTGAATCGCATCTGGCCTGCTGATTGATACACTTCTTATCTCAGGAGTCTTTCACTTGCCTCTTAGGAATCCTGACGTTTCTAGTGCCTCATTAAAGTTTATCTGCCTGAGCCCCCTGCTCCTTTCATCCTTTGTTGCTGAGACCTGCAACAAAGCAGATGTTGACCATATCAGCCTCCTTCACAGTCCCTATTATGGGAGCTCTCTGTTCCCTTCCCCCAACAAATGGTAGTGCTTGTTCTGGTCCCTTATCAACTCTCCCATGTAACCTTTCCCCTCACCTCATTTTACTCCTTGGCAGCCATCATTCATCCAGGACTTGGAACATCTCCTATTTGACATAAAGTACTCACCACGCAGCCTTTTCAAAGAAGTGCATTAATTAATTATTCCCCTAGGAGGTAGGGAATTAACCAATTACGGATGAGGAAGCTGAACCACAGACAGGTTAAGGGACTTGCCTAAGGTCACAGAGAAAGTCAATGGCAGAGTCAGGATTTGAGCTCAGGAGTGCCTGGTCCCTAGATTCCTATGCTCAGCCCCCTCTTTCCACTCTCCACCCCTCCTTAAGGAAAACCCTGAGGTTTTGAAGTAACCTTTATTTCATTCCTTATAGCTGGACATTTTTGCAAGGTGCTTTTGCACTCACTAGCCTGTATTCTGTATGTTCGTAAGAGGAGATCTAGGGTAGATTTGTAAGAACATTATCAGTGTAAGCTGAGTGCCTCTTTGCATGTGTATTTGATCACAGTATCGTTTAAGAGCCCATCCATAGTGCATACACTAGTGGTCTATTGTGTCCTATGGGTTTCCCTTCATAGCGTAATTAACAGAGCACATTCATGGTGCACTATGCGTGGGATGTGGGCGTCAGGTTCACGTGGCATACTCCTGTTCCTTTAGGCAGGTTCTTGATACCATACGGGTTCTCCTGGACAGGGCGCACGTTGTGTGTATCTTCAGAGCCTAACAAAGCTAGAACAGACCTGGGGAACCCTCTCATGCTAAGAGCACAGTAATGACACAAAGGGCCAGATTCTGCTCTCAGTGACAACCGCGTAAATCTGGAGGCGCGCCATTGACTGCACTGGAATTACTCTGGACTTGCACCAGTGAAGCCGAGGGCAGAGTCTGGTCCAACCTTTCTATGTGGCAACGTGACCCAAGCCAGCACAGAGTTTGAAACAGAGCATCCACCACGTGGCGGAGCAGGATGGTCCTTTCACAGCTATGACACGAAGATACCCTCCTCTCAGCCCCCACCTTCCTCCTACCCAGGATGGCTACTGGTGGCAGCAGCAGCAGTTCTCCTGGAGTTACCTGGGGCGGACACAGCTCTTTCCGCTCCTGCCTTAAGAAAAGAGCTCCCTCAAAACAAGGGGCTTCCAAGCACTGAGAGGCACATTGTCCATTTACCAGGAACCTGAGCTTGCTTAATATATTCTCCTGGCTGTCGTGCCCTTGACACATGACTAGAAATCGCTTATGGCTTGAGTTCACCAGCAATACAATCCTGCAGTGGATCAGCGTGTCCTCACCCTGATCCTCCCCCTGTTAGGAAGCCATTGGTCCCCCTGGCTGTTCTCTGGGCACCTCAGCACTAAGCCACAGGAAGAAGAAAGGAACCAAGGCCTGATGCCACCAGCCCTTCCCAACTCCTCTGAGAATCCTGCAGGATTCTGGCCCCATACCGGGCTATCGCTGGGCACAGACCCTCTGCACAGGAAAAAAAATAGAACATAGGAAAGCAACATAGGAAATGATAGGATGGGAACAAGATCCTGGCCCGATCCATAAATGGGTTGTTACAGTTGTTATATCCTATAGTATCCTCCCTCCCTAGGCAACTGCAGAGCTCTGTTTTGAAGCTCTTTGCACAGCTTCCCCTGCTGTTTTCTTCCTTCCTTTGTTCCATATAGCACAGATGCCATGATACATCTTACCTGGGGAGATAATGTACTTACCCCTCCCCCCCCAAAAAAATCCCCACCACCAACAAAAAAAACAACCAAGAAAACAACCAACCTCAGCAGGCAGGATCAAAGTTAAATGGCTGGAACAGTGATTCCCTTCAGGCATCCTGTTAGTTGAATGAAGGTCCAGTCCTGCACACCTTCACTCCGGTTGTCTTTATTCACCGGAGCAGCCTCCTTGACTTTCCTGTGACTAAGGGCTTTCACGGAACAGGCTGTAAAACTGTCACAGCAGCCCTTCCCATGCCGTGGTACCCCATCACCCTGTTGTCCTCCGCACCTGAGCGTCACCTACCCATATGATCAGGGCCAGTTGGAGGTGTCTGATCAATAGCACACATTGTTAGCATTTTCCAGGGGATTTTGTGTTTTAAACCCCTGGGATTAAATCTGAAAGGACCTACATTTAAGTAACAGTAAGTCTGTGCTGCCAACTGCAACAGATTGTGAGTTGAGGCTGACACTTTACTTACACTACTGTTTAATTAACTTGGTTAATTACTTAAAGTTTGTACAGTGCTTTGAAGATGCAAAGTGCTATGTAATTGCTGGGCATTGTTACTGTTATGATGGCCTAACCTTTATTTTGAAATGATGTTTTATTATAATAATGAAACCCAGAATTGCAGAAATACAATGCAGTGAGGAACGTTCACACCAAAACAACACACACAAGGGCACATTTAGCTCGGCACCAAACAGCTAAATGGAAAAGGAACAAGAACTCCCAAGTTCCCGCTAAGTCTGATCCTACAATGACCTGTGTGCAGATGAGTGGCTGCAGGCCTCCATCTGCAGAGAGCTCAGGCCAGGCCAAGACAACAACCACTAAGCACTACTCAGGCCAGGTCTACACTATACATGCCCTGAGCAACACAGTCATACCGACCTATCCCCAGTGTAGACACTATGCTGATGGGGGGCTTCTCCCATTGACATAAGCTACTGTCTCTTGCAGCCGTGGATTAATTACACAGATTGGAGAAGCTCTCTTGTCAACATAGTACCATCTTCACTGAACCACTACATTGGTGCAGCCTCACTGGTGCAGATTTGGAAGTGTAGACCTGGCCCCAGTGGGTGGGATTCACAAAGGTATTTAGGTGCCTAACTCCAACTGTGACACACAGAGCAGGCTGATCAGGTGCTGGTACCGTATCACACATTTGTAGCCATCTTAATACCAATATAATTCACAGTGTTTGTAAGTTACCGTAATATTCCTTGGGTGAGTGAGTTAAAGGGCCGCCTTTACCAATGATGGCGGCAAGAGCAGCTCCATTGTGCCCACTGCCTTGTGGGGTGAATTTGATCCTTAAATTCAATTTTAAATTGGAATCTGTTCTGCATGATTATTATTTGCCTGGTGCCAAAGGCACATTAACAGTCCAGCATATGGACAGTAGGGTCTGATTTTCCTTTGCCCTATGACCTCTTGGAGCTGCTTTCCCAACATAAATGGGCCATAAAGTCAGCAGTGGCTTCCCTAGCTGATATAACCAGCCATATGTCATGCCTTTTCACAGCCTGGGTTGTAGGGGATATTCCAGGGGCACAGTTGGGGGCAGGAACTTTGCTGCTGCCTGAGGCTACTCTAATTTAGACTGGGGGGCCAGGAAGGCCCCTTAGACAGCTTCACAGTAAGCCGCCTTTGCCTTTAACCCCTTCCTGCACTGAGGGGGACCTCAGCGAGGCCAGAGAAGTGGCTCGAAAGTTCCTGTCCAGAAGACCTTGCAGTCTAAGGGCCCATTCGCAGCTGAGTGGCGTGTGGCCCCAGTGAAGGCCGGGCATTTCTTCCAGTAGCCAACCCTCTGCAGCATTCGTAGGATCAGGCTCTAGATAACCCCTTTTCCACTGGCATGCCGAGGCAGGGAGGTTATTTGAAGGGGACGCCTCCGGGGCACCGGGCGCCACGCGACCGAGCCTGCCACGCTCCGTCGAGGGCGGCCAATAATCGGTAGCGCGCAGGTAGGGTGGGAGGCGGTAAGACCCCCAGGCCTGGGCCACCAGACCCACACGGAGCCCTTTTCCCCAGGGAAGAGGCTGGTGCATGGGCAGAACAACAAGGCAGCCTTTGCATGCACGTTTCGTTATGAATCAACCCTGCATTGCTATGGCACTGAGCGTGGGCTCACGCCTGCCAAGGAGCAGACAGGGTACTGCACCCACAGGCAGGAGCAGCCCTCCCCCACCCCTCCTGCTGCTCGCTCGCTCTTTTTTTTTTTTTTTTTTGCAAGAGGGAAAAAAAAAAAACTGCTGCAATGTGCAAAGCGGCTCGGGAGAGGCAGCGGCCGGGCCAATCAGAAGGGCCGGCTCCGAAAGTTGCCTTTTATGGCTCGGGCTCCACCGCGCTGGCCCCATAAAACCCGGCTCGCGAGGCGGGTTGGAGTAGCTGTGAGCTCCCTCTGCACGCGCCACGTTCCCCCCCAGCCGGCCGAGCCGCTTCTCTCTGCCCAGGGTCTAAACTTGCAACTTCCTCCAGGTAAGTGATGGGGGGGCAGGAGCCCCCCTCAGAGCCGCTTTCCTGGGGGTAGAGAGGACGGGCTGGATTTCTAAGGGCCCCTTTCTTAGCTAGAGGCGAGTGACTTGATTTTACTACTCCCACCCCAGCGCCAAGACCCCGAAGAGGGGCTGAATTCTGATGGCTTCCCGCTAAAAGCTGCTGCTGCCTAATACTGCACCCCCCCCCCCAAGGGAAAGCCCTTGCAATGAACTGTCAGGCTGTTGTGCGGTTGCTTTTTTGGGGCAAGATTTATTTAGGGGCTGCTCCTCTTCTAGGGAGAGTCTCGCTCTTTTTGGGCAACGCTAAAGTGCACGAGCCAAATTGTGAATGGCTGAGCACGAGGGGCATGAGCTGTTTCTTCTAGCTTCCTTGTCCACGCACATAGCTGGAAGTGGCTGTGCAAGCTCCCCAGGCAATCAGTGGGGGTTGCATCCACGGGTTCCGGTGCATGGTTGTGATTGAGGCTTGGGGGGGGTGGGGGTGCGGTGGAGTTTGCCTCAAGTTAATCTGAGTTTGTGGGTGTAGAGAGGGTCTGGTCTGGTCGGTTGCAGTGTTGCTGAGACCGCTCTGGGGCTGTAATCTGGCTCGCTTGCCTCGGTGCCTAAGAGGATTTGTTGTTGGCATAGAGGTTGAATGGGAGGGAAGGAGGGAGGGGAAAGTCTAAAGCGAATCACCCACCAAAGAGGAGGGAAGTGGTGGGTTTGGTGGGCCAGGGGCCCTGCTAGAAAGAGGGGCTTGGGAGAGTGCCCCCCTCCTTTTTTGGAAGGGGGTTGGAAGAAATCTGGGGGAAAGGGGGGCATCTGTTCGCTGCTGCCCTTAAGATCTGGTTAGGGTGTGACTCCAGAGCTGCTGCTTCCGGTGGCAGAAAGCCGGTACTTCCATTGTATCAGCTCAGCACATGCTGGGGAAGGGTGGAGGAGGCAGAGGGAGGATCCTCAATGCACAGGATGGGGAGGAGGAAAGACATGAATCAGACTCCCGGCCCAGAGGCTGTAGGAGGGTGGGAGGGTCTCTTTGTCTTGCTGAAGGCATATGGGATCCCTCTGAGAGCTGGCTGCCTCTTCGTCTCTCCTCCCCTCCCATCCTATGGGGTGGTTACACTGGAGGCCCCCATACACCCACTTAAAGGAACCCTGGAGGCTCCCTTTTGGTAAGGGGCTGAAGGGGTGGGTGGATCCAGGAAGACGAATCAGAAATCTGATTCTGCTGCTAGCATTGTCTCTAGTGTCTGGGGTGGGGTGGGGTCCCCGCAGGTCTAGATGGCTAGTGTCTCTGGCCTTGGGGCACAGATCCAGGGCTATTCTGCCTGAGGCTAGGGGGAAGAGAGAGTCTCTTTATTGCAGGTTTGGTTTTAAAATGCTTTTTTTTAAAACAAAAACCAGGGACTCATCCCAGCCATGCTTCTAACCAACAGTGGGGTGAAGGAGCAAGGTTCCCAGAGACCCTTGCTAGGTTGGTACAAGAGGTGGGGGCAGGCACAGGTGGGGAGAATCTGACTCTTCAGTTAACCGGTGGATCTGCTGCTCTAAACCTGGCACTTTGGTCTCAGTGATTAGAGTTCTCCTTGTGTGACAATTGCATAATAGTATTGTGTTAATCCTGTGCTAGCTTCTGCTGTCACTCGGTGTAAAGGGTTTTGAGGCTAGCTGGAGGGGAATCTGCAATTGAACTCGGCCGGTTAATTAAATGTATATAAAGCAGGCTTCTTTCTTATGAAACCCTTTACTGCTTTACGGGTTAGGTCAGTGGGAGATGAATGCATCTGTGAAAGCTAATGCAATTGCTTGCATGACAGGTCTAACTAGTCATAGAGCCTGAATGCTCAACAGGGTGGGATCCAGGGACAGGCTGCTTCTCTGAAGCAGGGTGTGGGTAACTTCCCCTTTTCAAACTGTGTCAGTTGTCCATTACCCAGTGCTTCAGACACCCTAGTGCTGGTACCAGGCACACTCCCTCTTGCAGGGAGTGGCCACAGCCATATGCTTCATTTGAAAAGGGAGGGGAGTGGCTTGTCTCCTTAATCAGTCCTCCAAAAGCTGGCTCCATGCCCCACTACTGGCTTCTTGCAAAGCTTGCTCTAACCATTGCCTTTTATGGTAATAATGTGAGACTAGAGCAGGGACGTCCTTTGTCCCAAATCGGTGCAAAGGCAAAATATGCAGTGCCCTGCACCCTCTAGTGGTTGAAAGGGAGAAGTCAGCTCAAAACAGGAAGCTAGAAAGGAAATGGGTGGGGAAAGGCCCTTGCCTCTTCATGCTCAGAAGCAAATGGCTTAACCTTACCACATGGGGTTTTCCTCCCACACTATGATCCACTCACAGCTATTACAAGGTTTTCCAGACATGCTGGAGCATGGAGACTTCCAACTAAAGTGAAACGTCTGTTGCCCAGCAAATCAAGCTTGCTGATGGTGTCTCCATTACTTTACAGTTCGCCATGGATGATGATATTGCTGCGCTCGTTGTTGACAATGGCTCCGGTATGTGCAAAGCCGGTTTTGCTGGGGATGATGCCCCTCGTGCTGTCTTTCCATCCATCGTCGGTCGCCCCAGACATCAGGTATGTAATGGAATAGCATCGTGCCTGTATTGTCTGATGAATCCTAGTGATCAGAAGAAAACGCTGCATAGCATATAGGATCTCTATCCTGTCTGTGTACACGTGTGGCTGTGCAGGAGTGAAAAGAAATGAGCTAGTTTAGTTCATCTTCCTGTCAGCCAGTAAAACTCCCCATCTCTACTGGGATGGGGAAGTTCTGTACCTATGGCCTGGCTTCCTAGGTCCTATAACCTCCATAATCCCTCAGCAAAACTCTAAAGAGCACATTAGCTGCCATGGCTGAGGAATGGGGCCTGGTGATTAGTCTGCCAGTGGATTGGTGTCTTCAGAGTTAGTGGCTCAAGTTTGACTGATCAGCTCTGACTTTTCTCTCTACAGGGTGTGATGGTTGGTATGGGCCAGAAAGACAGCTACGTTGGTGATGAAGCCCAAAGTAAAAGAGGTATCCTGACCCTGAAATACCCCATCGAACACGGTATTGTCACCAACTGGGATGACATGGAGAAGATCTGGCACCACACCTTCTACAATGAACTCAGAGTTGCCCCTGAGGAGCACCCTGTGCTGCTTACAGAGGCTCCCCTGAACCCCAAGGCCAACAGAGAAAAGATGACACAGGTGTGTAAGGTGGCCTTGATCCCCATTCTCCACTTGGCTCCAGCTGACAGAGCTGCTGACCAGCATTCCTCCCTTGCGTGCCTTCATCTTTTTTCCTTTGCCATTCTCTACAGGGTTTTCCTTTCCTGACCTGAGTCTTCTCTTTGCTGGATCTTGACAGGTTTTATTTGCTCTTCCTAAGCTGGTTTCCTCTTGCTGACTTTATACTAGCAACTCATTTAACTGCTGTTTCTAACGAGACACTAACCCATTCACCTGCCCTGAGTGACTTCTGTAACATAGCTTTCTAGAGCTTGTGAGAAAGCTAAGATGTGGGTAGCCACAGTTGCTGTGTCGCAGCTGGGTTAGTCCATGCTCTCCATTCCTCGTTCCAAGGTTTGAGCTTGGGTTGGTGGGTTTGCTGTGAGCTCAGAGCTGGTTAGTATGGTCTCCTGTTCCAGAAGACCAAATCCTGAGTTTGCAGATGCTACACTCTGCAGCATAAGGACATTTGCATGACTTGCCGCAAACTGTCTCTTGTGAGTGCTGAGTGAGCCTCTTGGTCGCATCCTGTCAACTTAACCTTTTTCCTCTTTTGTCCACAGATCATGTTTGAGACCTTCAACACCCCAGCGATGTACGTAGCCATTCAGGCTGTGTTGTCCCTGTACGCCTCTGGTCGTACCACTGGTATTGTGATGGACTCTGGTGATGGTGTCACCCACACTGTGCCCATCTATGAAGGTTATGCCCTCCCCCACGCCATCCTCCGTCTGGATCTGGCTGGCCGTGATCTGACGGACTACCTCATGAAGATCCTGACAGAGAGAGGCTACAGCTTCACCACCACAGCCGAAAGGGAAATCGTGCGTGACATCAAGGAAAAGCTGTGTTATGTTGCTCTGGACTTCGAACAGGAGATGGCCACCGCTGCCTCCAGCTCTTCCCTGGAGAAGAGCTACGAACTCCCTGATGGTCAGGTGATCACCATTGGCAATGAGAGGTTCAGGTGCCCAGAAGCCCTCTTCCAGCCATCTTTCTTGGGTAAGTCACCATCCTGTAGGAGATGGTTGGTGCAATTTCCTTTTTGCTTTTCCCACCAAGCTTTAGTGGTGAAGTCCTCTCCTCCCCCCTGAGGTGACTCTAAATGGCACATAGCTTCCCACACAATCAGTCTAGAGTAACTTAAGTGTTGTGAAGCCAAGCAAGAGATCTCCTCTTCTTGCTGAAGGCTGGAAGGAGCACTTGTCTCTGTGCAGTGCTGGATTCTGCATGATGTATGCATTTGGCATTTTTAGTGTGATTTAGGGCACACTAGCTTTATTTTAGGTTGTGATCCTCTAGTTGGTATCTTACTGACCTTATGACTGGCTCCTTCCTGCTAGGTATGGAATCCTGTGGCATCCATGAAACTACCTTCAACTCCATCATGAAGTGTGATGTGGATATCCGTAAAGACCTGTACGCCAACACTGTGCTGTCTGGTGGCACCACCATGTACCCAGGCATTGCTGACAGAATGCAGAAGGAGATCACAGCCCTGGCACCCAGCACAATGAAAATTAAGGTAATGTTGGAGATCCCAGAATTTATGCTCTCTGCTTATGTTCTAGCAGTGGGTGGGGTTGTCCTGATCAGAGCTAGGTCCCTGAGATGAAAAGCTACAAGAGCGCAAATCCTGGAAACACTGGGTAATGTTGTTTTGATGACAGTACCGCCATGTGAAGTCTTCCTTGGCCTGAAGCACTGGCACTAATGGGCTGATGAAGAATGCTGTTCCTAAATTGGGAACATACATGGGATGTTGCCACTCAACCATGTTCAGATTAAATGCCATGTGATGGTGGGTAAAAGTGAATACTGACTGTTGGCCTTCTAATGTGGCAAATCTAGTGGCTTGCAACAGGCCTGGTCTTAACCTTTCATGTTACTAAATAGTCTTTCATTTAAGTTGCAAAAGAGCTCCAGAAGGGTTGTACCCTGTTGGATCTAGCACAAACTATGATCCAGCTACCGATCAGTGGTGTTGGTTGGCAGCTGCTACAAGCATGTAACTCTCGTCTCCTACAGATCATTGCCCCCCCTGAGCGCAAGTACTCTGTCTGGATTGGTGGCTCCATCCTTGCCTCACTGTCCACCTTCCAGCAGATGTGGATCAGCAAGCAGGAGTATGACGAATCCGGACCCTCCATTGTCCACCGCAAATGCTTTTAAACCGGACTGTTACCACATCTCACCTTTGATAAAACCCATAATTGCGCATAAAACAAGATGAGATTGGCATGGCTTTATTTGTTTTTTTTGGCGCTTGACTCAGGATTTAAAAACTGGAATGGTGAAGGTGACAGCAGCAGTCTTAACATGATGGCGCGAACGTCCCCAAAGTTCTACAATGCATCAGGACTTTGATTGTACATTTGTTTTTTTAATAGTCATTCCAAATATTGCATAATGCATTGTTACAGGAAGTTACTCGCCTCTGTAGAGGCAGCAGCCCAGCTCAAAGGAGCAGAGTAATGCTTGTCAGTAAATTATGTAACCCAACAAGTGTCTTTGTATCTGCCGCCTTAAAACAAAACACACTTGATCCTTTCTTTGGTTTTTGTCAAGCAAATGGGCTGTTCCCCAATTATAGATGTGAATGAAGGCTTTACAGTGCCCCTTGAGCGTCCAATGAGAAGTGGTGCCAGTATGTGGGGGAGGGGAGGGGCTACCTGTACACTGACTTAAGACCAGTTCAAATAAAAGTGCACACAATAGACTTGGCTGGTGTTGACTCTTTCTCACTTCACCGCACACACGGATCACATCCAGCTACTGGCTTTGGTGGGGAGGATGGGTGGGAAGGTAGGCTCCAGATGTGCAGAGCCTACAGCCAGAACAAGTCTCTCCTGGAACCTTCTCAGCTTCATTCCTTGGATCCCACCAAAGGCCAGGCCTGAGCCATTCCTCTGCCTCCTAGCTGCTAGGTGTCAGCTGTGCTAAAGCAGGCAGACTCAGCAGTGGGGACAAGTTTGTGTCCTTAAACTGCCCCCATCCATCCCCCTTTCTGCTTCCACCACTTCATCTGTGTGCTCCTAGAGGAATCAAAGCAGAGATGGCCAGATTGCTGTCAGAGTGAAATTAAAGCAATCCTACCCTGGCACAGGGAGGGAGGGAGGAAGGAAGAAGGGTGACCAACCGGATGCCTGCTATAGCCACAAAGAAGCAGACGACTATGGGTGCAGCTCTGATTTGGTAGCTGAAGCACTGAATCTTTCCTGCTGCCCAGTCACATCTGTAAAGGGGCTAGATCCAGAATCCCTTTCCCTAGACATAAGCAGCCTGAACTTCCCTTGTGGAGGTTAAAGGGCTGCTTAAACCCAGCAGTCAGGAGTGGACAAGACCTGACTACACTTATCTCCACATGTGACCCCCCCCCCCCCCCCAACCTGGCACAGTACACAGATGAAGGTATAGGGCACCTGTAGCTCCCAACTGCAGGTTGCTGAGCAGCTCTGACAATCCAGCAGGGAGGTAATGGCATAAGCAGGGTCACCAGCAAGGTCATGCCAGAAGTGGGGGTTGGAAGGAAAGTTGCTGCTGCAGCTCTCCACCTGCCCTCCACTCTAGTAAGATGTTCCCCTGGGAACTCTGGCTTTGATCTCTCACAGGGGTGAGCACTGCCTGATGTGCCCCAGGCAGAACTGTGAAGTCTGCTGTCACAATGCACTTCCTTGTAAGATTAAAAATCCTCATCAGAGTAAGCACATGCTCCTATCAATGCTAAAAATACCCAGAAATCTGGTACCTAGCCCATAATAATGCTCATTGTTTATAAGCAAAACCGATTGATAGTAGCATGCCATCAGCAGAGGCATTACTTTGTTGCATACCTCTAAGAGTAGACACACAAAGCCCCTTTGTGCTCAATCCTAGCTTTAGGGACTGTCCAGGCTTGCAAACACTAGTTTCCCTTTTGCATGATGTAACTGCTTCCACTGAAGTCAATAGCAAGTAGGGGCAGTAGGGGTTTTATTTAGAGAGCACCCAAACTGGGCTAGGCATAGCCTTGCTATGAAGAGCCACTCATTTCAAAGGATGGCTTTGAGATGAGGGGAGATATACAGCCCATATGACTGGCTGCTGTAAAGACCCCAACTGAGACCAAGCCTCCATAATTTTGGGTACTATGCAAACAAGCCCTGCTCCAAAGAACGTGTCTGAGCAAGGCAGGCACAGAGGGTGAATTGGCTTACCCCCAGTTTCTTGAGGTCCATCCGTATGCCCTGCTGTCTAGATTGTGCAGCCTCTCCACTACATACTGTGACATCTGTATTAACTTCATTTATTGATTTATTTTTTACGCTATAGGAAGCCTTGAGGGATTCAAAGGAGGATGTTCCAGCACAAACAACGGAACAGCTGGGCGGGGTCAGGCTCTCACCTCTCATCCTGTTGAGACTGAGAGTGGCTGACTAGAAACAGGCTGAACCAGTCTATAAGGCTTTTATAGTCTGCCTGCCTACCAGCACTAAAGGCCTGCCAATTGATCACCCTTCAAAACAGAATGAAGGCAGGAACCAATTTGAGACTAAAATTCAATCTTTATCTGCTTTTTTGGCCTTGTCCTGTTGTGCCTAGCGCCACCTACAGTATAAACCATCTTCCAGCTTGCAGGCCTATGTATTCTGCCTTCAGGAATGGCAGTGGAGCTCAGCTTACTTTTGAGTCTGCTGGCCTTGGTCTGTCACCCTATTAATATATACCTGGCTACGGATACTTACAGAAACTCAGTTTCCAAACACGTGTTCAGGAGGTTAGAGGATGATCTAAACCCATGTCTCTTAGCTTGTCCTTAGAGCGTGGTGATGCCATGGAGCTAGTGTATATGAGTCCAACTCCCGCTTTCCTTTCTGACCAAAGAAGTTGCTGTTGAAATGGTTGTGATACAAACGGAAGATTATGATGTAAGAGGTGCAGGGGAAAGAAACAGCAGGAGGCAGCTATTTATGAAGATCTAAGTGGCCAGGCAACTATCCTCAGCAGTAACAGACACAGGAAGAGCATAGACACATATATCTGTGTAACTAAACAGTGGGAATTGTTTCACTAGAGGATGTTTTTTGTGAGGTGGCAGTGCTTGGGTTTCCTGCTTACAAGGGCTTCTCAGTGAGGTCAGGGTTACCAAAGTGGTTTTGGAAATGCTTTTGCAAGGGCTTCTCTGATTGTTTTTCCCTTGCAGCCAGGGGTGAAAGTAACTTAAAGGACTTACCAATATGCCAGAGTCCTGCATGGGGGTGTGGCCTCAACTGGAAGAGGTGGGGCCTGTCAAGATTTAAAGGCCCTGGGGCACCGGCTGTGGCTGGGAGCCCCACGGCCTTTAAATCACCCCGGAGCTACCAGCTGCAGAGGCGGCTGGGAGCCTCGGCGCTCGGGCAAATTAAAGGACCTGGGGCTCCGGCCGCCGCGGAGCTCCGGGCCCTTTAAATCCCGGCCAGAGCTCCAGCAGCTGGGCTTGGGCTGGGAATTAAAGGGCCCGGGGATCCCTGCAGCAGCCGGAGCACCGGGCCCTTGAAATCCCCACCCGAGCCCGGCTGCCAGAGCTCCAGTGGCACTTTAAAGGGCCCCAGGCTCCCCTCAGTGGCTGGAGCCCTGGGCCCTTTAAATCACCACTGCAGAAGCCAGTCCAGTCCGGCACGGTGTACTGGCTATTGCCGGTACACCGTAGTGGACTGTACCGGCTTACTTTCACCTCTGACTGGACCGTACTGGCTTACTTTCACCTCTGCTTGCAGCTACAGTCAACCGACCAGTGAAGTGCACATGCTTCTTACAAGGTTCTTCTGGTATAGCTTATCGCCTTGGCTAACCAAGAACTTTATGCGTTATGCCATGTCGAAGCAACATGCATAGATTCTTATTAGGTTCCTTGGCTAAGGCTTGGTAATTGTGTCTCTTAGGCCTTGGCTACACTTGCAAATTTGCAGCGCTGCAGCAGGGTGTGAAAACACACCCTCTCCAGCGCTGCAAATTGCAGCGTTGCAAAGCGCCAGTGTGGTCAAAGCCCCAGCGCTGGGAGCGCGGCTCCCAGCGCTGTACGTTATTCCCCACAGGGAGGTGGAGTACGGTCAGCGCTGGGAGAGCTCTCTCCCAGCGCTGGCGCTTTGACTACACTTAGCGCTTCAGAGCGCTGCCGCGGCAGCGCTTTGAAGTGCAAGTGTAGCCAAAGCCTTAGTGATTACATGCTGGAGAAAAGAATTTTGTGTCACCCTGGGGAAAACATTACTCACTACTCAGGACTCTGAACTCCTGGGGTGTTTTCCTTTAGCAAGCGAGGGGATGTTTTTATACATAGTCATCTCTTCCTAACGCTAATTAGTGTTGAGCTAGATCTGGGAATTTCTAGCCATTTCATAGGTTTGAGGGTAATATATCTTTCCACTGACTCTAGTCCCACTGAATCGCTGGTCACTGGACGAATGCGTTGTCCTTGATCAAAAGTAGTCACGCCTGGTGCACTGGTTGTGGCAGAGGCCTGGGCGTCAGGAGACCGTGACGCTATACCCTGTGCTACCACTGACTCACTGTGACCATGCGCAAGTTCACAATGGCTGTGCTGCTTTTCTCGGCTGTAGATTAGAGAGACCGATACCCACCGTGGTAGAGTGGCTGAGCTCCTTAGAAGAAAGAGGCTATGGAAGGGCAGCGTGTTATTTACATCATTGCATGAGTTTGTCAGTGAACCAGGACATGGATTCAGCGCTAAATATAGTACGGTTATTCATCAAATGTATTTGCATTTCAAATAAGGCCCTCAGCTTCCCAGATGGGGGAGTCACTCTTGTGCCAGTCTCTGCTTTCTCACTTTATACCTAGCTGGGCTTCAGACCCTGGTCACTGATCAGTGAACAGGTGCTCCACACGTAATGCTGCTGGGACTTCCTCAGCGTACACACAATACAGAATCCGAGTGAATCCCTTTTTTCTTTGGCACTTTGGCCATTGGGTAAGTCGATTTCTCAGCCATACCTGGTATGTGTGTCAGTATTGTGGGTGCCAGTGACTAGGATCCACCCTCATTTGGATTTTTTAGGGGATTTTTCCATATCCTGCTGGAAGGCCCAAGACTTCCCATTTGTCTTAGCGTCACCTTCTTCAACCGTCTTTGAGACACCATGTCATGGGTTTAACCCTCAGCCTTCTAGCCTTAACTCAACTTCCCAGTCAATGCCACGCTTCATTTGAGTGGGAGAAGAAGGCTAATTGGGCCCAGCCTTACCCGGTTTTTCGTCCTTCTCCCCTAAGAGTGCTCAACTTTCACTAGTGATCTAGGTAGACACCAGCTGCAAGATGTGTGCTCTGTAGTCAGCTTGGGACCAAGGAAGTCACCTCACTGATCAGCTTATGGAGGCAAGCTATTGAAAAAGATTAGTGATGTCCTTGGTAAAGGAGATTGTTTCTTCTTTTGGGATTTAACGCCTGCATTAATTGATCATCAGCCTCTTTACTTTTCAATGTTTCCCAACCACCGGGAATATTATTGGGTGCCACCAGGTGGCGCTGTTACAGATAGCCTTACAAACTCTAGTTCAGTGGTCTCCAAACTTTTTTGATTGCGCACCCCAACAGTAAAAAAATTTTGAACATGCACCCCCTGCCATGCCGGCTCTACCATTTTTGCCAAAGCAAAACTGATGAAGAAAAAAAAAAAAAGCGCTCCTCCTGCTACGCACCCCCAAGGATCCTCTTGCGCACCCCCACTTTGGAGACCACTGCTCTAGTTAACAGAAAGTAGAGCTAGTTACACTGCAGAAGAAATGCTTATCGTTAGTGGTGGTGCAATTCTTTTTAGCAGCTGTGTGTAGCACCAGTGAAGGTGCAGAGCTGCTGGCTACAGGTTATACTCATGCAAACAAACCAAGCTATCATATGGTGTCAACGCATTACATGCCCCCTTTGGGAAAAGTCTATTGTCAAGCATCAGATAAAGAATGTTTTGACTGGGATTTTGCCATTGAAATGGGTTGTAAATATTCTTTGCTCTCAGAGGAAGAGTTCCATGTTCTGAAGCGAGTTTTGTGTCTGTTTTTTTTTTTTTGCAAAGTGGCTGCTAAACTACCTTATATAGTTGCCAGAGGTGGCATTGTGCTCTGGCTTGCCCCCTACCCCCCCATAACTCCCAGGTAGGCGGCAAACTGGTGGCAAGAGGGATGAGGCCGTGTCACATGCTATTAACTATTCCGACTTTCATTGCAACGCATGGACATCACCGGGGAGATTGCTGTAATTACACTGGGAGCCTTAATGGTCCCTACAGCAGCCACATTTACGTTCCCTCCACCTTCACCTTCTGTGCTACACCTTCTGGAGGCACAGCACAGACGCTGCCCTCCAGGTGTTCTACGCCTAGCACGCTGGCCCTGTTGTTTGTTGTTTCTTTTGCCTGTATGTTACATTGGAAATTCAAGTCTTGTCTACCCGTTTTGCCTGAAAAATTCTATGGACTAGAGAACAGGCAGGTTAGTGATCTCACCAATACTAAGCAAGTCAGTCCTGATTGAGGGGGGCTGTGTGATTGTTATTCAGACTTTAAAATATCCTTTTGGTTTGGTTTTGATAACTTCTGTTTAACTCCAGCACTTGCCAAATAGTGAGCATGCTACATGTCTTGTTAAAGATGCTACACTCTCTGCCATCAACCAATCAGGGATTGAAAGAGCTCACACTCCATAGCGCTGGGCCCTCCAAGGGACACTGCTAGCAAAACAGGTATGACAAGACATAAGGCTCCTGATATTTTGCAGGTTAAAAATACAATCACCCGCCAGTCTTTTAATACCCTGTTCATGGCTTCAGAAAGAAACAGGGCAACTACTCATTTTTGTCCTTTCTAGGTCATCTTTAAGGAATCCTTGATATGAAAACAAATCTAAAACCATACATGTAGCTACAGAAAATCCATCATTTTGGTGGTTTCTGGACTTGAGATTCAGCCATCAGTAGCCAGCAATGCAAATGAGGTAAGTTGCACTCACCGTCTGTTTGAAACTGCAATATAACGTTCCTGGGTGAGTCATCAGCAGTGGGGATTGAACCCTGTACTTCTGAATCTTAAAGCATGAGCTGCTGCACCTTGTGCCTAAAGAGGTGTTTCTATTAGCTGATGCTATAGAATATCAGAACAGCCATACTGGGTCAGACCAATGGTCCATCTAGCCCAGTATCCTGCCTTCTGACAGTGCCAATGCCAGATGCATCAGAGGGAATGAACAGAACAGAGCACTTTTGAGTCATCTATCCCCTATCATCCAATCCCAGATTCTGACAGTTGGAAGTTTAGGAACACCTGGAACATGGGCTTGCGTCCCTGATCATTTTGGCTAGTAGCTGTTGATAGAGATGAACTTATCTAATTCTTTTCTGAACCCAGTTATACTCTGGCCTTCAAAGCATCCCCTGGCAATGAGTTCCACAGGTTGGCGGTGCACTGTGTAAAGAAATACTTCCTTATGTTTGTTTTGAACCTGCCGCCTATCAATTTCACTGAGTGACCTCTAGTTCTTGTGTTATGTGAAGAGGTAAATAGCACTTCCCTATTCACTTTCTCTGCACCATTCATGATTTTATAGACCTCTATCATATTCCCCTTCCCCTTAGTCATCTGTTTTCTAAACTGAACAGCCCCAGTCTTTTTAATCTCTCCTCATATGGAAGCTGTTCCATATCCTTAATCATTTTTGCTGCCCTTCTCTGTACCGTTTCCAATTCTAATATATCTTTGTTGAGATGAGGTGACCAGAACTGGGCACAGTCTTCAAGACTTATCAACCTCTGCATGTGACCAAGTCACCACAAGCAGGGGACAAAGTGCCACACCGAGTAGGTGTGGGTTACAAAAGTCGGGTGAGCTCTACCTTAGCTTTCTTTGTCAACACTTGAGGTTTGCCTCAGTGCAGCTGCTACGCTAGCGGGGTCAGGGATCATTGCAAATATTGGCAAGGCCTTTGCATTCCCTCCTGAAAATGGATCCTGATGGAAGCCATTGAATGAACAAATTCATTTGGGAAAACAAAACTGCAATGCCCTGCAAAGCTAGATGTGTTACTAGTCAAACTTCATTTGAATACACCAATCAGAACAGGAAGCAAGGGCCGACTCATAGGCGGAGCCGGAATTGTGCTGGAGGGATCAGTAACTGCTGCCAAGGGTCATTTTCGATGACTTCTCAAGGGGTTCACTGAAATTTGCAAAGCTGAGTCGTGGTTCTGAATTATGCTAGGAGTTTGTGAGCAACCTCTCGGTCTTTTTGGAGCTAAAGTCTATGATGGAGTATCGCTTGTGGAACAATGTGAAGTGAGCTGCTGCCTTGCTCCAAGCAAACCACATCAGAATGGATCCATTGCTGTGGATGGGAGACATGGGCTTTGGGGCTAGCTTTTCAGTAGCCCAGGCGGTGTTACCTGACACCATTTAAGATATATTTTTTAAAACTGCTCCCCTCGCAATGTTTCTGGGCACAGATACAGTTAAATTTACGTTTATATGATTGTTATTCACTATATATTTGCAGAGTCCCTAATTCAATGAGGCAATGAAGTGACTGCCTCTTAGCGGTCTCACAACATACATGTTTCATAATAATAATACATTTAGCTAAATACACAATAAGAAGGTTCTCCGAAATGCATTGACCAATAAGGATGGATTCTTGTCTAGGTTTTACTGCTCATAAATTGTTTTAAACAATAAAGAGATAACTAACTAAAGTCAAATTAAATCTAAAGAACCTTAACCCCACAATTAAGCTGTGTGCAGCCTGTATACCCCATTTTCAGCTCATGGAGCAAACCTTGACTAAACAGATGGGTTTAATTTTTCCTATATGTTTATTTTTATTTCACTAGATATCGATTGAATGCATTACCATCCCATAATACTATTATTTTAGTGTATTGCAATAGCACGTAGAGGCCACAGCTGCGATCAGGGCCTCATTGTGTTTGGCATCACACAATGTAAGGCCACCACCCTGCAGCTTGATCCACACAAACGAAAGAGTCCATCTGCACGATCTGACTGCAGGATTGAGGCTTAATTGATGAATAAATGTCTGAAATGTTGTACTCTGTTTGCAACAGGGTACAATAAATGCTTTCAATGAGGGAGTAGCCTGTGACAGTAGATAGACAGGCCTTAAGGTAAAGTCCTATACAATTTAATAGGGCTGAAACCAGAGGCGGCTCTAGGATTTGCGCTGCCCCAAGCAGGGCGGCGTGCCGTGGGGGGTGCTCTGGCGGTCACCGGTCCCACGGCTCCAGTGGACCTCCTGCAGATGTGCCTGCGGAGGGTCCGCTGGTCCCGCGGCTCTGGTGGACCTCCCGCAGGCACGCCTGTGGATGCTCCACCGAAGCCGCGGGACCAGGAGACCCTCCACAGGCATACCTGCGGGAGGTCCACTGGGGCCGCCTGCCGCCCTCCCGCGGGACGCCGCCCCAAGCGCGCGCTTGGCGCACTGGGGTCTGGAGCCGGCCCTGGCTGAAACCAATATGAAGCTGCAGAAATTTCACGGGGTTCTATAGAAAGTAATCTGAAACCAGCATTACCAACTCTTATGAGTTTATCACAAATCTCACCATATTTGCTGCTTGTCTTAAATGTCCCAGCGCTCAGAGTCACGGGATTATGCAACAACCCTGGCTATCATTTAAAAAAAGAGTAAACTATTAGCTGCGATAAATGCTTGAAAACGTGATTCCCTAATAGCTCAGAAACCAGAAGGCAAGTCAAAAGGCCCCCTCCCCCATGTATAACTTTAATAACATATCCTGCTTTCTAAACCAAGTTTATGGGGTTTTTTTGGCACCTGACTCATTGTTTGGGGTTGGCAACTCTGAAAACCCTATGACTGTAGCATGGAATGAGATCTTTCATTGAGGGAGGTTTTGTTGGCCGAGGCTATGAGGACCTATGGCAGAGAGTCTAGAGACGATTTGCTGTGTAATCTCAAACCATGGCTCAAAGAAGGTTTGGAAAAATTGTCATAAGGGATCAGAGATTGCCCAGTGCCACTCCCAACATGACGGCTAGGAAGGGGGCGAGAGCCACTGCCACACTCAAGATGGCGGCACGAATGGGCGTCAAGGCCACTCTCAAGATGGCGGCAAAAAGGACGGCGCTAAGATAATGCCACTCCCAAGATGAAGGCAGGGGGCTGGCCTCGGAGAAAGAGCGGAAGTGAGGTCAGAGGTGCGCCGGAAGTGTGGGGGTGATCCTGAAGCCGGGGAAGCGGCTTGTTTAAGCGGCTCGGGAGGGCGGCCCGGGCTCTGGAGGCAGCTGCTGGGGGATCATGTTCGACCCGGGACAGGTAAAGCTGCGGGAGAGGGGCAGCGGCCCGGCGCCATAGCAACCCCCGCCCGGCGCCATAGCAACCCCCTCCCCTCTCAATCCGACTCCGCCCCCTCCTGCCTTCATCCCTCCCCACCAAAAACCCTCTTCCCTACGGCCCCTGCTGGCCCAGCTTCCCCGCTTCCATCCCCTCGCTTCCCCGTATCCCCCCCCCCCGCAAGGCCCTGCGCTGAGTGGGCCAGGGGGGCTGAGCTCTCCTAGCCCCCACTCTCGGGTGCGGGTGGGGGCGCCGCACTGGTGCCCCCTTGCTCTGGCGGGGGCCCTCGGTGGCAGCCCGGCGCCTTTCTCAACGATACATCAAACATCCCCCGTGATTCACTTTGTGGAATCCCCTTCATTGCCGGTTTTTAAGAATCGGCTGAACAGACATCTGTCAGGGATGCTCTAGCTTTATTTGGGTCTGTCGCAGGGCGGGGGGCTGGACTTGATGAGCTCTTCTCTTGAGATCCCTTGCAGCCCTACATTTCCACGATTCTAGCCTCTCGCGCCCCTGCTCCAGAGTTGTTTTTCTCCCGTTGATGTTGTTTTGGTTCGGTTTTCTTGTGAGACCCAAGGACTGTTGTCATACTTGTTTTTTATTAGAGCAAGTGAAAGCACCATGGAAGGGATTAGAATGTGAAAACAAATGGAAAGTAACCTTAGATCAAAGTAGGCTAATTCTCGGGCTTTCTAGGGGATCCTTTCACTTCCATGTCCGTGCCCGGACTGGTTATGGGTTGTTTAGTTAAACTGGAAGGGGGATTGTCTAGGATCTTACTAGTGGATGAATTCTTTCTGTGAGTTAGTAGGAATTTATAAATTGTGATCTTTGCTTCGTGCATCTTTTATCCATGAGAACTGCATAATAACTGTTTCTGACATGATCGTTAAAGGAGCGGTTCAGCTGTTTCAGTGCTCTAGCTGTAGTGTGTTGGTGGGGTCTGTGCTGGGTATTTGTTGTCTGTACTGGGGGCTTAAAATGTTTTCTCCCTAGTTTAGAAAATGTATGTCTAGACTTTTAAAACAGAGTTTGACCATAGGACCAAACTCATATATCCTATATGTTTAGGGTACTGCACTGCTTTCAGTCAGTTCAGTAAACTCAGTTTGAGCCCTTTTAAAGACAGGAGGAGAAATCCTGGCCCTCATCAAAATCAGTGGCAAAACTCCCATTGATTTCAGTGGGACAGGATTTCAGTGAGGGTCTTTAATAATCTAGTTTTGTTCTTATCTCTGTCTAGGCATGCTGTAAATGCCAGACACTCAGGCCTGGATGGAGAGGGAGAATGTAATATCATTTTGCTACAAAATCATTCCCAATGGCTGCTGCAGTGTTGGTGAGCTCTGGGATTAATAGTCTGTTAGCTGGGAATTCTTGCCACAACATGTGATCTCAAGGGAGGGAGGATAAAAAGGAAAAACAGAGGTGGAATATGGCTCTGCAATTTCTGTAGTTTCAAATGATGTAAACATCTGCCTTCAGTTTATTTGTACATTTTATGTCAGATGGTGGTGTAAAAGATGAGGCAAAGTAAGAGGTTCTTACGTAGGTCACATGTCTTGAGGGTAGGGGGACTAGAGGTGATAGGTTGCATTTCTGAAGAAGGGGGAAATCACTTTCCCAACTCCAAAGCAGGTCTTCGGCATTACTGGGAATTAACTAGCTTAGTAACAACACCATCGCAATAAACTACAAGAGCAGAATGAGCATAAAGGGGTTTTCTTCTGTTTCTAAATCAGCACTTAGGAGGCTGATGAATTGGCAAAACAAGGAGAAGGCACTACAGTAGTGGCAAGGCAGGAGTGCAAAATCAGATCTAGAGGAAAGTTTGGCTCTGTAGACAGTAGTAGACAATGGCTCAATACGTGAGGCTTAATCCATTTCTAACTCGGTTTATTTTATACGGTAAATCATGCTTTTTCCAGGTCTGTCTTTTCTCCTCTGTCTCTCATTAACTCCATAAGGCTTCTGAGCTGATTTGCTGCTCTTTCCTTTCAGGAGACGCTGAGTGCAGGGATTGGGGAGGACAGTAATGGCATCAACCTGATGGAGTTCTCAGATGAGATCCTTTTGCACATCCTGAGCTACGTTCCTTGCACAGACCTTGTTCTGAATGTGAGGAGAACCTGCAGAAAGCTTGCAACTCTTTGTCTTGACAAGAGTTTAACCCATACGGTGCTACTTCATAAAGAATATCAGGTGGGGAGACGCTGGTTTTATGCCCAGATGGGGCATGGGGATTGTGGTAAGCTGCCAGAGTGGGCTGCTTCAGAGAGTATGAAGACAGGCTGATTTCTCCAAGTACAAAACAAATCATAAACATAATTATAGCCTTATAGCCCTGACTTGGAGGGAAAGCGGGCGGGGTGGGGGGGAATTTCTCAAGAATTAGGACAGTTGGTAACTACTCCAGAGACCTAGTGTCACTTAAAGCCAATGTTACAACCACTTCTGGTTTTCCATATGGCTGTTTTTTTAAAAGAAAAGCTTAACTAGAATGTACAGTAGAACTATTTCAGAGTGCCAGTTGTATTCCAAATCACTTAACTAGTATTTAAAAAAAACAACCTAAATTGTATGTAACAGCCTGCAAGTGATAAACTAAAGGATTAGTAACAACTTGAAAACAAGTAGCTTTAAAAAAAGTTAAATGTAGCTTTGATCATTTCTGGCTTCCCAGGATGATGTTGTTAAGATGTCATTACAATGTTTCTTATTTCTTCAGAATTTGTTTCTCTTCCTGTTAGTGAAACACCCACATGACCAGGGGGAAATGACTACACAAAGTGCTGTCAAATACACAAAGTAAACTAAAACTGACAAATGAATTTTTCTGTCTCTTGGTTATAGAAAACTTAAGTGTTGTAATAATAGTAGGTAGTAAAAACAACTTCCAGGTAGAAGTGTGACTTTTAAGTTGATTGTCTCTCTAAGTGTAGGAAAGGGAGAAAGCATATTTCATCTAATGTGGAATAGGCTGGAAAGTGGGTGAAGCAGAGAGAAGAAGCAGTAGTTCCTCTGTCAACTTGAGCTGTTCCACAGATGCATAATTCTGCAGACATAGGGTCTGAAGCTGAGAAGCGGTGAATGCCTTCAATTCCTGTCAGTCATTGTCACTTAGCATCTGTTAGGACCAGTCAGTAATGCAGACTCAAACTAGAAACTAAATGAAATGTAATCTTCAAGATCCTAAGTCTGAAGGGTAAAACAAACTACCAGCAGTTACAACAATATGATACTTATATTGTGCATTTCATCCAAGGGTCTCAAAACACTCTAGTAGAGGGAATGTCAGATAGGAAACTGAGGCACAGAGAAGTGAGGCAGTATAATTAAGCATCCTCTTCAATGTTACTGAAGCGGTTTGTGTTTAAATACAGGTCAACAAGGACAAAGTGAAGCAGCTAATGAGGGGGATTGGAAAAGAGATCCACCAGCTGAACATGGCTGGCTGCTACTGGCTCCCCAGTCACACCATTGACCATGTAATACGATGCAAGAACCTGGTGAAGCTGAACTTGTCTGGCTGCCATCTCACCTCCCTCCGCCTCTCCAAGATGCTCTCCGCTCTCCAGCACTTGCGCTCACTGGCAATTGATGTAAACCCTGGTTTTGATGCCGGCCAGTTAAGCAGTGAATGTAAAGCCACCCTTAGTCGTGTACTGGAGCTCAAGCAGACCCTTTACACACCGTCATATGGAGTGGTTCCATGCTGCACCAGCCTTGAGAAACTGCTGCTCTATTTTGAGATCCTAGACCGATCCCGAGAAGGCTTAATTTTGTCTGGGCAGCTGATGGTGGGTGAAAGTAACGTCCCCCACTACCAGAACCTTCGTGTCTTTTATGCTAGGTTGGCTCCTGGCTATGTCAATCAGGAGGTGGTGAGGCTGTATCTGGCAGTGCTAAGTGACCGGACCCCAGAGAATCTTCATGCCTTCCTCATTTCTGCCCCTGGCAGTTTTGCAGAGAGTGGAACCACTAAAAACCTTTTGGACTCCATGGCTCGAAATGTATCTTTGGATGCTTTGCAGTTGCCCAAATCCTGGATTAATGGCTCTGGCCTCCTTCAGCACTTGAAGTTCAACAACCCTTTCTACTTCAGCTTCAGCCGTTGCACCTTATCTGGTGGCCACCTGATCCTGCAGGTTATTAATGGAGGGAAGGACCTCAAAAGCTTGACCAGTTTGAATCTCAGTGGCTGCATTCGCTGTCTGTCTTCTGACTCCTTGTTTCGGAAGGCAGAAGATGATATTGACAGCAGCATTTTGGAGAGTCTGGTTGTTTCCTGCTGCAATCTGAGACATCTGAACCTTTCTGCTGCCCACCATCACAGCTCGGAAGGCCTCGGGAAGCATTTGTGCCAGCTCCTGGCACGGCTAAAGCACCTGCTGTCTTTGGCACTGCCGGTTTGCTCCATCACAGATGTTCCTACAAATACAGACAAGCCACCTGTGCAGTCTATGACTAATGTGGTGCCCCCAGGCCTTGGAAAGAAAATCCGGATTGGGGTGCCAACATACACCAAGAACTTCTTGGAGCAGTCAAATCAGAAATCTCAGTCCTCTGTGTTTTGGACTCTATTGGAGAACCTCCCATTTTTGAAAAACTTGGAGTTAATTGGGTCCAACTTTTCCTCTGCCATGCCCCGGAATGAGCCAGCAATTCGGAACTCACTGCCCCCTTGCAGCCGGGCACGGAGCGTTGGGGATTCAGAGGTGGCTGCCATTGGCCAGTTGACCTTTTTGCAGAACCTCACTTTAGCACAGCTGCCTAGTATCCTGACTGGTTCTGGACTTGTTAGCATTGGATTGCAATGCCAGCATCTGCGGAGTCTCTCATTAGCCAACCTGGGCATGATGGGAAAAGTGGGCTATATATCTGCCCTCATGGACATGCTGAAGCACTGCAAATGCTTGAGGGATCTCAGGTGAGGGCCTGTTATTGATCTCCTTTTTTATTCATGCATATCTAGAAAGGTGTCTATGTGGAGGAGATGGGAATCTTATTGGACCAACGTAAGGAGGACAATATATTAGCTTTCAGGTCCCATGGAAGGTAGCTGTGATGGCCTGAAAATTAGGGGGTTTTCGTCCTGGATAGCAGGATTGTGGAGATGGGAGTGGAATGTGTGTTCTGTATTGTCTTTGAGAAGCAGAGCTGGTCTGTATACCCTCAAGCCCCTGTGGCCTCCAAGGAGGACATATTCCTAAGACTCTCTCTTGGCAGTGCAGAGCATTGCAAGTTAACATGTTGGTCTACAAAGAGCTGTCTCCTCTCTCCTGATCTCTTATCGGACCTCTGGTTAGCTCTCTTAACTGGTGTTTGCTCTATGATAATGCAGAACATTTACCCTCCAAAAGCTCTATTCATTGCCGCTTCTGAATTGGCCTTTCTCCATAGGGTCTGAATGCTTTAACTGTCATAAACAAAGGTAGCATGACTCATCCAGATACATAAAGAAACCTCTACTATAGCTAAAGAACAGTGATGGAAATGACCTGGTGTGAATTCTGTAAACATTCTCACAACAGGTTTCTTCATGAGCTATGAAGATGGCACTTAAGTCAATAGAACTGTTTATTTTAAAAACATCTTTGTGTTGGTGAAAGCTGCAGGATTCAGAGCTCAGACATCTTCTGTCCATAGCAGGTGCAGCATGGGCAGTGGCAGTAGAAGCCAGGAGAGCAACTTAGCCTTTGGCTTTGTCTACACGAGGGACTTTTGTTGCCACAGCTATGTCGGACAGCGGTGTGATCGCTGACCAACGTAGCTATGTCAGCAAAAACCCTAGCGCAGATGCAGCTATACTGGCAAAGCTGTGCTTTTACTGATATCGCTTGTTTCACTTGGGGGTCGGTTTTATGCCAGTACAAAGCACAAATTTGTCATTATAGCTGTATCCTCACTAGGAGTGTTTTGCCAGTCTAGTATACTGGTGGTCCTATGCTGGTAAAGGGCTTCTAATGTAGACCTGGCCTTTGAGAGGCTAAACATCGTCAAAAAGAGCTAGTTACATAGCAAGACTAATCTTTGGAGAAAACAATTTGATGTGCAGTGGTCACTTCTGTTTGGCCAGGCCCAGAGAACTTTGCATCCAGGGACTGTGGTAGCCTGTCCTCAGGAGTGCTCAGTCTGTGGTGGAGAGGGTGTACGCAGCTTCCCACAAAGGAAAAGCCCACGTCTCCCATGGTAGTAGCATAAGAGCACTCTTCTTAAGGTGTCATAACTTTCCAAATGGAGTTGGGGAAGGTTTTATCTGGAGGAGCTGCGCAGCATTTAAAATCTGGCAATAAAGTTGTTAGTTGAAAACCGGATTGGGTGTCATTTGGCTAATTTCCCCCCCCGCCCCCCCCAAGAATCTTCTGCAAGCCTAGAAATTAATTTCGGGTGATGTTACAAAGCAGCAGTGTCACCTAGTGAATAAAATAGAGTATTACTAGCGTGCATTTTTCTGCCACTTCCCCTACCCATGTTTGGAAGTTATTAACCCAGAAAATAGGCGCCAGTGTGTCTTTGTGTCAGATTCACATTAGGATGATGACATATTGTGAAAAATCAGGCAGGTTTCTGATTTTCAGTTAACGCAACTGGAAAATTGAGTATAATGCAGGATCTTAAGTGATAACCAAGTATTGCTCACCTCTGTAGTGAATTGCTGGGTAGCTATCAAATAAAAACACCATCCCACAAGCATCCATACTGCCAGAAAGTTCTGGACTGGCAAAACATGATGTAACAATTATCAGGATGAAGAGTTGCTCAGATATGCCCCCATACCACAAAAGGCTAGATAGAGATTATCCAGTCCAGGGTGGGATTGCCTGCTGGTTGTCATCTAATGGATTACATGTCTCCAAGCTCCTGGCTCTGCTGACCCAATGACTGAGTCTCATACCTGCTTGGAGATCCTTCTGGCAAACCTGGACTGAGTGACACTGACCTTTTGCAGTGGAGCTAGTTTCTGTAAAATGGTTATTTGGACATGCGGAATCTGGTTAGGCTGCAAGTTACAGCATGGAAGCTGATAGCTTCCAGAAACTTCCGTAAGGGGGGGGGGGATATTTAGTACTTTCCACTGTGAATTTTCAAATTGACACATTCCTTTCTGAAGTGGTCCATGTGCTGCAGACTGACTGTCAGATTCCTTTACTAAATCAAATCCAGACCAGCTCTTCAGCCCATGTGAAATATCGGAGAGGTTGCACAGAATCTTGTGCTGACAGATTTTTCTCTGATTCACCCCCCCTCCCCCTTCTTTCACCATCTCCTCTCCGCTGACCTATCAGGGCTTGAAGATGTTCAGCCTGGTGGCTCAAAAGCACTAGGTCTCCATCAGTATCCGTTGTGAATCAGTTTTTCATACTTAGTTCACTCTGCCTGGAGTCTTACCACCCTCTAGGCAACAAGCTCAATGTGACCAGCTCGCTCAGCATTTGGTCTGCTGGAGCAGCAGGGCCCCATGGTCCATGCCAGCTACTAGCCTTCTGACCAGATGCCAAGTAGCCAAGTCTGGGCCTGCCTTAGTCTCTGTTTGCTGATGTCATGTAAACTGCTCATTGCTGAAGGGTAGCACTCTATAAGCACGAGGGCTGAGAATGGAATATGGTGCTCCCACTCAGACATGAGACTATCATGTGTACTGTGTATATAGATAGTGCTAGACCACTCCTGATCTCTGAATCCACCAGCTGTTTTCAAGTGGGAGCAACACATGGCTCAATTGGAGACACTCATTGTACCATTCACAGCCCCAAACGAATGCTGCATCCCCCACTTGTTTTAAAGCAGCAGACTTAAAATTTATCCTCTGACTTGTTTGTGTTTTTCTTGCAGGCTAGAGCAGCCGTACTTCAATGCTAACACCCAGTTCTTCCAGGCACTGAGTCATTGTTCTGCTCTCCAGCGCCTTTGTATCATCTCCCGGAGTGGGACTCTGCAGTTTGATGCAGTGATGTCATTCATGGCCAACTGCCTTGAGGTCGTCATGTGCCACATGTTTATGGGAGAATCTCTCACAGTTTGCAAAAATCTTCAGCAGACCATTTTACAGAGGTGAGTGAGAAAGGGGCTGAGGTGGGATTCTGGGGCTGTTCAGGATTTATCCCCATTGCCTTTCCCTCCAGCGTTTATATGGGCCAGGTGTGGGAGCACTGTGTAGTGTTCTCCTGGCCTTTTAGCATGCTAAGAAGCTGACAGGTGAAATTTAACTCCTTGGCGCAGAGGGTGGCCTCTCATTTTAATAAGAGCCAGTCAATGAGCTACTTGTAGGTATTCTGGAAGGTTTTTTTTTAATCCCCTTGTCCCATCATGATTGATTTGAAGCTTCAATCTTACAGTTACATGATAAGTCAAATGACAACTTCATGTAAACAAAAAAAATCTGGCAGCATTTTAAGTACTGAAGATGCCTGACTTTGAGCCTTTCCTCCTTCCCCACAAGTAACTCCAGCTCATTCACGGACCACTAATCCCTTGTGAATGTCGCTTACTGATAGCCCCAGTAGAGCAGTTCAAAGTCTTCTGATTGGCTAAGGGGGGTTCTTTTTGGTGGAGCCCTTGCATGTCTGGCAGTTCTTAAAGCAGTCTTGTCTAGCCCCTTGCAGTGTTCTGAAGCTCACATGGTGGGAAGCGTTTGTGTATGAACCGTGAACTCCTTTTGAAAATAAAGCTTTTAATTACACTTGGCATGGTGGCAGCCATCTCACAAAGTAGTTCCCATTCAACAGAGACTTCACACTATTTTTTTTTCCTTTTCTTAAGGCATTTGGTGTGTTTTCTTAGTCACCTACTGTGGCTTTCCTCTATTACATTTTAATAAAAGTTTCAAATCAAATGGCAGTATTATTATTATTGCATCCTAGATGGTAGTTCTACCCCAGCCCTTCCCCAGCTTCAGGCTTGTTTTCTAGGATTAAATCCAGCAGAGGCTATGACTGTATTATCTACCTAGCAAACTATGTACAAGACTGCTTATTACTGCCTCTAGGAGCATGCTTGTTCCTTTGGGATAGTAGCTATTGGAAAACATACCAACATCTGAGTAAATAAAGTCCCTGTGATGTGTCAACCATTTTTTGTTTTACTGGGCTGTCATCTCCGTAAAAGCATTTCCTTATCAAATTCATTTGTGTGCCATGGGGATCTGTAGAAAGATCCAAAAATCCCCTGTCCACTTTTCTCCTTCTATATGCCTGTTCGAGATGTCATTGCAGTGCTGGCCAGAATTTTAATATCGTTTTATTATGCAGAGCTATACTATTCCTCACCCGTATTGCAGATCTCCTTCTCCTCCTCTTTTCTGTGCTACATATCACTTTTGTAAATGCTGTGTCTCTTTATATTTTAACCCCCAGTAATTTTCCAAAGAGCAGCTGATGCCTCATGGAAAATGCTGAAAACTGTCTTATATTTAGAAACAATTCTGCCTGTCATATTATTATCCTTCCCTTGTGTTTTATTAATAGGGATGTTTGTATGAAAACAGGATCTTTGGGGGTTTTTTAAAGAGAGCATCTGCTCCTGCTGTTAATTCCCCACCTGAAGTCATAATCCTCTGACACTGTAATTGGTGGCTCTGGAAACGATTTTGATGTCACGTAAGATTATGACTTCAGGAAGAGGATAAGCAGCAGGAGCAGATGCTCTCCTAAGCAACAAAGATCCTGTTCTCGTGCAACTGTCTCTAGTAATAAAATACAAGGAAAGAAATACAGAAAATGATGTGTAAGCAGAACACGAAAGCTTCCATGCCACATCAGCGAGTCTTTAACCATGTGACTTTTCCAGCGTTACCATTTTAGTCCTTGTACAAATATACCTTCAAATGGGGTCAATAATTGACTCTCCTGACTGTGGTTTATCTGCAACTGTGAGGGTAAAAAGATACGCAGTAAAATTGAGAAGAGATTATTTTTGCTAGCTAGTTCATTGCGAGGGCTTCGGGGGAGAATTGTAGTTTGCACAGTGTAGCTCTTTAGTATGCTGGTATTGTACCCCCAAATCCAGCAATCCAATACTACAGAAAACACCCAGCAAATATGAGATTCAAATATCTTTATTCCAGAGTAAGAAAATAGTGATTTTGCTTTGGAAATGATTTATATGGGCTCAGTGTAAGGCCAGAAAACATGAAGGGCTAGTGTGTGTGGGGACGGGGTGGGGAATCTCAAAGCTGAACATTTTTTGTTTTCTTCCCTCCCTCTGAGCCGTGTAGGAGTACATCAGGACTTTCTCTGGCACTGCTATGGACTAGATGATTTGGTCTGGATTCTGGAGGATGGCTAGTTTTGAATGGGGAGGTGTACCTTAAGTGAGATTAATTGTCATTTTAAAGCAGGGGTGGGCAAACCTTTTGGCCTGAGGGCCACATCTTGGTATAGACATTGTATGGTGGGCCATGAATGCTCATGAAATTGGGGGTTGGGGTGCGAGGGGGATAGGGATGAGGGCTCTGGCTGGGGGAGCGGGCTCTGGGGTGGGGCTGGGGATGAAGGATTTGGGGTGCAGGAGGGTTCTCCAGGCTGGGACCGAGGAGTTTGGAGGGCGGGAGGGGGATCAGGGCTGGGGCAAGGGGCTGGGTTGGGGGGGCTCAGGTGCAGGCTGTAGGCGGTGCTTACCTCAAAGAGCTCCCGGAAGCAGTGGCATGTCCCCTCTGTCCAGCTTCTACGCGGCAGTGTGGTCAGGTGGCTCTGTGTGCTGTCCCACCTGCAGGTGCTGCCCCTGCAGCTTCCATTGGCCCCAGTTCCTGGCCAATGGGAGCTGTGGGGGGCGGCGCTTGGGGGCAAGGGCAGCTGGCGGAGCCCTCTGGTTGCCCCTACGCATCAGAGCCGGAGGGGGGATATGCTGCTGCTTCTGGGAGTCATGCGGAAAGCCCCCGACCCTGCTTACTGGCTGGAGCACCAGAGCGGGGCAACCACCTGACCCTGCTCCCTGGTGGGAGCTCAAGGGCCAGATTAAAAGTTCTGATGGGCCAGATGTGGCCCGTGAGCCGCAGTTAGCCCACCCCTGTTTTAAAGGGATTTGGAGAATTGAAGGGCGACTATTAAAGATGCAGAGGTGCTCTTGCTGGAGCCTTTAGAGTTTGGAGTGTTCAGAAACATGGGCTAGAGCCGTGATATTCGAACGCTGGTCCATGAAGGGACTCATGCTGGTGATCCGGGGAGAGCGGACTGGTAACATGGTGCTGTTTCTCTCTCCAGCTGTTGAGTTACATTAGAGGAAGCTGAAAGTTATTATTATTATTATTTATTTTTCTAATACTAATTTTCCTTGTAGGTAATTGGTGCAGCCTTCACAGGGATGTTGATTGACTGTCAGCACAAAGGGAGGTTGCCCATAATCATAAAGAGGAAGGTTGATGTTTAGGAGACACTGTTCTAATACCCAACGTTTGAGAATCCTTGTCTGGTAGATGGACCACAGGGGGAGCGGAGGCAGGAACTCTGGTGTTCCAATACCAGCTTGGTATTGCCTTGCTTTACGCCCTCAGTTAATTTTCTTAAACTTTCTCCTCATCTGTAAAATGGGGATCATATTTGTGCCTAACTCGCTGATTGACTAGTGGGAGGCCCGGAAGTTTAGCTCCTGTTGGATAGAGATGAAGAGGTTGATAATTGTAGCCTTTTAGTCTTGTGGCTACTATAGGCAAGAAGCTGCATAGGTCCAGCTTTTCATGGAATTCATTTTATGGTAGGGTTCCTGGATTCTGCCGCACTGTGCTGTGGGTGGGGGGTTCTCGAACAGGATCATCTCGTTGCCGTAAGCGTAGGCTTTTAACAAATGAATTTTCACATTCAACTCAGTGCAGTACCCTCTCTGCATGCATTGGTGTTAAATTCTGGTTTATGTCCCAACATCTTTGATGCGCTAGAGATGTTCATATGAACAGCACAGTTGTAACATAAAAGTTGCAGGGGTGAAGCTGGGTTTCCTGGCAGTTGGGTTTTTGGTCATTAACTGAGAAGTAAGAGGTATTACAGTAATTGGATGCTTATGCTATAATGATCAGTGAAATAGCTAACAATGTCGAAACTTAAATTATTGTCAGTCATAAGAAGATTTGGGCAGTTTGCACCTCTCAGAGCTAGTGTGTCAGGCTGTCTACAGAGTCAAGAATAGATTGCTGCCTCAGTTTACGCTTGCTTCATGTTTTCAAGGTTTTCTTCCCATCATAAGGGGTAGAAACCATTTTTATTTTAAACAAAAACTTCAATTTTGGAGCACAGCTCTGTGGTAGGAGGTGCCTTGCATGGCTGTGGAATATATTGCGTCCTGACTCTTGACAACTTTATAACTGGAAGGCTTTGTGTAAATGTTGGCTTGGAGCCAGCTTCAGAAATATAGTTGTCCCAGTTGGTAGCTGAGTATTAATGGTCTCTGTGCGTGTAGTTTATTTCAGTCTCTAATGTAGATGCATATTTGTGAGCTTTTAAACATTGGTATGTTTGTGGTATTTGGTTCTAGCTTCCCTCGCCTGTTTGCTATACATGTGTTGGCTGTGGTGGTCACCTTTTCCTCCAGATGCCTCTGATATAATTTTGTGTCCACTGCACTGGCACACAGTAGAGATTGTAGAACTGATATGGAGCCCTCCCCTGATAGTTCAGCAAACAGGATGACAAGGCCATATTCCCCTCTGAACTGCAGAGGAGACTTAATTACTCACTGTAAGCAAATATGTTTCATGGCATTTGGGATGGGGGTGGAAGGGTGTTCTGTCATTCACTTTTCATGTTGTCCAAGCACACACGAGTCCCTCTTAGGAGAGGAAGGAATTAGAGCATTAATCTGGGACTTGGGAAACCCAAATTCAGTTCCCTGTGCTGCCACAGACTTTCGATGTGTCCTTGGATAAATCACTTAGTATCTCTGTGTCTCTGTTCCCGATCTGTGAAACTGGGATAGTGGCTTTGCCTTGCCTCATGGAAAGTTGTGAGAATAAATATATAAAAAGATTGTGAGGGGCCCAGATTCTTTGGTGATGAGGACCATCTGAGTACCTAGCTAAAAATGGAGCAAATGAGAATACTGCTGTTTCCTTTTTAGATTTGCACATTACCACTACCAGAAATACACTTCTGAAATATTTCAGTCCAGATGGGCGTTAAATTTACTTAAGTGGGCGTTCTGTTAACACTGCTCCACGTGTTAATTCTAGAACCGTACTGTAAATATTATGTTTCATGAATATGGAGCATGACGGTTTTAGATTCCAGTCTGACCAATTCTGTTGAGCAAGAAAGTTTCCTCAGGAGGCAAAATTAAATGCTTTCTTCTGGGATTTGTTTTACCAACTCTTGCTGTAGATTTTAAAAATAGTTGTACGTAGCCAATGTGTCAAATCCTGTTCCAGCCAGACACTTCTATAGCGTTAGGGCATTACTTTCTCCAAGCTGCTTTCCCAGAGTAGATTTCTGAACTGTAGTTCTCATAAATCTCCACTAGATAGAGCTGTGGTATATAGTAGATCTACCACCAATGTTGACTTGTGTGTTGTGGGCCATGTATTTCTTCACCCCAGAAATCTTGCAAAAAAGGATGGAATTCAAATCACTTTTGCATAGTACTTCTACGTGGCACCATTAGCGGGCACGGTACTACACAAATGCTGAAGAGAAGTTCCTTTTCCTGCAGAGTTTACCAGCAAAAAAAATGGACTGCAGAAAGAGGTGTGGTATTAAATGTTTGGCAAATGTCTTACTGGCTCCAGGGACTTTTTTTTTCCCCCTCCCAGTTTATTTTTAATCATTTGCAACTGGTAATACGCAATCTTTAGAATATTAGACCTATAGCACCTATCACTGCAGCAATTTTTAGCCACACTTCAATAGTAAATAGTAGAAATCTCTGAAAAGTCCCTGACAGGACACCATAGAAACAGAATGGAAATGCAACTATAGCTCAGCGATAAAAAGGCCTTTATCAGTGAGGATTTTTGGAATATAACATAACATTGGAGTTAGGATATTTATAGTAATGGGATCACAGTTAAGACTGAGATGTCAGATCAGAGCTGGACAGCTTGTGGTTTCAAACTAACTGCAGCGTTTTGAGGAGGTATGTGATGAAGGGTGGTGATTGCACTGCTTGGTACAGTTATTTATCTCGAGAATGCATGATTATAGTACCCTATACTTGCTGCTACTATTGAAGTCTGCTGGCTAGCAAGGGAGTGGCCAGCTACTCTAGCAGCGTTAGTTACACGGTGATCCAGGGGACTGATGCAGGGTTGGGAGCCAGACACTCCTGTTTTCCAGTCCTGGCCATATAACTTTCTTGTGTATGGCCTTGGACAAGTCTGCCTCTGTTTTCCCATCTGTATTGGTTACCTGTCTCCATAGGGCTGTTGAAGGTTGTTTATGCAGTGCTTTGTGCCTTTAAAATGGTGTGTTTAGTATTACACCAGTGCTGCAAAGTGACTGACTCCACAGTTCTATTCCTCTAGCCACACTGTTCCCAGCAGAATCCTTGGAACTGGAGACTGGGGAGAGAGGAGGAAAAGAAGTACCAACTCATCTTTTCCAACCCCCTGCCAGTGTAGAGTTCTTCCCAGCATTGTCAATGGAGTGCTGTGTCTAGTTTGAATTGACTTCGGCAATAGGACTCCTACCACTTCCCTGGCGTGGCTATTCCACAGTCTAACTAGACGTCCCTGTTAGGAAACTTTCCTAGTATTTAGCCTAAGTCTTCCTCTGCTCATTTTCATCCTTTTCTAACCCTAAACTCTTGGATCCTCCTAAATACTTTCTCCTACGGTGATGGTTACACCTTTAAAATGTTTATCCAATTCCCCACCCCCTGACTCTCCTTAGTTGTCATTTAGTCTAGCTATGACTATTTAATTCTCCCTTTCCTCAGAAGTCAGTCCTCCCACCCCATTCATCATTGTAGCTGTTCTTCTCTGAAAGTCCCTCCAATTGGTCAACCTCTTCCTAGCGAATGCACTTTTTTGACCCACTGGATTCTTATTCCGCATGATGCTCAGTTCAGATTTTGGTTCAAACTCCATGACTCCTATGGATGTTACTGACTTGCAGAGCTAAAGCTCAGGGGGAAAAACCCTGTGAGGGTGAGAAGCTAGTGCAAAATTACTAATCTTTGTGAATTCTGCAAAATTCTCCACCATCCTCTTCTACGCGGCCCACTCTGATGTTGTGATTACCTTGACGTTGCAAAGAGTGGGTATTACTGCGTATGGCTTATGCTAGATTTAAAGCAGAGTCTTTGCCTTCTCTTCTCTCCACTTCTTTCTGACCTTGAAAAACGACCTCCTAGTACACTGCTGTTCTTTGTGAACCCAGTGTTGGCATGTTAGCTGCCAAACCCACTTCACTAGCTTAAGCATATTGTGGACTTGGTCCCTGCCTCTGATTGCAAGAAGGCTTAATGTATCGCTAGACTGGTATAGTGAATCATTCAACTCTTGTTCCAGCTTTCATTATCTGTTTGTTTCCTGCTCTTAGAAGCCCCTGAATCATCCTGTCTCAGACTGAATTAATAATAAACTGCATCCATGTCTGCTTACGTTACCCATTGGAGTGCTTGGTGGGATTTGACTGTATTCTGGGCATGGTGTTGCAACCATCATTAGTACTGCCTAGCTTCAACATGGGCCAGTTACGGATACCTCTCTATGGGCAAGCTAATCTGATTTATAGGTGCATCCCTGATGGGATTTTAATATTTTCTTTTTGGGGCCACCCATCTATCCCCTTTCTGGCTGCATTCCAGTTGTTAGACTGCACCACTCCTCCTAATTACTTGTATGCATGCTGTGGTGGGTACTCAGTTGAGGACGTGTTAGAGGATTGCATGATCTGGACACAGTCCTCCTCAAATAGATCTATAGCCCCGTGTCCTATAGAGCATGATCTCTTACTTTCTCCTGGCTCTGCAGTCCTAGTGGAATCTCTGCCCTGGTACCTCTTTGCGTACATGAACGTGGGTGTGAACGGAAGCGTAACTTCAATGTGTTTCCAAAGTAGAAAATGCACTTACTTGAGCAGCTATTGCAATAATATCTTAATCTGCAGAAGATGTTAAGAAAAAACTTCCCAATGTGTTTCAGCTTGTTCTGGCAGAGTGCTGCTCTAGGACTTGTGCTGGGTGCTCTGGCATCTTTCCTTTGGGTCTCGTCTCTTAATCTCCAACTGCCCTCTCATGTCTGACTGCTTGGTCTGTAGCTCAGTGGGCATCATAACTTCTACTTCTTCAGTACCCCCAAAATCTCAAAGCACCCTATTGTTATGAAGTTAGTGATGTATCATCCCCATTTTACAGATGGAGAAACTGAGGCACAGAGAGATGAAGTAATTTGCCCACACACTCACAGTGAGTGTGACAGATCTCACTCCCTGTTCATATTTCCTACCCACAACACTATCCTTTCCCTGCTGAGAAATGACATTGTGTCAATGAAACCTAGGGACAATCAGCAGGATAATCTGGCTTGTCATTACTTGACTGGCTTCCAAATAGTCCTGTCCACACCCATTGGTCAGAGTTTGGAGGCTGTAATTAAGAGCTTTAAAATGAGGAAAATGATGGGGCTCCTTAGGATGCCATTGGGGACAGCTCGGTCATAGCAGATGTGGGGATGAAGAGACCCTGCTACCAAAAAGCGCTTTCAAAACAGAGCTGTACTGTAAATGTGGCTGGTTTTGCTGAATATGAACAAATTGAGGATATTTTAATGAACCCAAGAATCTTGCTTTCCTGTGAAGCTCTTGACTGCAACTCCTGCTCTGGGGTTATGAGCTGGAGTCTGCTCATCATTGATATTCCAAAGGGGTCCACAGCAAGAATGGCACAGGGGAATTGGCCCATTTTACAGTGGCTACAAACCAGCTTTGTACCCCTCTTGGGAGACTCCGTGAAGGACAGGTAGATGTAAATGGCGCTCTCTGCCTCATGAAAGAAGGCACCTTGGGGATAATTATACCAGCACATTCCAGGGAGCCAGAGCTCTGGCGCAGCTGGAAATTAGCCCTATAGAAGTTATTGGGGTAGGGAGGTGTGTGTGCGCATGCGTGCATGTTTGTTTTGGAGATTGTCATAACAGGGTATGACAATTGAAATTTCCTAGTGCCAGTGTAATGTGCTGGAAATGACCCAAGCAGCAGAACCTAATGGTGTGATTGGAAGGAGGAGAAAAATGCATATCGGTCATGCCACTTAAGATGACCTGTCTGCCACTCTGGCTCACAATCTTTTTTATACTAAATCCACTGTGAACTGTGCAGTGTGTGTGCCCTGCTGCTCACGTGCTTATTGTAGCTTCTGCCATGGGAAGGGAATTTCAAGCCCTGGCATCGCGCGTAGGCTTCAGCCCTACATTTAAATCTCAAATGTCTCTTCCAGTGAAAACAAAACTGCTGGAGTTTCTGGCTTAAGGCGAAACAATGTGCACATATGCACACATGTGGCTGAAAGAAATTAATATGACCAGATATAGGGCAAAATCTGAGTTGTACTGAATTCCCCTTTCCTGGTTAATTAGCTGCTTTCTGAAGTAATGCTCCAAAGTTAGAAGGTGATGTGTAAGTGCTGTTACAAAATGGTAAGTGGGTGTCAAGGAGTCTAAGATTGTATAATTTACACACTGAGATGCTGGCAGGAGGTAAGCTGGAGCATGGTAGGATTGGAAGAATAGTGCAGAGGTTCTCAAACTGGGGGTTGGGACCCCTCAGGGGGTTGCAAGGTTCTTACATGGGGGGTTGCAAGCTGTCAGCCTCCACCCCAAAGCCCACTTTGCCTCCAGCATTTATAATGGTGTTAAATATATAAAAAAGCATTTTTAATTGATGGGGGGGGGGGTCGCACTCAGGGGCTTGCTATGTGAAAAGGGTCACCAGTACAAAAGTTTGAGAATCACTGGAATAGTGGATTAATTCTAAATGGAGACCAGATCCAGTTCAACCAAAGGGTACCCTGCTCCCCCCCAAATCATGGCACTCTTGGCTGCCTACCAGTATTTCTTCCTCCCTATTCTCCATGTAGGGTCCCAAAACTCCTAGATGGTATCCTCTTTCCCCCCTCTCTCCTGTGGATCTACATTTGGTGTCTTTGTGACTCTCCTAGCCCAGGTCCTGAATTTGTGGATTCATGGATCCTGCCTTAATCTTCTAGCAGAGGAGCTGGAGGAGTCCTCCTCTAGTTGCTTTTCCTACTACACAACGAGGGGATGGAGGAGAGGTGTGTAAGTTATACCAGCTTAGCTGCCCTTACACCTACTTACTGGCATGTGTGAAGTGATGTGCCAAATTCAGAAGATGCGTAACATACAGAACCTTTGTTATATTCCTGTGGCGGTCTCTGCAGGAGCATGGGGAGGGGGAGATTTGTTTCAATGCAGGATGTCACCAAGTCCCTTCAAAGCCCCTCCTTATAATGGAGAGAAAATAAGTTGGTACAGTGCCTACCACACTAGGGCCTTTTTCCGAATAACAGTCTCTGGGAGCTACTGCAATTCAAATAACTAAATTGTGGTATTAATAATCTGTGCCCTAGTGTTGCATAATCTTTGCTAAACTTTGCTTGTTCTCAGCTACCTTTCTATGCAACTTTAGTAGGTGGAGTTTAAGGAGCTCATTCTGTTTCCACTTTAAAAGTACATCTGACAGCACATATATGGGTGTTTGCCATGAGATAATGAATTCAGTCTAGTGACTCTTTTGTCCTGGAAAAAATCAAGGAAATCTGATTGAAGTACAGATTTGCTTTCAACTTTTCCTTCCTTTTTGACTTTGCCCATGACCTACATATTGGATCCTGCCGTGCCAGTTGGAAATAATTGAGATTGTAGTGTAGGTTATTTACCAGACTGTTCCTTTGAAAATACTCGTGCTGTGCCCAGTCTGCACTCGCTCTGACATAATTTTGGGGCAGGCAACAAAACTCCATTAACCCTTTTTGGCTAACAGCCTTGTGCAATACATTAAGTGTAATTAAAGGACAGGATAGGAAGGCAAGGTCTTGCATTTTGCTAATGCCAGAATGAATTTTAAGTGTGCCCTGCATCACAATCCATGTGTCCATTTTCGAGCTCCAAGGATGACTATAGCCAATTGCACATCCAAATACATACTCTTCAGAAAGCTGCTTTTGCATAAAGAGCCACTGGGGTCTTGTTGGTTTGAGGCTAAGTATACTGGATCAGAGGCTGCTTTGGAAAGCTCGTCCTTTTCTTTGTTATCCCAGATATCTCTCCCCCCCCCCCCCCCCCCGGGTAAATACTGAAGAGCCAGCTAGTCAATTGCGTAGAAAACTTACTTCCGTGTAATTAATCATGAGGAGTCTAGTTTGGAGATTGATTTGTAGGAGAAAGCAAGCAACAGTCACAATTGTTGCCTTGTTTTCCTTGGAATAGAACAGGGATTCAAGTCTGGAGCTGCAACTCCTTTGTCTCCCCGGCTCCACATCCCCCCTCCATCCAACAGGTTTTCACTAAACACACCATAGACTTTCAGAGGTAGATCCAGTTTGAAATCCATCCAGGTGTGGTATGAGGGAAGAATCTCTTCAAGAAGATTACAGCAGCTATGCTGCAACTCGTTAACTCAATGTCTTCCCCTTCTCCCCATCTCCACCCCATGCCTGGGGTCTTTTAGTGCTAGTACTAAGTGCTGTTCACTTAATCTAGCCCACCTGGCCAGGTGTATGAAGAATGGAATTGCCTGCCGGCAGAGGACGGAAGGAACATGCACACAGCATCTGCAGAGAAGTCTGCTTTTGGGAAATGCTAATCCCATTTTAGCATTATGACAGCAGCTCGTTAAAATTTGTTTTGAAATGTGGAGCTAAAGCAGCAGCTTTGCACGCACACACAGCTGAGAATAATGGTAAACCATGTGCGTTTCATTTTCATTTTCAGTTGCGCAAATCGAACACGGAAAGAATTTGCAGGCATAAACTTGCTGTGGTATGCAATTTACAAGTTTGAGAGCAACATACAGTTTCCAGTTTTAAAAAAAATACAAAATTCAAAGGCATATTTTGGCTTTTTTTTTTTTTTTTTTTTTGCTACAGATCATGTTCAAAGCTCTTCAAAAATATTTACATAATTCCACCTTCTTGGAAGGCATATTTAATGTGTGTTTTTCCAGTACTCTGAGGCAAATTATGTGCAAACTTGGTTAGAGTCCCACTTTTTAAAGTATGTATAAATTCTGTTTGTCGTTTGTGTGGTGTTACAGTAGCATCCAGAGACCTCGACTAAGATTGGGGTTTTGCTATGCTGGATGCCGTGCAAACGCGGAAATAGGAGATAGTTTTTTTTTTTTTGCCATGAAGAGCTTACAACCTAAGGCACCAGTCCTAAAAAGAGATCTGCGTGGGTGGGTGGACCCCTGCACTGAGCCCTAGTACACTCGGGATGGGGATTATTACCGTGGTTCAGCAGGATTGTAGGCCTTAAATGAGTAACGTATGAAGAGCTGGGGGCAGGGGAGGGGAGAATATCCAATATGTTTGCTACATTCTAGTGTTGAAATCATATAAATACCAACTTTATCCAATTGCCTTTGGCCTAGCTATTATTTGCTAGCTAATTTCTTGCAAGCATTGCTGCAGAAATAGGTCCTGAGATGGGAATTGGAGGCAAGAGTGACAGGTTTATGGATCTGTTTCAGGAGATGTTTCTGTGCATAAGGGTTGGCATGGAAGGAAGCACAAATATGTTTGTGGGAGGTGCTCCTTAGATCCATCACCCAGAGAGAAATGCGAGCCTCTCGTGGATCGAACTGCAGCACGATATGTCTGCCAGCATTAATCTTTAATCAGCAACGATTAGACCTCTACCTCGATATAACACTGTCCTCGGGAGCCAAAAAATCTTACCGCGTTATAGGTGAAACCGCGTTATATCAAACTTGCTTTGATCCACCGGAGTGCGCAGCCCCCCCCCCCCCCACAAGCACTGCTTTACCGTGTTTTATCTGAATTCATGTTATATCGGGTTGCGTTACATCAAGGTAGAGGTGTACTCTGAAGTTTCATGTGGGATTCTAGCGCCTGAACTTACGGTCACTCTACAGCCCTGTAATACCACGATGTGGATAATTATTTTAGTGTGATGGGTATGCTCAGAATTGTACAGACACATGAGTAGACAAGAATCTTGGTCTATAGTGGACATTACTACAGTTCAGACACATGATTCACAGGCTGAATGTTAAACTAGGCTTGGCCTTAGTGGGTTTGTTCTAACATGGATCCAGTCTACCCTATAACAGTTAAGGAATAAACTTTGGACACACTGCTCAGGGAGATTGCTATAACCCTGCTAGCAACAACCCATGTGTTTCAATATAGTTGCATAACTGTTCTAACAGCAGCAGTGTAGACATTGGCTCTGCCCAGCCAGCCAATCAATACTAAAAGACTTACCTGTCCTCATTCTGATGGTCTTCTCTTACCCTGTAGTCCCGGCCCCCCCGTGTTCTTGCTGTCATGCACAATACTTGCTACCTGGGCCGGCTTTCATTTAAAAAATATTGCATATGGATTTAACTTCTGTTGTTTTTTTTTCTCCTGCTCCTTAATTACAACCCTGCTGCTCCTGTCTCTCCTGTTGTCACATCAGTCTGCTCTCTATCCAAAGGTCTGTGACGCTCAACGTCTGCTGAACGAAGTGGCAAAAAAATTAGGAGCAGAAGGGGCTGGGGCTAAAAAGATTGGTGTAGAAAGGAGTGGAGGTAAAGGGCTAATAGATATTAAAAAAAATGTAGTAAACTAAAATTCTAGTGGCAAATGTGGCTATTTGCTTTTGGGTTTACTCAAACCTGGAACTGTGTGTATCCGTCACAGGCTGTTATGTGGCTTTTATTAAAAATGAGACTGTTGCCAATGTATTATTCTAACACTCATAAAGTATCTGCAGTGGTAGAGCTTTCCTTTTTCTCTAACTGCCGCGTTTATCCTCAGTATGCTATACAACTGACCCTTCAGTGATAATCCCAGGCCCAATCCTAGGGCAAATCCCAGACAATTTAGTCCTGATTTTGTAAAACCTGCAGTTATTTAGTGAGAGTTTAAGTTGCTACCCACCAGCATCTAACCCAGCTAAGGAATGTCTCATGCAAAGTTCTGAGGATCCCTTCCTCCTCTTGCAAGATCTCCATATGCTTCCGAATCTCCATTTTGAGATTGGATCAGGACTCCTTTCAGACTCCTCCTAAATTAGCCACATGGACCCACTGCAAGGTAATAAAGTCCCACACAGGAGGGAGAACTTGATTTCCTGTCTCAGCAAGACTCCCCTTCCTCCTCTGCTGCCTCTTGCTCTACCCATGCGAGTTTTTTCCCTTGTCGCAGAACTAGCATTTCTTCTTGGCTAATAACTTGTATCTGATTTAGTTTCCAGGCAGACCGCCCTGCATTAAATGTCATCATTTTCCCTCTACTACATGAGGACTTGACGGAGGTCATCAGAGATGTCCCCATGATGCACTTGGATGAAATTACCTTGTTTAAAAGCAGAGTGGCTGAGGAACCTCCAAACCTGTGGTGGTGATTATGCCATAGCACATGTAGAACAGTTGGGATGAACATGTGAAACAGCTTCTTATTGGCCTGGATTCCCTCTTCTTGAGCTTATGGCCGCCTTACGAGATGCTGTACAATCACTTTAAATCAGTGCAATTGAAAAGCAGAAGAGCCTGGACAAACTTTGCTGTGGGCAAACACAGACCTTGCGCATAAAACACAATATCAAAGCCTTTTGGAACCATATGGAGATTTCCTTGTGGTTTAATAATAAATCCCTCTTTTACTTTATATTAGTAAAAGGTAAGAGAAACTAACTGAAAGAATGCTCCCATTCTTACCCTTCACCCCCTGTTGCCTGATATATTTCTGTAGGGTTCCTGTGTACTTTGGTGGTATGCACTGTTGTTTCCTCAGTGATCATTCTTTGCTTGAGTCTGTTATTATTGGCAAAATAGGAGGCCTGATTCTGTGTGAGTTAGTGTCCCTCAGTTACAATGGGCACAAAGGTGTATTGCTCAAATGAAATGCATTATACCTCTTATTATAAATGTGTGTACATAGTTACACACGTGTGATGAGAAATATTTAAGGGTATTATCTTTTGAGAGAAGTACCTCAGGTTTTTTTTTGTTGTTTTTGGGTTTTTTGCCCCCAAAGTAGCAAATCATGATTGTTAACCTTTCAAGCCCATTGCTACATTCTCCTTGCTGTTAATGTTTTGGGCTGTTTGGCTTGCGGGGAAGAATTCCTCATTTGTGTCTTGTTTCCTCTCTAGATTTCACAAACTCCATGTTACCAAATCTCCAACCTGAGTCCCATCTACCCTAAAAATAATAAATCAACAGTGGTCTAGACATGTTAGAACACTGTTCCAACTGGCAGCGTAGGTGGGAGCCTAGTGGACCAGCTCTATCCCCAAATCATGTGCATGAGCATGATTTCAGAGATTTTATGGAGTATTTTCAAAGTGCAACTTCATTAGCCTTGCCTGCTCTACTGAATGTCCTTAGGAATTTGTAGTGGGCTGGATCACTTTTCAGAGTGCCTTATTGATGTAGCACTTTCTAAAGGGACAAATCGCCGTGCCAAAAGCCAAAGTGTGCGTAGTTAGTACAAATGTTCTAGGTGGTGGTAGGATTTCCCTTGAAGTGGAATATTCCATGGTAAAATATGGGGCTAATCTTTTCCTTAGAGATTATCCATTTGAATTTGAACAGTTTCTATCCAGTGGTATGGTAAACAGCTGTGCTGTGACATCACTGCTTGAGAACTCAGTACGTCCATGGGTGACATCACAGAATCAGCTAGTCAGTGTTTCCTACACAGCAGTGCCATAGTTTCATAAGCAGTGGCTACTGGGAACAGTGTCAAAAACATCATGGTTTCAACGGGTGGATTGGATAGCAGAACACATCTTTACACAGGCTTCAGACACTTTTCTCTAGTCCTCTTCCCACTGCTTAAAAATGTCCAGACCTGTTTATCCTGCCCTACACGTTAAATCATGGGCCAGCCTGATGCAACCCATATGTGTACAAGGAGGACCTAACTATACGTGTGCTCATTGATACTTTCTCAGCATTAGCCATTTATTAAGAGTGAGGCTGTATATTACCAAATTAACCCATATGAGCATGTTTGTTACTCCTCTTTGCTTTAAGCGCATCAAGTAGTTAATTATTGCCTTCTCTTTCTGTACACTTTCTTTTCAGCAGCCCCTTCGCTGAGCGGGACTTCTAGATCGAAGCTCTTTCCCTTTCCCTTCCCACAGGACAGATTGGCTAGCAAGGGTGTGGGAGTGTGAGCTGCTAGTCTTGTAGCTATTAAATAAATAAGCAGATGGGTTTTATGCTTTTACGTGAGGCAGGTGCCCGGTAGCATTTCAGCAGCTTTAGCCAGAGCCCTCACCGCTGGGCCACTGGATGAGGTGCTCCAGAACTAAACTAGGTTTCCAAAATATCCCTGACTTGTGGGGGGTTTCTGTTAAGCATAGGTAGGTAGCTGTTACCCCTTCACTAGAGTCCTACCACTGTTTTCTATCTAGTTCTCCAGAATCCCGTCTCTCTCTTCCAACTTCTTCTTGTATCTGTGGCTTGGTGAGCCCCTTTCTTTGTCAGTCTGGGCTCCTTTCTCCCTCACAAATCAGATGTACTTTTTTTGGGGGGGGTGGGGGAGGAAAAGAGAAAAATAAATTACTGCTTTGTCCAGGTGAGGCCGCTCTGTGCAGTTGCTGAGCAGATCCCTTCTCCAACACAGATTATTGGGATTAGGTAATGAGGAGATACTGAAGCATCACTAAAGTTGCATTTCTTTTCCTCCTGAACTCCTAGCAATTTCAGTGTGGAGCAGAGGGGAAAAGCTGAGTTGTTACAGGTCTGGAGACAGTTCTCTGCTATTCAGTCCATAATGGAACTATCCTAGCCAATAAATAGTGGCCTCAAGTAGTGCCTAGTGTGGTGCCTGAATGATATAGGTAAGAACCCTTTTGCACTTGGGGATTTCTCTTTCTAACAAGCAATGGGGCACTTAAGAGATGGCTCAATGGATTCTAGTTACGAGGAAACTTCCAGCTCCCGTTTTCTTCCTGCTGGAAGGATCTGATTTCTGTGATATCTGCTGAATAGGCAGAAAAAAATCGATTCAGATCTGGCTCTATTGTGTGTTCTAATAGGTCCATGTGTTTCCTAGTCCTTTCTTTTAAAAACTGTGTTGGTGTGATAAAATATGTTTCCTGTAGGTCAATTCCTTTGTAAAGAGATACTGTATTCTTTCCTACCTCTAGGTAAAATGGGAGTGGATCCCTTTATCAAGTATGTATACGATCATTATTGTATTGCCTGTGGCATGGTGCTTAGACATCTGTGTTCACGTGAGCAGGTCTGTGTTCTTAATATGAACCGCAACGTTCAGAATAAGGGCTAGGAAAGGCCAGCCAGTCACACCTCCGGTCATGCTAAAAGGACCGAAAAGAATCCCCATCCCCAAACGGTGGGACCGTGCTCTGCATCCCTGCTACAGAGCCTCCTGACTGTGAGTGAGAATTTCCGCCGCTTCTGCACTCCAGGCAGGAGTCACCAGATGTTAATAATGTGCTTATTTTCTCTAAGTGCTATTTTGGCATCGGTGTTAATTACAATTTATATTCTGCAACATTTACACTGGGAAAAGAACCCACCCTAATAGTCCCCAATTGGCAGTGCTGGGCTATTAAACAGAGCACCGTATGTTCCGAGCAGAGGAGTAGATGGGATTCAAAGCATAGTCAGCATTAAGGTTCTATGTGCGGTTTTTGGGGAGGGCTTTTATCGTTGTTCTTGTTCCCATTTTTTCTTTGATACAAAATGCCCTTTTTCCTTTACTCTCCATCCCCTCCACTCCACAAATTCCTCCCTGTCATCTGTGGAAGTCTGCATGAGACGATCGTCTGACTGACCCCTGAACTGCATCAGGTGCCCTTCCCACAGGGGCTGCTTCTGCAATGCTCCCGGTCCCTGCTGGACAGTGAAGGCGCACCAGTTCTTAGTTCAGAACTCCGACCGCTCTGCTGGCAGTGGGCTCCATTGCTAGCAAACCATTGGGTAGGCCACAAACTCCCGTTCTTTGCAAGTGTTTGGATGGATGCATTTTGACGCTAACAGGATCGGGATGCTAAAGTTAAATTAAAAGTTACAGTCACAAGATCATTGATGCCAAAACATGTTTAACAAAATGGCTTTCCATTTCTGCTGCCTGGTGGGAGTCTAGGCTCTTTTAAAGTGGTTTTATCTTTTGGTAAGGAGAAGCTGACTGGATCAAATGAGTTGAAAAAGGGAATGTAATCCTGTTAGGGTCTCTTTCTCTGCTTTTTGGCAAAGCTCTGTTTGGGTTCTCTTTTGGCACCTTGTTTAAAACCCTCCCACCCACTCTCGGTACAGCAACAATATGTCACGTCATCAGGTTTCCCGAGTGAGAGTGAGGCTAACCTGTCACCCTGCGGTGTGGCACTTCAGCAGTAAGAAAAGAGATTGAAGAGAATTGAGACAGCTTGATCGGTTGGCTGGAGCATCGGACTGGGAGCTGCTTTTCAGTCTCCTCTCTGCCACTTGCTCATTGTGTGACCTTGGGCAAGTTGTTCAACCTCTCTGGGTCTCAACTCCCCCGTCTGGCTCCCAGCTCACATTAGGCTACTGTAAAGCTCTAAAGTGTTGTCTGTCTTGGAGGACAAACAACCGAGGACAGCGCTAATTTAGGAGGAGGGGAAAATGGGATGAAGTAGAGCAGCTGTCTTGAGTTTCCCAAGGTGGAGCGGAGTCCTGGTGCTGCCAGCTGCAATCCCAATATCAATATCCTGATTGTCTCAGGTGACAGAGTTAAAAACACACAATAAAAAGGGCACTGGGGAGCTTCCCAACAATGGAAACTGCTGTTGAGCATTTCCATTCCCCGTGAAAGGCCACATGAACCATATACTACTAACACTCCCACAGGCGGCGGTCACCTCCCTCAGCTGACTGTTACTGGGACTTACCCTGCTGCTGGCAACGGGCTGCCCCATGACTGCCAGTGACTGTGGGCTAAAGGAATTCTCCATTGCTCTCCTTGTATTGAGAGGAAGGAATGAAAGTCTTGCAGATGAGTGCTACTGTAGGGCTTGCCAAGAGCCCTCAACTCTTGTTTATTCCAGTGAGAATTGCGGGTGCTCAGCACCTTGTAGGTCCAGCCTTTCACTTTTTGCAGTGGGGTCTCCTAACTCAGAAACAAAATCCCGATACTTAATTTAGCAAAAAATTAATACTCCAGGTGATGCGGTAGCTTGTCTGATCTGCTCATGGGAGACTAGATCCTGGCTGATGCCGTGTCCAGCCAAAGCCTTTCACTCCTACCTGGAGGAGAATAAGCCTGGAAAAGGAGCGACGTGAACATGACTTGGCTATTGCAGAGGAAAATCTCTCTCCATTGCAGGGTCCGTAGGCTGCCTCCCTGTTCGATTAGATGTATAGGCAGCCAGGGCTCTCTAGCAGGAGAATCATTTCCATAGAAACCGATTGGGATGTTGTAGAGGGAATAATGATTAATAGCGAAGGGACGTTGCCTCAGGCCCTTTTCATTTTTTCGGGGGCAGCGAGGGACGAACCAGAAGGAAGCAGAGCCCAGGTAGGGGGAGATGCAGTCTCTAACACTAATGAAAAACATCTCTTCCATTAATTTCCAGGCCAGCTCCCCTCTTCTCCCTCCCTCGGCGGCTGCTTTCCAGCATCCTTTGAATTTTCAAAATGGCTAACCTGGTTAGAAGTAATGATAAAAGGATGGATGAGGCCTGGCTATTAACATGGTTGCTGTTAGCAGCAGGATCTCAGCCATAAAACATGAAGCAAGGGAGACATTGACCTTTCTGCTGTTTTGAAATGAATGGAGACATCAATATCTATTGTTTTCAGTGGCATTGACCTCTGACACTCTCACTTCTCCGTCTCCCTCGCTCTTTTATTTCCTCCTGATGCTTGGGGAGAGGGGTCAGTTTGTACCATCTATTGATCCTGATCTTACTTGGTGATAGGGAAATAATTAGAATTGTAAAAGATCTACAACATACTAGCACTATATATACACACACATACATACATCCTCCCCCCCCCCCCCCCCATGGAAATTCAAAACTCCTAGATCTGAAAGAAGGCCGATCAATTTAGGTTTATTTACTAAATGTTTTTTATTTTAGCTTTGTAAATGCTCAAGTGTAGCATTTTATGTTATTGTCACAGGAGTCTGGATGCCTGGTGCCTTGTTTTATTTATTTATTTTTTGTAAGTAGCCCCTCTTATGTGAACAACTTCTATGCACTGAGAATGTGAAATCAGGCATTGCTAATTAGCTGTATGACAATTAAGTAATGTAGCACAAAACCATTAGGACATCGGATTTGTTTTTGAAGTTTCTCCTTTGAAGTGGATGCTGCAACTCTGCCCAAGGCTGCTAGGGAAATGTTTTTTTGTCAGAATTGTCTTTGAAAAATGTCAGTGTCAAGTCCCTGTTCTGTTGAGAATCTCCCATATTCACTCCTATATAAACAGAGGGTGAAACTTTGTTGTCAAAATGTTGAATTTAAAAAAAAGACATTTAAGGAGCAGTTGGTCTCTAAGTAACATCCCCTTTTTTGGTATAACTGTTGCTGGAACCGTTGTTTCGGCTTGCTGTACGAGAATTGTGTTACAATGAGTATGTTACACCAATAATACGAAAGCTAGAGGAGGCGGCTCCCAAAATCAAGATTAAGCCTGTGATGTGCTAAATGACACCAGGAACCCAAGCAGCCTGTTTGCAAATGACTGACAAACTCCTCAGTTTTAACAGCTCCATCTGTGCATTTGTTTCACATTTGTATTTACAGCTCGCTCTTTGGTCGTAATAGTGAACCACATTCTCAATGTGCAATTTTTCATGTACATTTGTGGCATGTAAAAGATTTCAAATAAAGAGTGAAACTGATTTTAAAACAGGTCCAGTTCATTGCCTCCTGCCTTTTTATTGTCTTCAACAACAACGAGAGGGGGGAAAAGAGACATGTTGCTAAGGGGCACACGTTTGTGTTTAAAGTTAAACAGAAGCGATATGGGTATGTTAAGGACCGTATTGGTACTGGCTACAGCCAAGCATGCTGTGGGTAGGAATGGTCTAAGCTTTCAGTCACAGCTCTGCTAACCCACTTCAGTTTTGACTTGGAACATCCCTACTGTTTGCAGTTAGGGGCTCAGTTATGTATTTAATGGAGACAGGTGTTGGCTTGTATTTATTTAGCACCTTTCCTCCCTGGATCACAAAGCACTTGACTAAATAAACTAAGCCTCACACGGTTGCTTGAGATAGGGACTACTCTTGGTATACAGATGAGTAAACTGAGGCATACAGAGGTGAAATGACTAGCCCAAGTTCACTCAGTCTGTGGCAGAGTCAGGAGTAGAACCTAGAGGTTCTCACTCCCAGACCTTTAAATTTATGGCACAAGCCTGGATTTTCAGAATTACCGATGCAAAAATTCACCTAATCACGGTAACTTTGTGCACAAAATGACCAGTTAAACTTGTAACTGCTAACTGGTGTATGCACTATTGCAGGCAGAACAATGGTGACTTCACATGCCCAGTCCTGAAAATCCTCCCCTTGTATCTGTCTAGCACCAAGCTGAAACGGTAACTTGCATATGAACTTTGCCTACTCTAAATTTGAGCCCAAGTTCTCAAGGTGGGTAGGTAGATTAAGTAATGCATTGCAGCCACCTGGTCCCCGGGCCCTGGCCAAGCTGAATAATGTGTACTTTCAGACCTATGTACTTGTTACCAGAGCTGGAGGGGAGAACCTCTTTGAAAAGATCTGCTTGTTAATGTAGTGCCCCTGCAAGCATCCTTGCCAGTCCAGGAAGGAGCTGACCAATCTGCAGCAAAATGTGACCCAGGGGGTATTAGGAGTCAATTTGGGTAGTTGAGTGAAATTGCAGCATCCTTATTTCAGAGACTCATTTGACCTGAGATCAATTCAGAGAGAAGGGAATCTAGAATTTAATAAATAAATCCAGGAAATACAACAAAATGGTGAAAGTGTTAAAAATAATCAACTGTCTGAATCACCACTAATCAAACCTTTTTCTGTGACCTCCAAACTGGATGAGGATTAACCTGTATCAGCACCTCTGGGTCCATAACCTCTTCTTTGCCACATCAGATAGAATCCTGATGTCTGGTTTCACGAGGTGCTTGTGTAGGTGGTTGGTGGTGTATGTGCCATCAACTGTCTAAGCCTGATGGAAGGGTATTTTTGGAGTACTGTACCAAGTCCTCCTCATACATGGTAGCAGCTGGAGTGGCGGCAGCCTCTATCTGTCTGCAGTAGAACAACATACAAGCTGTAACCAGGGTGGTAAGAATTCTTGCATCCTGTCTGTAGTACAGCTTCTGTTGTTTCTCCAGTAATGACCAAAGGCTATGAAGTTTGCTAGAGCAGATGTCTGAGGCCTGGTCCACAATCAGAGTTGTGCCTGTTTCATTAAAGGTGTGATTTTAAACTCTTGAAATGATGTAGCTGCATGTTTGCACATGCTTAAATCATTTAATTTAAATGCACAGAAATTCAGTGACTTGCCTAGCATGAGAGAGGCCCAGCTGGGAGCAGAGCTGTATCTGACTTACTTGAGTTTAAATGTTCCGGGGCAAGCTAAACTGAAATGTGGGCACTTGTTTAAAACTGGTATTTCACCAGTTTAACTAAACCGATGTAAATTTGTGTGTAAACAAGCTCATAGAATATTGAGCATCTTGCATCTGGTGGAATAGCCCTAGGGAGTGACACAGGCAAGTCTCCTGAAAGTGATTCATAGTTTGTGACCTTTTTCATAGATTCTAAGGACAAAAAGAACATGTGTTAATTTAGCCTGACCTCCTACGTAACACGGGCCATGGAACTTCCCCAAAATAACTTGCTTGAACTAGAGCGTATCTTTCCCTTTGCTGCTTTGGCAGGTTTGACCTCAGGTACAACCCGTGAGGAGCCTCCTCTACATTTCACTCACAAATGCTTAAGTTATGGTTTTGTTTTATCATTCCAATAACTGTTATCTAAATGTGCTTTTCGGGGGGAGGAAAAGAGATAAGAGAGGAGGCGGCTGAGGAAGGAATGTGGTGTCTGAGTCTATTCCAGAATGCCAAGCGTTATTGCTGAGATTTGCCGCATTGTTTCAGCATTAATAATCTGAGAGGAGGAATTGGGGGAAAATGACTGAAACATTTTAGCCTGCAACTCTAGCATCAGATGTACTGGCAGATGAGGGGGAGTCCCACTAGGATGAAATGTAAAGGAAACATATGCCTAGAGACAACTAGCTTTCAAATTTTGTACTGGTAATAGTGCCTTTCAGCAGACTATCTAGGAGCACTTTACCAAGATGGGGTGGCATTCCCATTTTCCAGATAGAGAAACATGCACAGAAATTAAGTGACTTGCCTAGCATGAGAGAGGCCCACCTGGGAGCAGAGCTGTTCTAACTTTTGACTGTCTTTCTACTCTGTCCAGCCACTTCTGTGCTACTAAGTCTCTTAACAGTCCCATGACTTGGGTAAGGGAGATAAAGGGGCTCTGCAGCTACTTTTGGAGAAGAGGGGAACAGGCTAGTTGTATAACAGTGCCCATCAGTCATCCAACTGTTCAGGACATGGAATAAAAAATACTCAGGAGGACTTACCAATTCACCACTTGAGTCTGAAGACAAGTGAAGGCCAGGAGGTCAAACTGACACGAAAAGGTGAACTCGGAGCTAGATTCCAGCACTAGGTGAAGATCATAATGTAACTGGTTCACTGCCCACCTATCTGCCCTAAGAAGCTTGTCAAAGAAAGCTCCCTTTGGGAGTGAGAGAGAAGGAATGTGTGAGTCTCTAGGTACAGCTACTCTGAGCGAAGGCGCCAAGATCTCTCATCGCTCTCCAAATGAAGTAGCAGGAGGACAGGTTTGTATGTTGCAAGCTGTAAGGTGAAGTGAGAGATAGATGTGCCTCTTTCATAAAATTTCCAGACAGGAAAAGTTGTTATGCCTGCCAGGCAGGGGCTCACCTTAATTATTACTTTTTTTTATCTGAGCTGATGTGCCTCCACATGCGCAGATTAACAGCAGCCTGTCCGCATGCTCCGCCCCTCCACTTTTCTTTATAATTACTCCTTTGTGTGACATGTAAACAGCTCCAGTCGTGGAGGTCTATCTTATTTAATGGGTCTCACTGGACTGGGACTATTGGCTGGCTCAGAAATAGGCACTGTCCCGAGCAAGATGATAGATTAGGGCCGGCAGTCTCAGGCCAAGGGAAAGTCAGGGTATCAGGCACAAGGAATGGGCCTGCACACATATTTGCTTACAGAGCGTTGTTTTGAAGGAGACCTGAACATTCAGAAAAGTATCTGCAGACAAGATAATGAATCTAACTATCTAAAAGAAATCACCTGGCAATGAAAGCAGCCTGGGCTGTGCACAAAGAAACTCAGCTTCTTATCAATGGCTGTGCAAGGTAGGGAACAATCTCTCATGGGTGAGAAGACGGAGGAGATGATCCAAGTCTTTTCTATCTCTGCCTTCTGTGCAATCTTCTCCCAGTCTCCATGTTGAATTGGCTTCTTGTGTTGTCATACGCTCTGAGAAAAAGACCTGCTATCTCAAGAGTGGAATGAGTCTATGGGGCTTGCACTGGTACAGGGAATGGGTCCTGTAGACTGCGTGTGTTAACTTCCTGTTATTTCAATTTGTGTAGCAATGGTTACCCACCATGACCGATTCAAAACAGTTTTCAAACAGAAAATTAATGAGGCAACAAAACTAGAAGGTAGAGCCACTGAAACAAATGTTTTGCATCCTGTCTTGAAGGCTGGAGGAAATGGGCTCTGGTGGACCCTCAAGGACAGTGAATTTCTAAGACTGGATTATTTGGCTGAGGGCGCCCATATGCCATTGATCAATGGTTCCCAGACTGTGGGTAACAATCCCAAATGGGGTCGTACCACCAGCACATGGGGTCATGGCAATCCCTAGTGTGTGGAGGACCCATTTTGCTCCGCACACCAAGACCTCGCATGTACAGTGTGTGTGAGGTCACAATGCAGGCAGGATGACATTTTTGCTCTACAACATGGGGGTCCTCTGCACCGTATGACCTCGCATGCCCCATATGTGTGAGGTCACACAGTGCGGATGGTGCTATTTGGCTCTTCTAAATGGCATACTCTGTGCTATCTGGAGTCCCAGCAGGAAATACTTCATTAAAATGGGCTGGTGCTGGCAAAAGGTTTGGGACTCCCTGCCTTAGATGGTCAGTGCAGTCAGTGGAGTTATACCAGGGCTGAATTTGGCCCAAGATGTTTAAACGGGGAACTTGCTCCTAATAAATTGGAGAGTTGGTCTGAAATCAACAAGATGAAACTCAGTAAGGATGAAAAAAATCAGATGTACAAATACAAATTGGGGAATAACTGGTTAGGCAGCAGTGCTGCAGACAAGGATCTGGGGGTTAGAGTGGATCCCAAACTGCATGAGTTAAAACATGATATAGGAGGAAAGCCTGAAAAATATTGAGCATGTTTAGTCTACTGAAGAGAAGGCTCAGGGAGCCGTAAGTCTTCAAATATGTAAAAGGTTGTTATAAAGAGGACAGTGATCAATTGTTCTCCGTGTCCACTGAGGGCAGGATAAGAAATAATCGGCTTAGTTTGCAGCAAGGGAGCTTTAGATTAGATATTAGGAAAAAGAATTCTAGCTCTAAGGATAGTTGAACACCGGAACAGATTACCTGGGGAGGTTGTGGAATCCCTGGCAGTGGAGGTTTTTATGAACAGGTTAGCCAAACGTGTGCACGTGTCAATCTCGGTCTGCCTCAATTCTGCATCTGTAAAATGGGGCTAATGAACATAAGAAAATTACGGCCATACGGGGTCAGACCATACTGGGCTAGATGGACTAAAGGTCCATCTAGCCCAGTATCCTGTCTTCCAACAGTGGCCGATGCCAGGTGCCCCAGAGGGAATGAACAGAACAGATAATCATCAAGTGATCCATCACCTGTCGCCCATTCCCAGCTTCTGGCAAGCAGAGGCTAGGGACACCATCCCTACCCATCCTGGCTAATAGCCATAGATGGACCTATCCTCCATGAATTTATCTAGTTCTTTTTTGAACCCTGTTATAGTCTTGGCCTTCATAACATCCTCTGGCAAGGAGTTCCACAGGTTGACTGTGTGTTGTGTGAAAAAATACTTCCTTGTTTGTTTTAAACCTGCTTGTCTATTTAGATTATAAGTTCTTTGAAGCAGGGACTGTCTCCTACTATGAATATGTGTAAGCATCTGAAGAAGAGAGATTGGTTAGGATCTTTAGGTGCTATGGTGGTTTTATGCAGATTAACACCGAGTTTGCTGTGTGACAGGCAGCATTAAGATAGTACAAAGAATAGCATTGGAAAAGGATGCAAAGTGGTCAGGAGACATGGGAGGAGCTGGCTGGGAGGAAGTAGGAAGAATAGGGAGCAGAGATATAGACAACGCAGAGCCCTGCAGAGCCTGACTTGGATGCCGAGGGAGAGGGGAAGCCTGGGAAGGGCTCTGAAGAAGAGAGCAGTGGTGAGCTGGAGCCGATTCCCACCGGTTCGCGGGAATCGGTTGTTAAATTTAGAAGCCCTTTTAGAACCGGGCTTTTAATGTAACAAAAGCCCCAGCAGCTGCCTGCCCTTCCCCCGGCCCCAGCTCACCTCACTCCGCCTCTACCTCCTCCCCTGAACGCTCCCGAGGCTTCTCCTCCTTCTCCCTGGCTTCCCGCGAATCAGCCGTTGGCGCGGGAAACCTGGGAGAGCTGAGAAGGAAGCAGCGGCTTCCCGCAGGTGAGCTGGGGCAGAGGGGTGGGGGTGCGAGGAGGGCCCAGCCAGATGGGCGGCGCGGCGCGGCTCCGGCCCGGCCCCAGTCAGATGGGCGCCCGACTCCAGCTCCGGTCCCAACCCCAGCAGAGCAGCCCAGCCCGGCCCGGCCCCCATCTCCAGGCAGCGCGGTAAGGGGGCAGGGAGTATGGAGGGGGTGTGAGATAGAGGGCAGGGGAGTTGGGGGGCGTGGATTAGTGTTGGGGCGGTCAGAGGGCAGGGAACAGGGGGATTGAATGGGGGCAAGGGTCCCGGGGGGGCAGTCAGGGGACAGGGAAGGGGGGTGGATGGGGCAGAGGCCCGGGAGGGGGCTATAAAGGAATGTGGGGGGTTGGATGGGGCAGGAGTCCCGGGGGGGGCATGACCCCTTCATGGGGTGAGGAGGAGGGAACTGGTTGTTAATATTTTGGCAGCTCATCACTGCCCATAGGAACCCTAATCCTAGCTCCAAGTGCCCTACCCTTGGAATCCTAACCCTAGGGCAGGAAGCCCTACGCATAGGAACCCTAACCCTAGTTCCAAGCGCCCTATCCATAGGAACCCTAACCCTAGGGCGGCGCGCCCTACCCTTTCGAACCCTAATCCTAGGGAGGGAAGTGCTACCCATAGGAACCCTAACCCTAGCTCCAAGCGCCCTACCCATAGGAACCCTAAATCTGGCTCCAAGTGCCCTACCCTTAGGAATCCTAACCCTGGATCCAAGTGCCCTACTCATAGAAACCCTAACCCTAGCTCCAAATGCTTACGTATAGGAACCCTAACACTAGCTCCACGTGCCCTACCTATAGGAACCGTAACCCTAGGGTGGGAAGCCCTACCCATAGGAACCCTAATCCTAGCTCCAAGAGCCCTACCCATAGGAACCCTAACCCTAGTTCCATGTGCCCTACCCTTAGGAACTCTAACCCTAGGACGGGAACCCCTACCCATATGAACCCTAACCCTGGATCCAAGTGCCCTACTCATAGCAACCCTAACACTAGCTCCACGTGCCATACATATAGGAACCCAAACCCTAGCTCCAAGTACCCTACCTTTAGGGTCCCTAACCCTAAGGAGGGAACCCATACCCATAGGAACCCTAACCGTACATCCAAGTGCCCTACCCATAGGAACCCTAACCCTAGCTCCAAGCGCCCTACCCATAGGAACCCTAACTCTGGCTCCAAGTGCCCTACCCTTAGGAACCCTAACCCTAGGGCGGGAACCCCTACCCATAGGAACCCTAACCCTGGATCCAAGTGCCCTACTCATAGAAACCCTAACCCTAGCTCCAAATGCTTACCTATAGGAACCCTAACACTAGCTCCACGTGCCCTACCTTTAGGAACCGTAACCCTAGGGTGGGAAGCTCTACCCATAGGAACCCTAATCCTAGCTCCAAGAGCCCTACCCATAGGAACCCTAATCCTAGCTCCACGTACCCTACCCATAGGGACCCTAACCCTAGTTCCATGTGCCCTACCCTTAGGAACACTAACCCTAGGACGGGAACCCCTACCCATAGGAACCCTAATCCTAGCTCCATGTGCCCTACCCATAGGGACCCTAACACTAGCTCCACGTGCCCTACTTATAGGAACCCAAACCCTAGCTCCAAGTACCCTACCCTTAGGGTCCCTAACCCTAGGGAGGGAACCCATACCCATAGGAACCCTAACCCTAGCTCCATGTGCCCTACCCATAGGGACCCTAACCCTAGTTCCATGTGCCCTACCAATAGGAACCCTAACCCTAGCTCGAAGAGCCCTTCCCATAGGAAACCTAACCTGAGCTCCAAGTGCCCTACCCTTAGGAACCCTAACACTAGGGCGGGAAGCCCGACCCCTAGGAATCCTAACCCTAGCTCCAAGTGCCTTACCTATAGGAACCCTAATCCTAGCTGCAAGTGCCCTACCCATAGGAACCCTAACCCTAAGGCGGGGTGCCCTTCCCATAGAAACCCTAACCCTAGCTCCAAGTGCCCTACCCATAGGAACCCTAACCCTAGCTCCAAGTGCCCTACCCATAGGAACCCTAACCCTAGAGCGGGAAGCCGTACCCATAGGAACCCGAACCCTAGCTCCAAGTGCCCTGCCCGTAGGAACCCTAACCCTAGGGCGGGAAGCCCTACAGATCGGAACCCGAACCCTAGCTCCAAGTGCTCTGCTCTTAGGAACCCTAACCCTTGGGTAGGAAGCACTACCTATAGAAACGCTAACCCTAGCTCCAAGTGCCCTACTTATAGGAACCCAAACCCTAGCTCCAAGTACCCTACCCTTAGGGTCCCTAACCCTAGGGAGGGAACCCATACCCATAGGAACCCTAACCCTAGCTCCATGTGCCCTACCCATAGGGACCCTAACCCTAGGGAGGGAACCCATACCCATAGGAACCCTAACCCTAGCTCCATGTGCCCTACCCATAGGGACCCTAACCCTAGTTCCATGTGCCCTACCCATAGGAACCCTAACCCTAGCTCGAAGAGCCCTTCCCATAGGAAACCTAACCTGAGCTCCAAGTGCCCTACCCTTAGGAACCCTAACACTAGGGCGGGAAGCCCGACCCCTAGGAATCCTAACCCTAGCTCCAAGTGCCTTACCTATAGGAACCCTAACCCTAGCTCCAAGTGCTCTACCCTTAGGAACCCTAATCTGTTGCTCTAAATGTCCTACCCATAGGAACCCTAATCCTGGCGCCAAGTGCCCTACCTATAGGAATCCTAACCCTAATGCGGGAAGCCCTCCCCATAGAAACCCTAACTCTAGCTCCAAGTGCCTTACCCATAGGAACTCAAACCCTATCTCCAAGTTCCCTAACCTTTGGAACTTCAACCCTAGGGCAGAAAGCCCTACGCATAGGAACCCGAACCCTAGCTCCAAGTGCCCTACTCTTAGGAACCCTAACCCTAGGACTGGAACCCCTACCCATAGGAACCCTAACTGTTGCTCTAAATAACCTACCCATAGGAACCCTAACCCTAGCTCCAAGTGCCCTACCCATAGGAACCCTAACCCTAGCTCCAAGTGCCCTACCCATAGGAACCCTAACTCTAGCTCCAAGTACCCTACCTTTAGGGTCCCTAACCCTAAGGAGGGAATCCATACCCATAGGAACCCTAACCGTACATCCAAGTGCCCTACCCATAGGAACCCTAACCCTAGCTCCAAGAGCCCTACCCATAGGAACCCTAACCCTAGCTCCAAGTGCCCTACCCTTAGGAACCCTAACCGTAGGGCGGGAACTCCTACCCATAGGAACCCTAATCCTAGCTCCAAGAGGCCTACCCATAGGAACCCTAATCCTAGCTCCAAGAGGCCTACCCATATGAACCCTAACCCTGGATCCAAGTGCCCTACTCACAGGAACCCTAACACTAGCTCCACGTGCCCTACCTATAGGAACCGTAACCCTAGGGTGGGAAGCCCTACCCATAGGAACCCTAATCCTAGCTCCAAGAGCCCTACCCATAGGAACCCTAACCCTAGTTCCATGTGCCCTACCCTTAGGAACTCTAACCCTAGGATGGGAACCCCTACCCATATGAACCCTAACCCTGGATCCAAGTGCCCTACTCATAGGAACCCTAACACTAGCTCCACGTGCCATACATATAGGAACCCAAACCCTAGCTCCAAGTACCCTACCTTTAGGGTCCCTAACCCTAGCTCCAAGCACCCTACCCATAGGAACCCTAACCCTAGCTCCAAGAGCCCTACCCATAGGAACCCTAACCCTAGCTCCAAGCGCCCTACCCATAGGAACCCTAACTCTGGCTCCAAGTGCCCTACCCTTAGGAACCCTAACCCTAGGGCGGGAACCCCTACCCATAGGAACCCTAACCCTGGATCCAAGTGCCCTACTCATAGAAACCCTAACCCTAGCTCCAAATGCTTACCTATAGGAACCCTAACACTAGCTCCACGTACCCTACCTTTAGGAACCGTAACCCTAGGGTGGGAAGCCCTACCCATAGGAACCCTAACCCTAGCTCCAAGAGCCCTACCCATAGGGACCCTAACCCTAGTTCCATGTGCCCTACCCTTAGGAACTCTAACCCTAGGACGGGAACCCCTACCCATATGAACCCTAACCCTGGATCCAAGTGCCCTACTCATAGGAACCCTAACACTAGCTCCACGTGCCCTACTTATAGGAACCCAAACCCTAGCTCCAAGTACCCTACCCTTAGGGTCCCTAACCCTAGGGAGGGAACCCATACCCATAGGAACCCTAACCCTAGCTCCATGTGCCCTACCCATAGGGACCCTAACCCTAGTTCCATGTGCCCTACCCTTAGGAACCCTAACACTAGGGCGGGAAGCCCGACCCCTAGGAATCCTAACCCTAGCTCCAAGTGCCTTACCTATAGGAACCCTAACCCTAGCTCCAAGTGCTCTACCCTTAGAAACCCTAATCCTAGGGCGGGAATCCCTACCCATAGGAACCCTAATCCTAGCTGCAAGTGCCCTACCCATAGGAACCCTAACCCTAAGGCGGGGTGCCCTTCCCATAGAAACCCTAACCCTAGCTCCAAGTGCCCTACCCATAGAAACCCTAACCCTAGCTCCAAGTGCCCTACCCATAGGAACCCTAACCCAATGGCACCCTAACCCTAGCTCTAAGTGCCCTACCCATAGGAACCCTAACCCTAGAGCGGGAAGCCGTACCCATAGGAACCCGAACCCTAGCTCCAAGTGCCCTGCCCGTAGGAACCCTAACCCAATGGAACCCTAACCCTAGCTCTAAATGCCCTACCCATAAGAACCCTAACCCTAAGGCGGGAAGCCCTACGTATAGGAACCCTAACCCTAGCTCCAAGTGCCCTCCCCATTGGAACCCTAACCCTAGGGCGGGAAGCCCTACTCGTAGGAACCATAACCCTATCTCCAGGTGCCCTACCCATAGTGACGTGTTCCCATCATCAGGATTGGGAGACTGTTTCAACAGCTGGAGTTTCCGTAGGTTGGAAGAAGATGAAATGAGGTGAATAGGGGAGGCCAGAAAGGAGCAGGAGATGTTGGTTGCAATGGTTGGCACAAGCAGTGGCCAAAGTGTGGAAGGGGTTTTAGCAGTAGAATTAGAGGGACAGCAACCTTGCTCTCAGTAGTGCCGTCCCCCTCTAACTCAGGATCTCCTACCGCACATCCGCTCCCCCACCTTTGGCTGAAGGATGAAGATCCTACTGGAGATGTTGACGATCTGCCTGCAGTGGTGTACTTGGCTATCTTCATGCCATATCCTTTTGTCTCTTCCTATTCATCCAGTGGATGGACTCAGGCCCCAGCCTTCAAGGACACTAGTGACTGAAATCAAAGGCGAGGTGCAAAGTGCTCTGACACGCAGGTATTTCCATATGATCATCATTCCCTACCCTGTTTCGTGCTGGGTTTATTGTTCCAATGGCCTCCAGTTCCTGTTTTGTTTGCTTTCTGGTAAAGCTTCAAGTGAGGAAGGCAGGCCAATGCCCTGAAGACGGGGGCTAGGACGATGAGATTGATAGCGCAAGCACAGAACTTATTGATGGATGGAGACGTATTTCCCTTTGAACAGACAAGGCTCTCAGCAGCACTTCCCAGAAGCCCCATTATCACAGAACCAGCACCACTTTCCCCCAAATATATAAGAATTAAAAAAATATATATTTAAAAAACAAAACCCTTTTGCTGTCTGCAGAACAAATACCTCGAAAATGATAAAGGACATAAAGGGCATTCATGAAAGGGCTGGATGGTTGTTATTGCAGCAGGGGGAAAAACAACATTATTTCACTGTGCAGATAAAAGGAAACGGAAAAGCGGCATATTTATAGCCAGGGAGCCTGGATTCCTTGTTAAGCCACTGTTATCAAATTAATGTCAAAATGCATCAAAAGGCACGACTGTTCTGGGCTTCTTATGCAAAGTGCTTGCAAATTGGTTACAAATACATTTGTTTACAGGGTACGAAGCAGGAGTTCGCTAATTAGTCATTGTACCAATTTTTTTTTGGCAATTACACAAATAAGCTGTTTTGAAGTATAAACATAAGATATTTTATGGGCCCCCCCCTTTTATTTTTTTTTAAACCAAAAAAAGAAAAAGGTTTTTTTGAGGGTTTTAAAGTGAGCTGTGTGGTGCCAGGCGTCCTAGGGTCTGTAGCGCTGGCAATCCGTGAATTGGAAATCAGGGGACTGTTTTGAAGTATTGTAAGCCGGCTAAATGGCTGAAACTGTGTTTCAAGGAGTAAGGATGGTATTCGAAGAGGGAGATGGCTTGGACTCTGGCATAGCTCCAGCTTTGTGTCTGGGCCTCTCGCGGGTCCCTGTGCCTCAGTTAAGAGATGGGAGATTCTGTGCTGGAATGTACAGGAGTCAGCAGGGATAGATTTGGCCCATCGTGTCCATAAGAGTCAAGGTCACTTTCTCGCCTCTGCTGCAACATGATGTGCTGTGTAGCCACAGGCAGCAGGTCGCAGCAGATGGGAGGTGACGCAGTGCTCAGGGGCAAAGACGCGACCTTCCACATCATGGCAGATATTTTCAAAATACACATTCAGAAGTGGCAGGTGCCATAATGCCCTAGCATTTGTGATGCTGCTGCAGCCTGATCTTCCATCCCACCATGCACTCGCTCAGGGCTACCCTTCAGCATGTGTGCATGCCACCCTGGAGCCATCTCTGCTTCCACTCAGCTGAAGAGAAAGCCCTTTGCTCTGGTAACTGACGTCGTTTCATCAGCTGGGCGTAGCCATAAGAAAACCAAGGGCCACCATTCACCACAAATCAGTTAAGGCCCTTGTAATGGGGATAAGGCACAGGGGATAAGGGTGGCAGGAGATCTGGGTTTTCTTCTGAGCTCTGCCCATGACCTGCTTGGTGATCTTAGGTAAGTCACCTCTGTTGGCTCATCTGTAAAATGGAAATAATACTTGGAAGCGCAGAGCTTCAAAGGGCATCTGATATAAGCACAGTGTGTTTTTGGTTTTAGCTTCATGTATACATCGTGAACGAAGGATCAGTCTGCACTGCCAAAAGGCCACGCTTTAGCTTCATGTACCCCTAGGATAGCCATAAGAATACAGTATTATTACAGTAAATGGGCACCGTGACCTCTTTTTGTAAGGAATAAGCCCTGGCATAACCACCCTGGAGTCTAGCTAGAACCTAACTAGCGGGACACTGACTGTGCCACTTTTAAATAGGAAACATCCTAGGAGCGATCGCCTGGCTCATATGGATCGGAATAGGCAGTGCTTAATTTGTAATGAAAAAGGGTCGGGGCTCAAGCTGTGCGGTGGGAGAGCGGCGGTTGCAGGCCAGGTGCCCAGCTCTGAAGGCGGAGTCACAGCCAGCAGCAGCGCAGAAGTAAGGGTGGCATGGTAGGGTGTATTGCCACCCTTACTTCTGCGCTGCTGCCGGTGGCGGTGCTGCCTGCAGAGCCGGGCGGCCGGAGAGCTGCTGGCCGTCAGCCCAGAGGTGCCAGGGCTATGAACTGCCAACCCTAATGGTGCCGGGGCAAAAATTAAGCACTGGAAATAGAAGTTTATGCTGATCAGCCAATTCAGGGTGGGGCAGCTGGGCCAGTTTAGGAAAGAACAGGGATGATTTTAGGATAGAATCAGGCTAAAAATCCATCTTTATTCATCCCACCCACCAGCTGAGCTGCACCACAGCCCCCTGGATGGTGGGAAAGGGGTGGGAGAGTCTAAATGAAACCACCCTCCTGGCCAGGGAGGATATAGCTGAAGGCTTTTTAATTTTAAAGGAAAGAGAGAAGGAAAGGCAAAATATTGCCTCTTTGATTTGTAAAGGCTCAGGATCTCCATTGTCGGAAGGAATGTTAATAGCCCTGCGGTATATTCTCCCTTTGTATCATTTCTGGTAAATTGCCCTTCAGGCTGAAATAGCCTCCCTGACAGCGCTGGCCTCTGTGGCACTGTGCCAGGCAGGATCTCCACTACCTGAGATGCTGGGAACATTTGAGTTTAATGCGGTCATGAAACACTGCTGTGGTTTCCATTCCCTGCAGTAGCCAGGCAGGAAGGCCGATTTCGCCGCTGCTTTCACATACAAAGGCACGAGTTTTCTCCACAGCAGAGTCTACGTAGCATGGACAGGTGTCGCATGCACAGATGGGGCCTCAGGAATTAGACGGTATCTTGGGCATCTCACTCCCACACCACCACGGGGAACTGCTCTTTGTGGCTGTGTTCTTGGGGTTTTACTTTGGAAGGCATTTGGACTTGCTGCTGCTGAATAGCAGGCATAGAAAAGGTCACTTTATCTCCCTGGCAAACCGGATGCCTGCTCATCATGGGAGTGAAATGCTGCTGGGCTCTTGACGTCACCCTAAAACCAAAACTCTGATCCTGAACCTTAATACCCTAAATCTCAATGCGAGCCCTACATTTCATTGACAACATGTTATAACCACACCTACAGATCGAGCAATATTTGTAACCATCGTTTACGTGTCTCTGGAACCTTCCATCCTAAAGACTCCCAGAGCCTGTCACAGTATATATAGCACACCACTGAAATGCAGCCACCCCTGGGGTGGAGGGTAGCAACCAACTAGCAAACAGAAGGAGCAGAAATTATGGCTCACGATACTAGTTAAGCCCCTATTGCTGGTTCCAAAATATCACAGAATCTTGGCTATCCACCCAGGACTTTGTTCTTTTACGATCTTGGGTAACATTTTCAAAAGGGCCCTAGTGACTTAAGAGCTTAAATCTTGTTTTCAAAAGTGACTTAGGTGCTTTGGAGCAAAAATCACTTTGGTTTTTCTAGGTCAGTTTTCCTTGGCAGGACGACTGTTCCTGTTGAGATTTAAAGGTGATTTTCTGTCTCTTTCCAGCATCAATTTCCCAATCGCCTAACCCCTGGCCTGGAGATCTGTTATGTGTGACTCTGACTCGCCTTCAGCAAGCTGCGTGCATGTGTTGGCCACCAGCTTTACTTAGGACACTAGGTTGTTATAATCAGAAGGTGCTGCTCATTGTTTTTTGTTGGGTTTTGTTATTGCGTTGAGTTCTCTGCTTTCCCCAGATGTTCACAGAGGAGCCTGTCTGTGAGGCTTTCTGTGGCATGCTGTCACACCAGGGGTTATGACTTTAGGCAGATAGATACACGTGTCCCTTTTCCTGAACTGCAGTTCCTAGGAGTCCAGATATTGCCATGTGCCCGCGGCATGTGCCTTAGGGTGAGGGATGTGTATAATAAAGGCCAGCAGAAGTTGGTGGCCAAGTTCAGCTTCCCTCCCATTACAGTGATTCATACGAGGCTGCAGTAATCTCATTAATACAGGGGGAGCTCTATTAGTGACAGTATAAACTGCAAGAGTGGTGCTAGAGGCACCAGACCCCGGTGATGGAATTAATTCCATGAATCCAGCCCTGTTTGCAATTCTATCAGAAACCCAAAGAGAACATTAAAGTTGCACAATTAAGTACTCAAAAGTCAGGGTATGCCAGAGAAAATTACACGTGCAACCTTCTCTTGGCATTAAGGTGCAGCCTTTAATTACATGCTCACATACCATTTTAAAAAATAAAATAGGATAATGCAGTTCTTTCTGCAACTTTCGATACACACGTAAGCACCGTCTCCTCGTGTGTATCACTCTGTGTATACCAGACAAATAGAGACTATGAAAGTCTCTCACAGCAATACATAGTGAATGAGGCCAGGGACTCCTGCAGAAGCCTGCTTTATTCCTCTCCGTCTTACAAGCTGCATCTTTCAGAGCAGGAGAAAAAATAGTCTATTCCGTTATGTGAGAGCGAGCACGTGAGCATGTGACTGAAGAAGTGTATGCACAAGAGAGCAGAGTTTTATGTGCATCCCTTAAGTGCTTAATTGTCTAACTTTAACTTTCCTTTAACAGCTTTTTTTTTTTAATGGAATTTCCTAAGTTGTTTTTCTTTAAAGGGAAAAAGATCAGTAATCTGGAACTGTTTGGCCAGGCACCACTGGAACGCCCTGGCCGTGGCAGGGTGAGACACTCCATGAGGCAAAGTCTGATTCAATGTAGACTTTGCTCCAAGAGTGTTTCCTTCACTGAGGGCGCTTTTTGTGCAGTTGAAAACTCACTGTACCCGCCATACTGTAGTTTCCCAAAGAGTCTCCATTACATGCCAGCTAACATCCTTCTTGGTTAGACAACATGGAGTTAAGTGCTAATCCTATGCAGACGATGCACAGCTCTGCCGATCCTTCGCCACATACAAACAGCCCACTACTGTCAAGTTGGCCCAGTGCTTGGATGATATCATGGACGAAGAACATTTAACCTGACAAGCCAGAGATGATGCTGGTGGGCAGAAGAAAGCTTTTTGAAAAGTTTTTGCCACAGCGTGGGTCTTCTTTGTCTGAAGGTACACATCCACACTTGGTCCATTAGATCCATAGCTTAGATTCCTGACACTGTTATCACATTGCAACATCTGCGAGTAATGCTTTCTACCATCTCCAGTTACCTAGGAGACTCTATTCCATCCCAGCAAACGATGACCCCGCCTCAATTCTCGCCTCTCAGCTGGACTACAGCAATGCAATATACCTGGGCATTAAATCTTCAGCACTTAGAAAATGCCGGAGCGTGTCTGCTCAGCAACCCAGGCTACCACAAACATCACATCTGTCCTCCACTCCCTACACTGGCTTCTCATAGAAGAGCGAATCAAGTTTGAGCGTCTCAGTCCTTATCTAAGTGCTCAGCGGCCTGGGACCAGGGTATCTAAAAGATCAGCTGAAGCTCTGGGATGAAGGCTGTTGTTGACAGTTCTGCTCCTCTGGCACAATAAGGGTAAAGCTCGTCTGCGCAGGAGACAGAACATTCTTGGGAGTCAGCCCAAGACTGGTCAATTAACTTCCCCAGGAACTAAGGACCCTCACAGACAGGGCCGGCTTCAGGCACTAGCGAAGGAAGCAGGTGCTTGGGGCGGCCAATGGAACAGGGCGGCCTGTCCGGGTCTTCGGCGGTGGGTCCCTCAGTCCCTCTCGGCTTTATCTTTCTTTTTTTTTTTTCTCGCTTCACCGCTTGGGGCGGCAAAAAAGCTGGAGCCGGCCCTGCTCACCGACCTCCCCACTGTCCGCTCCAAATGCCAGATGTATCCTTTGACCTTGGCTTCTCTGACGTACGTGTGTCTATATTATAATAAATTTCAAAACAAAACTCTCCACTGCGCACAGTTCTCCCTCTGGGGAGAGGCGGAGGGAACAGACACATGACAGCTGTTGGTCACATTGCTTAATGCACTACTGCAAGGCCCTCGGATACTATGGTGATGAGCGCAGTATAAGAACCTGAATAGAATAGAAATAATGGCAGTGAGGATAAAAGTAGAGGCAAGGGAGGAGCATTTTAATTCTTGTTTTCTGATGAAATGTGAAGATCATTGAGCTGGAGAAGCAGAAGGCTGCTCCAGAGGGTCGGAGCTGCAGACGATAAAGCTATAGCTCCAGGACTGACTGTAATAGGCCAGAGGGGAGGCTGGTGCTAGATTTTTCTTTCACAATGTTAATGAATGGAACAAAGTTGAAGACATTCTTGGAATGATTAAAGTCATAATTGGTTGAGTCAAGATAACGGGATGGCAGTGACTCAGAACTGCCATTTGAACTGAAGCCCTTTAAACTACTGTTCCGAAAATGCTTATGCAACTGAAATATCGGTTAGTCTAAAGCAAGTCACTGCCCATTGTGCTAATGGCCGAGCCGCGCATTGTGGCTGTTCAGAGCGTGGCTTACTGCACAATCCTTGTCACAATCCACTAGAACTTCACACCCTGTAAGACATGCAAAGAGCAACTTCCAGCTGAGACAGTCTCAGCATGGCTCCTGGTGGCAGGTCTAGAGGACGGCTTTGCTGCAGCTCACCCATTTAAGCTGCAGCCTGTGGTTCGAGTTAGACCTGCAGTAACATGCCCAGGATGCACACAAGGGGTCCAGACATAAGTCTAAGACCTGATTGTTAGAGTACAAGAGGGCGTCAGGAGTGCTAGGTGCTGTTCCCAGATGTGCCGCTGTCTGGCTGTCAGACCACTGGCAAGTCAGTTAACCTTGCTGTGCCTGTTTCCCCACTGTAAAGTGGGAATAATTGTACTAAAAGGAGAGGAAAGAGGGTGTTGTGAGTGTTAGTAGACTGGGTTCATTTCCCAGCTCCGTCACCGTTTTCCTGTGTGGCCTTGGGCACCTCTCTTAATCTCTCCGTGCCTCAGTTTCCCAGCTGTAAAATGGTGATACTGATACTTGCTTTTGCCTACCCTTTGTCTGTCTCATCTCTTTAGCTGCAAGCTCTTTGGGGCAGGGACCTGCTATTGCTGTATGTTTATACAGTTCCTAGCACAAAGGGGCCCTGAGCTCCGTTGGGGCCTCTACGTGCTGCAGTCGTACAAAATAATAAACACCTACATAGCTGGGCTGTTGGGAGGGTTTCTAAAACGCATGGAGAGTCTCAAATTGAAGGCTAAAGTGTGGTTGTTGCCTGGGAAACTCATGAGGCTGGATTTATTGATCCAAACTAATCCCTGATGACTTCAAAGGAGTTACGGCAAACGGCTCTTTTCCAAGCTGAGGGAATTTGCTTAGGTATCATTTAATAGTTATGTGCCAAAGCTGGAGTAGAAGGTATAGGGTATGGAGGTGTTTATACACGTGTGGGAGGGCAAGGGAGAGATGAAACGCCAGCACAATAGAGAGAGGTGGCAGCTAGCTCCTGGACACAGCAGTGGTATGAGTGTAGTGCAGAGAAGCGTCTGGATTAAGTCCCCCAAACCAAGTGCCGGGAGACTCCCACCTTCCCCGCAACAGCGCGGTCACTTCCCAAGGCTCAGCTCACCAGCCGCTGGGCAGGGGGCATTCCATTACAAGCTCTATTAAAGCAACAATTAGTGTTAGCTGAGTGTCACAGGTGGTGTGGCGCTTAACAGATGCCGAGCATCCGGTGTCGATCTGATAAGGAAATGAGCGTGATCGTGGTTAATATTAAACAGGTATCCTCTTCCTCCTGAAGATGTGCGGAAAAGCCCAGAGCTCACAGGTATTAGAGGGACATCCCAGAGCTTTGCACCGCACCAACCCCCTGAATTCAGCAGCATGTGCGCACCACAGTGAAGTGGGCAGGGCTAAGCGCAGTGTGTGGTGTGTACCTGGACTCCAACGATAAATCCCTCCGGTTTAAGCTTCCTGGGATGTATTGTTCCGGGGATACGGGGAAGGTGCCTTTGTTTTGTTTTCGGTGGTTTATAGCAGCTCAGCTCAGGGGCAGCATGTTTCCTTTTCCAGCCAGGTCCTTGCTCTTTCCTACTTTTACAGGTGGGTTGACTACGTAACGAGGAAGTTAAATGACTTGCCTGAGGTCCCGGTGACTCAAGGCCCTTTCTGATTCCAAGGCCTGAGCAGAACTCACTAGAGAACAGAGTTTCCCACTACTCTACCTGCCTTTCCAGCGCCCAGGTGGTAACTTGCAGCTGGGCACGGTAACTTGGGTAACGGGCTGAGTCCGCCAGTGGCCTTTCTGTGCTGATGCAATGAAGAACTAAAGGTTTTATCCAAGCCGGGCTTTTCTGGCCCAAAGTTTCCTGCTGTTGTTCCCAGGGCTGCAGCTGCAGCATGAGATGTCCAGCTGGAGCCAAGCAGCCTAGCTAGTGGCTTGCAGGCAAGACCTCTGTTTTATAGATGAGGTGGTACCAGTCTGCTCCCTTGTATTCAGACTGGCTGGAGCAGAGAAGGGAGAATCCCTCCCAGGGAAACTGAGGCACGGAACAGTTAAGCAACTTGCTTAACAGTGCAGTCAAGGTGCTTAACTGCAGAAGAGCAGGAAATAGAACGCAGACCTCCTGCTTCCCCATCCTCGACCCGGCTTCCTCTGTGTCAACCTGTCCCCAGTGTGAGCCCTCCTGTCACGAACTCTTTGACGGATGCACTTCTCTGTTCCTCTGGAAGCAGCAGTGAGCGCCTGGAGGTGTGAGGATCCAGATGGCAGAAGGAGGGAATTTCACCACCCTTTATCGCCTTTAATAATTTCATACAAGCTGTACCATGTACTTCAGTGGCCTGGAAGGCCCACAGTCCCCGGAGGAAACGTCTGTCTCTGTGAATCGGACCTTGTCATCTCACCTATATAGCATGCTTGGTAGGGTCCAGATCTGCAGACTTTTGCCATCCAAGCAGGACCTATCACGACGGAGAAGAGCTGTCACTGTGCAAGGCTGCCTTGTTCCTTATAGTCCAGTAGCTCGGGGCCCCATTCTGCTAGGCGCTCTAGAATCACCCAGTCAGAGACAATCCCTGCCCCAGGGAGCTTACAGTACAAACTGCTTGGCCAGCCAAAGGGTAGCGTTAGATCCTCATTTTACAGGTGAAGGATCTGAGGTAGAGAGAGATGAAGTGACTTGCTCGAGGTCACACATGGAGTCTGTGACAGCGGGAAGCTGAACCCAGATCAGAGTCCCAGCCCAGTACTGTAACCACAGGACCAGGTCTGCAATGGAGCAGGGGCCAGTGCCAGGAGGAGCTTGAAGACCCAGTCATGCCCACTGAAAATGCAAAGCATTCGGATCCGTTTGTCTTAGGCACTTCCCAGAGCAAAAGCCTTTCCCAGCCTTTGATCAGCCACTCTTCACTGCAAAGAGAGGGCCTGAGGCTGGGCCCATGGACATCAGTACAAACCTGCCCTTGCCTTCAAAGGGAGCGGGGTTGGACCGGGCCCATTGTGTATCTTTTAAAGCCTTTTTGCTCCGTTCTCTGACCCGAGCTCTTCGACAGTGACTAAAAGGGAGAAAACGGGGAGCCACATCCAGACAGCTGATGCTGAACAGACTCAATAACCCGCCACGTTTCAAACCAGGCCAGGCTGTCGCGGCAACTGTCTCCTTCGCAGCCCTGCCAAGTTCCACCACCAAGCTCCAGCCTGGCTCAGAAACAAACCCACCTGCTCTTCAGTTTGTTTTGTGAAATAAACACAGTTGAACGAGCAAAAGGCCCGTTCCTGGGAGGGAACAATAAGGCCGAAGATGCATCCTGGCAAGACGAGCTGGAATGTTTGGCTTCACAGATGCAACGAAGCTTTTTAACTCTTTGCTGGTTCCCCTCACCTCTCTCAAGCGCTTCCAGGCTCTGAGCCTGTTAGAGACACAAGTGAGCTGAATTTGGGGGTGTCAGCTCAGCGCTCAGGGCTGACTGTGGCCCATCTCCCCAAGATTGAGGCCACAAAGCAAACTGAGCCACACACTAAGCAGGCTGTAATCTATGCTGCACGGTTACTTGGTTAGGAATCGCATTTGAGTCAGGCCTGGGAGTGCCACACAACGTAGGAATCCCCTCCCCACCTCTCCAAAACCTCTTGGAGGAGAAGAAAGGCCAGGCATAGCCACCATGGTTCAATCCAAACTTCAGCCTTTGCTTGGGTGAGTTTCCCATCCCTTCTGTTTTGTTTTAAATGCAGCACAAGGCCCCAAACAGTCCAGGAAGTCCTTCACATACAGTATTTTATTGGCATGTGGAAATAGTTCTGGCTGGTTTTAAGTCTGGCTGATTTTTAATCTCCACCCCTCTGCTACTCCCAGAAAAGAGTCAACAACAGTGATCAGACAAGGGAGGCCCAAACTTAACCACACTTGTCTTTTTCCTTCTTTTCCCTTGTTCCGAGAAGTCCCAGCTGTTATTTTTTGGACGAGGGTTGGATTGTAGTTTCAATGCCTATTTCATATACAATGTTCTTTTTGTTTGTCCTTTTCTCTGGAAGTTTCATCCGAGGCCTCCTGAGTGCCTGCATCAGTAGAGGACCCAGGAGTTACCTCTCTTAAATGCCACCTTCCCCGGCTCTGTCTGAGTTTTTGCAGAGAGCCCCTTGGGGTAGGAAGAGAGGGGAAGTGTTGGTTTCGAAACCTGGCCAATGCAGGAGGAGGCTTATGGTGTCAATAGGGGTTCGTAGGAATGAAAGCTCTGGCAATAAACAGAGGCAACTCCCGTTCATGTCAATGGAAGTTGGGCCAGCTAATGCCAAAGCTGGATGTGGAAAGGAACAGAGCGAAAACCGCATGGACTTCCTTCACCTATAGGGCTAGAACTCAAAGAATGAGGGGGAGCGACGAGCGAACCATCCTGTCAAGGCCCTGGAGTTTCCAGTAACCGTGGCTATCGAATGGGATAGAGAAAAAGTTTCCTGAGGAATCTGGCACAGGCAGCAGAAACAGACAAACAAATTTGCTTTAGGTAGACCCAGGGCCACCCAGAGGATTCAGGGGGCCTGGGGCAAAGTGGGGGAGCTGCGGCTCTTGTACTCACCCAGCGGCGGTCCGGGTCTTCGGTGGCATTTCAGCAGCGGGGGGGCTAAAATGCCGCCAAAGACCCGGACCACCGCCGGGCCAGGACTTGCAGGGCCCCTGTGGGGCCCGGGGCAAATTGCCCCACTTCCACCCCTCCTCCCCCCGGGGTGGCCCTGGGTAGTCCAGCCTCACGGAAAGACCTGTTGCATTTAAGCTGAGACACCAGTATGCACGTGGTCTCCATGCAGCCCCCCGAGTCTCTACCTCACCGCTCCATAATTCTGTTTGTGCCTTAAGAGGATAAACACATGCAAGAAAGAAACTGCTGGACCCTGCCTTCAGAATACGTGGGCCTGGTTTGGGGTAGGGTGTGTGTGTGTGTCTGCAGAGTTCTGATTACATCTTTAAAGGGGACACTGGCAAATCCTGCAGGCCAAGAATGTCACATTCCTTCCTTATTTATTAGCCGGTAAGTGCTGACACTCAACATTCTTTTAAAGCATGTTCCATGTGAGAATGTGCAGCTTCTAATTGCAATGGGATGGAGGGGGGCTAGTTATATTGATTCTTCCAGCACTGCATAATTAGACATGAAAATTAGCATTTACTTCAGCTTGAAACAGCTTGTGCGTACACACCGCTGTGGCAGGGGAGGCCAGTTTGTGCAAGAAGCAGAAGAGAAGGGCCCAGCCCTAAGCCGCAGATGTGGGTACGCTGTACATGGTGGGAAGAGTGGTAGGAATCTGATGGGGCCTGATCTTGCAAGTGGCCCCTGATCATAACAGATCAGTCCTTTCACCCCAAACGCTGGGGAAGTTAGAAAGCCAGATCCGCATGCGGATTTTTGGAGTGTGGACCCAGACTCTCATCCACAAAGTCACCCTGGGTTCGAGTCCTCTCCTGGGGTGAGCTCATGCTCAGTGCCGACAATGAAAGACTGGGTGCTGCACTGTTAGGGGTGAACCATTACACTGAGATCCCAGCTGTCGGTTGCTGCTGGATCTGTCCTAGATGAACGTAGCAGATCTTGCTCCTAACTTGCTTCCCAATGTAGACCAGCCCTAGGAAACTATTCAGTGGCTTTTACTCATCAGAGGTTTGTAAGTCAGCTCGCTAGAAGGGGCCGATGCTGAGGGCACAAAGAAATGCCCTTGGCTTTTGGATAAAAACTTAGGAAGACTCTTCCTTCTGAGTTGCTCATAAAAAGAGCCCTCCCCTCTCACTGAACTCAGCAGGAGCAGAGGATGTTTAATACCATCCAGGACTGGGAGTCAGGACGCCTGGGTTTTGATCCTAATTTGAGGCATGAGACTGAGCAAGTCACTTAGCCTTTCCGTGCCTCAGTTTCCCCAGCTGTAAAATGGAGTTAACACTTCCCTGCTTCACCAGGTTGTTGTGAATCTTCACTCACTGGTGCTTTTATAGAGCTCTGAGGCCCTCTCAAGGAAGGTGCTATAGAAAGGGAAGGTATTATTATTATTTCATGCACTGAATCTAGCTTTGTTTCACTTAACAATGATTATTTTGCACTTGTATAGCATCTTTTGGCCAAGGAGCTAGAGCTCACCCCGTACCATGTCCCTTTGAGGTTGGGATTCTTACCCAGCCCTACAGTAGCCAGCAGAGACACAGCAATCAGTGGCAGAGAGCCCTGAAGTCCCAGCTCCAACCACTAGACTGCACTTAAATGTTTTTCAGCTGCACTGGGAAATTAAGACCTGGCACTGCAGGCTTTGCAGCAGCGTGCGTGAGTATGAAGGCTCCAAGCATGCGTGAGCTGGGATATCTCACTCCCCCACATGCCTTGAGGAGAGTAACCACCTGGATCAAGACTCACGTTTAATATATTTTAACATTTTGTACCACAATCCAGGCTCAACGGCGCCCTGCCCCCATCCAGAAATACACACACACAAACGCCACAAATTTCCCCCATCCAGAAACTTCATGTCCATGTACAGCACGAAACAAAGCCCATTAAAATCAATGGAGAAAACACCCTTCGGCTTTAGCAGGGGTTGGATCAGGCCTGTGTTGCTCCAGAAGGTGCATTGCTCTAGTGCCGTACACAGCGAAGAGATGTTGCCTCTTTTTCTGCACTAGTAACTGAACCCTATTAGTGACCTTGTTCACCCTGTTACTGCGCTCCTGGTATAATTGTTCCTGTGACTTTTGAAGCGTGACTGGCAAATGGAGGAAAAGAATGTATTTTGAACGAGAGCTTCTTATTATTCAGGAAATCAACACAGCAGGGGGGGGAAAAAAGTTCCTTTTGTGTAATGCAACATCTGTCAGAAAATAGTCATGAAGATTTCTTATTCTTTTCTTATTTTCTCCCTATTTAGTTTATCCTACGTGAATATTAACCCACAATAGCCTCTAGCACTCTGCTCATTTAAGAACCAGTCTGCTTAAAGTCACTGCAGTCGTCCAGAAATGCCATTTCAGCGTATATTCAGGGCTGGCGCTTCCATTTAGGCGACCTAGGCAGTCGCCTAGGGCGCCAGGATTTTGGGGGGTGGCATTTTGCCGCCTTTGGCGGCAATTCGGCGGCGGGGGGTCCTTCCGCACTCCGGGTCTTCGGCGGCAATTCTGCGGCGGGTCCTTCAGTCGCTCCGGGACCCGCCGCTGAAGTGCCCCGAAGACCGGGAGTGCGGAAGGACCCCCCCCGCCGCAGAATTGCCGCCAACGACCGGGAGCGCGGAAGGACCCCCGCCTAGGGCGCCAAAAACCCTGGCGCCACTCCTGCATATATTATGTGCCCTCTGCCCCTGGAGGGCATGAGTCTGTGACAGCTCCCAGTTAGGGGCTTCGGCCCACATCCTCAAAGGCATTTAGGCCTCAAATGTCTATTGACGGCAGTGGGAGTTAGGTTGATCGTGTCCTTAGTTCTTTAGCTCCGTCGGTACAGGTTCCTGCTTTTCGTTCAGGAGATCTGTGGCTCAACCCCCGGATTGATCAGGATAACAGTTGTTGCACCGGCACTTCATAACAATAGTGCCACCTTGTCTTGTGGGATAGCAGATAGTATCAGAAAAAACCCTTGGACACCTCAGCTGTTAATTTGCTGTGCACAGTGGCCTCTCAAAAGTAGCAAGGATAGCACTCCAAACCTCGACTCAAAACAAAAAAAAGCACAATCCACTATCACTGGAGCTAAAAGAGAATATTCACGAATGGTTAGGAGTATAGGAACAATGCCACACAATTGAGCAGTTCTGAGTCCATTCAGCAGAGGGCAGTGTTGCTCATACCTACCAGCCCACACATTACAGTGTTCAGTGATTGCTGTAGATCACAACAGAACAGCAGCACATAAAAATGAGACAGTTTATTTATTCGGTGTTCAGGAGGGTGAAGAAAAATTATACACAACTGAAAACCAGGCGCGTTCTCCGTGCAGGGACGGTTTATGCTACAGCTCAGCAGCTTTCTAAACTTACAGCAGGCAGTACCTAGCCTCAGCTGGCACCAGTTTGGGTAAAGTTGTGTCCCAGGTCTGCGTAATACAAGGGATCCAGTTTCACTCTGCAGGAGGAGTCCGCTGTAATCAGAAGATGTAGCTTTGCCAACCCCAAGCATTCAATAATCATGAGTCAGGACCCAAAAGCATGAGATTGTCTTAAAAATTGAAATTTTTAAAAAATAATAATACATTTTAGATTCTTTTTATTTGCCTCGTAGTTTTTGAGCTTTTTGAGTTTTTGAGCAGCCATGTTTCTAAGCTTTTCTCTGCAGCCAGGAGCGCTAGAAACTAACTTTTTTTTTTAATTGACAAAAGCTGATAGTCTCACATAATCACCTGACTCCAGGAGCTGGAGCTTTAAGAAACGCACCAAATTTGGTGAGATTGGTGATTCAATGTTGCTGACTCACAATTGTATGTTTAAAAGCAAGGGTTTGCTTTAGGTCTTCTCAGTTAGCAATATTTCCCCCTTAAATTACAAAGGAGACCAAACTGTCGGAGGCTCCTTAACTGCTCTGGCCAAACACAAACAAAGTAAGAGCTCCCTTGTTATTACAAAGGGCTTTTCTGCTCTGGGAGTGGCAGGAGCAAAGCCTCCAGTTTCTTCTAAATATGAGCTGGTTCAGCAACCCCATCCTTAAAGGGACCACAGCCACAATATTCTATCTCGTACTAGTCCAAAATTATGTCAATTCTCCAGATAACAGGTAATAAAATATACAGCCGCATCCTTTTTGTTTGTGAATTGGTCCCATGTGTCAAGCAAAAATGTGTGTCTTCCGTTTGAAATAACTGTTTTGAAACTTCTTATTTAAGTTCATTAAGCAGACAAGTTTATATTTTTGCCTTTTATTTTGACTGTAGGAAACAGAATCTAGTCCACTGGATTTAGTAGCCACAGATGACTCCAATGCGAATTAATTCTATTTCGTTTTTGTGTGTGTTTCTGTGAGTTATTACAGAGAGCAGGGTGAACACCTTATTTTAACAACTACATGAATATTCCGTCAAAACAAAACTTGAATTTGCTTTGCTTGAGCTCTCATCCCTTTCATGTTCCTTTCTGCAAATCTTCCAGTGAACGAATTGAGCGGCAGGAATGTTTGCAGGAAGCAGACAATTTTAAGGAGAGGAGATATTCGAGAATATTCATGGAGGGTGAATGTGTGATCAGGAATGTTTGAACCAGAAATGTGATGATTCTGAGAGTTACGGTCAGCCAATCAGATAACAAAAAATGTCTAATTTATTACAGATTGTTACACTAGCACAATGGGATCCAACCTGATGTGGTCTATAGGTGTTACCACAATAAATGTTAAATAATAATTATAACAATACTATATATCCAATCCAAGCTAACCAAAACAGCTTGATTTTTTTAATTTCAGGTACTGAGTGCTTTCCATAAGCATCTCCTCAATGATCTGCCGACCAAGAATGATTTGTCTGAATTATTTAGTTAATGATTCTCAGTACCAAATAAATATGGGATAATTGTAACCAACTCACGGACAGTTCACTAACAGAGAGAGGCTAAATTCATAGTGAATAATTGATTCACTATGAATTATTCGCTCAGCTCTGTTACTGAAGAACAGCATCTTCCCAGCCTTTGGCTGCCAAATGGTCTGTTTCTCACAATGACTTAACTGAAGCTGAATCAGCTGTTTTCATGAAAGGCTCATGCTGGGTCTTAGAGACACAGGGGTTTTGCTGCTCTCCGTTGGTGGGGTGCCTGCAACCCCATTTCCAGGTCCTGACCTACTGGTTGAGCAGAGCTCCTCTACAGCCTTCAGGGTCCTAAAGCCCGTTATCGCTTTCTGTTAATGGGATACTGGCAAATATTTCAGGCCCAAGAAGGTAGCTTCTGTGTAACGTTTTTATAAGACCTGGTACTAATAGGAATGTGTTTGTGGAATTTAAGGGGGTGGGGAATTAACTTGATTTAACTCCCCCCTCTGTTGGGACTACAGCTCAAACATTGCAGCTTTGCATAGTCCTTGAGGTCCAGAAGCTAAAACTAGTGTCTTTCATTGCTGTTTGCATATCATTCAGGATGGACAGACCCCATGAGCGAGTCAAAGTAAATCAGGCGTAAAAAAATTATTTTAGTCTTAATCATACACTTCTGTTATTAATGCAGAGAAGGAAACATATTTTCCACCATTTTTCTAAGCCGACGCCCTCTCTTTAAAACAAAGGAGGATTCAAATGTGGACAGAAAGTTTATTTTTTTAAAATGTAGGTTGTGAGTTCTGACCTGTAGAGTCAATAGGGCCTGTTCCTTCTCCTGCCGACCTAGTGCTGTGCACACGACCACTTATGTCAGCTCAACTTATGTCACTCAGGGGGTGTTTTTTTCACCCACCTAGCTGTTATTGGGGCATTTAGTACACTGGATGAGGTACACCACATGTTGCGATAGGCATGTGTAGGACCCCTGGATCTTGAAAAGTGTGTTGTGGGAGGTATGGATGATTATAGCAGTGGAGATGTGTCTGTAGGTTTTGCATCTGTTGTTATGGCAGGGTCTGGTGATGCTTTCTGTGGTGTGTCCTGGTCTGTGGGGAGCTTGCTTCTGATAATGAGCATGGTGAATTTCAGGAGTTGTTTGAAGGCCAGAAGAGGGGGTTTGAGAAAGATCTGACCTTACCTGCTTCGTCTCTCAAAGAATCTCAGCACACTTTCCCCGAAATGTCTTGGGGTTGAGTGAAATTCGTGAGAACTTTCCACCTCTGTGCTGCCCTACGCAGATTTGTCGACTGTAGATCTTGTCTGTTGACTCTACACCCAGTGAGCGCATATAGTTAATTACCCTCAAAGGCAGAGTAAAGTACCCCCCGACCTCTTCTTACAGGCTGCAAAGTTTGCTTGGTATGGCAGATCCTAGCTAACTCACTAACCTCCAGTTGCATCGAAAGGGGACTCAGGAGAGAGATCAAAATTAAAAAAGCATCATTAACATGCAAGACATACTTTCTATACCAACAGTACTGCAAGCCTGCCTTTTTCTTTTTAATTTTTCTTTCTTCTGTGTGAGTGAGAGAAATCTACAGAAAAAGAGAACAAGATAATGAGTCTAATCCTGATCTGTCACAATGGTGTGAATGAGGAGAAAGCCAAAGAGGTCAGCGAAGTTGCTCTGGATTTACACCATCATAACTGAGATCAGAATCTGGCCCAACATGTAAAATTCTTCGTTTCTGATGGGCCGATGGAAGAGCGAAGTGGTCTTTAGAGGAGGACATTATGTGCCTTTATCGGCATTCCATGGTCGAACAGCTGAGGCCTCGTCTAAATGTAGAGTTGCACCAGTTTAAGTAGAGGTGTGATTTAAATTGTTTGAGTTAAACTGGTGCAAACCCAGTGTGTCAATATTCGTAAAGTGATATAAACCACCCAAATCAGTGTGTCCTCACAAGTTTGGCATCTGTTTAGCTAAACCGGTTTTTAAACTGGTGCAGCTTTTGTGTGTAGACAAGGCCTAAATAGGACTTTCCAGCAGGTGCAAAATTAAATTTTTTTTTTTGGTGGTGTTTCATGTGCATTTCTGTTTCTTACCCTAATTCAATTAATTTCACATCACTTCACAGACAAAATGGTTGATTCCTCTTTTATGCAACACCCACCCATTTTGGCACATTTTCAGGGCAAATCTGCTTGCACTCCGAAAAATGCCATAGCTCAGCGATGTATTTTTGTGAAAATTGGTCTGTTTCTGAGTTGTTTGTGGTGCCCTTTTCTGTTTCACTAAAAATCTTCACCCCTCTCCAGTACCAGAACGAGGGGGAATCGAGCCCTGGTCTACACTTAACATTTAGATTGACATAGCTGTGTTGCTCCGGGGTAGCTCCTGATGTATACGCAGCTGGGTTGGCAGAAGAATGCTTCCCTCGACCTAGCTACTGAGGGAGGTGGATTACCTACAGTGACAGAAAAAAACCCTTCCATTGCTGTAGGAAGCATCTTCACTACAGGGCTCTGGTGGCATAGCTACCGCACCATTGCTGTGCCCATTGCCTAGACATGGCCCTAGTTTCATGCACGGTTGTTGTCTCCCCAGAGCGCTGCTTTCCTTGGAAAGTTGTGTTCCCCAAAGCCCGTTAAAAGGATGATCCCAGGGGATGGGGATTAAAGAGACTTTCGGAGAGCTGAGAATTTCTTTCTGTAACAAGAAGAAAATAAAAAATTGTTTTCTTTCCCAAATGGCAACATCCACCCTAGTCTGAGTCACAGAGAGAGACAGAACATAGCAACACAAGCCCTGTTGTTATTCTTCTCATGTAGCAGGAAGAATTTCTGAGAGCACCATAAACTACATCACATGGCGAGAGCCTGGGTGAGCTCTAATTGCTTCTATTTGCATAATGAGGCTGGGCTCAGCATCCTGCTGATATTTGAAAGAAGAAAATCAAAATCAGCTCTAGATAAACAACTCCCCCCCCCCATTTGATCGTTCTCTCCCTTAATGCTGAATACAATTTTTCAGCTCCTCTTTCTTCCTGAGGACACTGCAAAGTCTTGGTAAGGCTCTTCTGCCTGTTCAACAGAGCACCACCAAGCCACTGACTCAGAAGGGGCCCGCCCGGCTCAGTGTTTCAAGAGGGATTACTTGGGGATAATCACAGGTGCCAGCGCCCAGGAACAATGTTGAAACCTTTGCGCCCCGTCTGAGCAGCAGGTGCGAGGTGGAGACGATCATGCTGGCTTCAGGAAGTTGTTAATAATTTAAAAAATCCGAATTTGACCCTAAACGTTGCGGAAAGAAGGCTCTGAAGGAGCAGCATTCTCAGCTGGGAGCCGGGAAGGATTAGAACCTGGCTCGAAAGCAGCACCGCCGTCCTCGGGGAGGGGGCCAGGCTCCTCTGGTTTCACCCATTGGCCCCAGCACACTGGAAGGAAGCAGTGTCAGAAATGATGGGGGCCGGGGGAAGGGAAGGGAGCCACAAGCCCAGCTTTCGGACCTTGTGCTCAAAGTCGCCTGGTTTTTTCCTGTTCTGTTTTTCAGGGCCTGATCCAACTCCTAGTGAAATGGAAAGACCCCCGTTGATTTCACTGGGAGTTGAATCAAGCCACCTGTGCTGAGGACAGGCTATGGCTGTGCCCCTGCACTGTGCTTTTCTGCTTTCCAGGATGGAGGATTGGCAAACACAGTAACATGTACACACACTGATTAATTCACTGCCGAAATCTGATTAGCAGGTTTCAGGCCTCTAATGTAAGCACCACTTGTGTCAGCATGTAGCTCTTTCAGTATCTGGAAAAGACCCCAGCCTACAGCCAGGGAAAAAGTGCTTGTTTGTTTTTACAACCTGTTACAACCCTACAATCTTGCAACCTTTAATTTACATGATCAGGAATGTTAGCATTTTCCCTTCAGAGCGATCCAGCCTTGGCCACAAGGGCAGTCACTGGGAGTGACTCGACAGGACAGCGCTACACTTTATATGGAGGTGGCTGAATTTTGAAGCAGCTACAGAATGTTTTTGTTGCTGTGACAGGGATATAGTTTGAATCAGGGCTGGACCTGTATGAAATCCCTGACCTTCATGCAGAAGTGGGGTGTCCATTTACACACACGCGTACTGGATAGACAGATCGGGGATGTTGGATCTGCAGGAGTGTTGTAAGCAAGACACGAGAAATAACCCTTCTGTACTCCGCACTGATAAGGCCTCAGTTAGAATACTATATCCAGTTCTGGGCACCACACTTCGGGAAAGATGTGGACAAATTTGAGAAAGGCCAGAGGACAGCAACAACAATTATTAAAAGTCTAGAAAACATGGCCTAGGAGGAAAAATTTGGGTTGGTTATTTTGGAGAAGAGAAAATGGGGGTGGGGGGGACGACATAATAACAGTCTTCAAGCATGTTATAAACAGGAGGGTGATAATTTGTTCTTCCTAACCATGGAGGACAGGACAAGAAGCAAGGGTTTAAACAGCAGCAAGGGAGATTTAAGTTAGACACTAGGAAAAACTTCCTATCAGGGTGGTTAAGCACTGGAACAAATTCCCTAGGGAGGCTGTGAAATCTCCGTCATCGGTGGTTTTGAAGAACAGGTTAGACAGACACCTGTCAGGGATGGTCTCTAGACTATACTTAGCCCTGCCTCAGTGCAGGGGACTGAGTTAGATGACCTCTCAAGGTCCCTTCCAGTCCGATATTTCTACGATTCGGAAACCTGTCACAGTCTAAGTGAGAGCTATCAGGAAAGAGGATCCCTGGTAGATGTTCTCTCCCTCGGGGAGGTGAGATCATTTTGATGCCTATGGGCTACTCTGGGGCATAGGATATCCCAGCATTGTCAGACGGGAGCAGCCTCCCAATACTGCCACAGCTCAAGCTGGATCCAGAGGCGCTGTGCTGGGAGTCCAGGGAGCACAGGGTACCAGCTTCACCATTAGTAAACCAACTGGCCAGCCATGATTCACACAACTGGCCAGTCTGTTCCAATGGAAGCCTTAGGCTTGTCAGGACCACTTATGGCCATTGTCAACTCCTCGCACATTATCGCCCACCTCTTCCACAGGTGAGGAGTGGCGCAGACCTCTACAAAGCAGGGTACGCCGGGCAGTGGAGATCATGGTGGCACAGAGCTGGCGCGAAACAGATGCGTCGTGGGGGCACTTTCTTTGACTGTGTGACTTGCTGTCCCCTGCCCTGAGCGCCCAGGACACAAGGATGCGAGCAGCCTCAGTGACTGTGATGTCGTGTCAGGCCATCCATCATAGATGCGCCGCGATGGGATTCCCAAACTGCGGTGGGGCTATAGATGGGACTCACATCCCCCTCCTGCCACCAGCCCACCAGGCCAGCGAGTACATTAACCGAAAGGGGCTTTTCAATGGTGCTGCAAGCTTTGGTGGACCAGATATCCCGTTATTGCTGCTGCTGCTGTGTGTGTGCTCAATCTCTGTGAAGCAAGGCGACCTTTTTTGGCCGCAGAGGTTTGAGAGAGCAAATCGCCTGGCTGCTGTCGATCAGCCCAGACACCCGTGCTGAGAGAATATCAAGTTTCCCCACTTCCCAAGGACGTTTTAAAACTTTTTGTTTTTTTTTTTTCTGTTGTTTATGAAACAAATGGAAGCATTCTGTGCTGGTTAAGGTGTGCACTGATGGTTACCATGCTGTGGGTGGCTTTGGGTTGGGGGGTGGGGGGGTGTGGGGGGGTGAGTATCTGCCCCCCTGGGTGAGGTTTTTTTTTTTTGGGGGGGCACCGGGAGGATCGTGACTACGGTCAAATGCATGTGAAAGAAAGCCTGCCTTTTACATCGGGGATGTCAGGCACAGGACCCTGCACAAGCATACACCTCAAGGAAAGACCGGGTGTGTGCCTGCAGTTGACCCTGCAGCAAACAGTCTCAGTAACACCAAACTTTTTAAAAATAAATACACAGTGGGGTTTGAACTTGGAGTTGGGACTGGTTGATGCATTATCGGTGTGCTGCGTGTGCAGGACAGTTCTCACGGCCCCTACCGCCCCTCCGTCTTGTCACTTGATGCACTGCAGGGCTCTCTCCTCCTGACTGCGGTCTGCGAGTGAGTCGCTGGCTGCTCTTGCCGCCGCCACCCCTCCCGTTCCAGTGTGTGTGTGTGATGCTGCTGACACTCTCTCCCGACTGTCTCTCTGCTCTGCCCTCCGCTCTGGAGGAAAAAGTGTGATTTCCCTGAACACACACATGTTTTGCAACAGTACACACAGTCTAGGTCAGTTTCAGTGAACAAGACCAAAGAGGAACCAAGTCTCAGGAGATCTCAGAACTAGTCTCATTCTTATGCAAAGTAAAACTCTGTTAGCGAGGTCATTCTTATGCAAAGTAAAACTCTGTTAAGCGAGGGTCATTCTATGCAAAGTAAAAGTCTACCATATCACCCTGAGGCGTGTCAGGCACACAGAGAGAGCGGATGTTAACAGAAGCCCTGCACGCTGCCATGCTCGAGAGGCGATGGTCCCCTGTACCTGAGGATGGCAAAAGCCTCTCCCAAGAAACCTCAGACCTGCTGTTTGTATAGTTTCATATTTAAAAATTTTTATATAGTATTTCTATTTTTATATATATCCAAAAGCGGAGGGAGGGGTCGATGTCGCTGCGCCGTCCTCAAAAGACCCTTCCTCATCTTATTCCGCCTCGGAGTCACCCGTCACTGGTGGGGCACTGGTGGCAGACCCACCTAGAATGCTGACTTTTGTACTACCTTCTGGTTCTTCCTTCTTCACCACTGCACCGCCATGCATCGCATATCTCTTTCTTCTTCTTGGCTTAGAGAGCTTCTCGAAGGTCTTTCTCCGCCTTGTTGGAGCGCAGCTCCACACACAGACTCTCGCCCCACACAGCGATCAGATCCTGGTGCAACCAACGCGTCAGATCAAACCGCCCAGACAGGAAAATGAATTCAAATTTTCATGGGTCATTTTGTGTGGGCTGGCCAGAGAAATCAAGCTCTGGACTGCTGTGTCAGGCGTCAACAGAGTGCACTGTGGTGGGATAGCTCGAGCTCTGCTAAGTGATTAGCATCCACACCAACAGGCCTTAGCTACCTTTGCCTAGACATGGGATGGACCAGAGGACATAGCACGCCACGCAGCCAGCGAATGCCCATGTGCCAGTGGAAAGGCAAATGGCCACATTATTTCCCTGTAGATTCAGAGTTCTTCATGGTGCTATATGGCCGGGTCCCCGAAGGGGCACCTGTGATGGGGTGTCCACTCCACACCAGAGTGGAAGGGGTTAATGTAGGCCAGGTGGGCCAATTAAGCTAATAGAGTGAGTTCTGAGAAGAAAACCCTAATTAGAGGAACAGGCTCACCTGTGCAGGAACTGACGGGGCCTGTATAAAGCCAGGTAAGTGGCTGCAGTGTAGGAAGGCTGCAGGGAGAAAGGCTGCAGTCACTCCCTGAGTGGAGCGAGTTGGAGGCTGACCAACCCAGAGAGTGGAGAAGCCACATATGTAGGAAGAAGCCCAGGGTAACAGCAGCAGAGAGGCAGGGCTGTACAGGGACCGTAGCTGCTTGTTATAGGGTCCCTGGGCTGGAACCTGGTGTAGAGGGTGGGCCCGGGTTCCCCTGTCAGCCACTAGGTAACGGCACAGGGCATTGGAGATATCAGCCAGACAGCTGCTCTGGAAAGACTGTGAATTCGCCAGACGTGACCTGGCCGGAGGGCGAAGCCATGAAGAGGAGACTGCAGATCTGGGAGAGAGCAGGGCTGCAGAGTAAGACAAGGCAAGAGAAGATACAGCCAGAGGGTGTCTAATCCCCAGGACGGCCAGCAGGAGGCGCTGCCAGCAGTGAGTGAATCCCGTGACAGTACCTAAATGGTCACATGTATATATTCAATGTTGCTCACTAAAACTGCCCCAAGAGATACACACTCTGTTGTGAGGGTTCCTTGGTGAAGAATTATGTGTCTGAATATATTGCGTGTATTGGAGACGGTGTGTCCAATGGTTAGAATATGGGACTCGGGTTGTATCCCTGGCCCTTCTATAGACACACTGTGACCTTGGCCAACTCCCTGGATCTGCGGATGGTGAACCTTATTGCACTGATGTTTGTGCATTATTACCTGGATACTCAGTGTAAGATAGCTGATGCCCGTAACGAGCAGTCACAATTCCCTTTCACTAACAAGGGTTATGTTTCCTAAAGCCAGGCAGTCTTGGGGGCTATTTCAGTAGGGCATGTAGCTTATTCGAGCTGTCTGGGGCTGCCGTCCCCCAAGCCTGACTCCTAGCACTCAGCACTTTAACAGGTACACACTATTTGGCCCAAGGATGTTTGCCGGGGGCTGGAGGGAGGAAGTGAATGTAGATCTGCTGATGCCAAACTGTGAACTTGGTTCTACAGTGTAGTAAACTGGAGTTGCTTCCTTCACTCCTTGGGACTCTGTAATTAGCTTGACAGGTTCTGTGATGACATCCAGTGCAGCAGTCGCCATGATGGCTCCTGAATTCACAGGGCCATAAAACCTGGGTATGGGTTAATGACCAGGCCTGGCTGTCCTTCCAGGCACGCCAAGAGCACCAACAGAACTTACAGCCCAAGGCACTGTGAGGTGGGAATGTGCCTGCGCGAATACGCTCTTCTCTGGTGCGACGTCCATAAATCGCTGCTCAGAGAGAGTGCGGAGGTTTGAACACCGAGGAGAGATTCAATAGAAAGAAACCTCAACCCTCTTCCACGCTGTCTCTCCCCAGCGTTTTCATGGTGGCTGAGCAAGATTGTGTCCTCGTGTTGGAGCACAAGGGTTAGGTACTTGTGGAGCAGGAGTCCAGCAGATGTCACTAGAGCCTCTGGAATGGATGAGGGCTGGCTGGCTTTGGGGTTGGCTTCCTGACCTCTCCACGTTCACCCAGGGCTTACAGTCAGAACCCTCTGGAACGCAGCTTTGTGCTATGGAAGCAGTGTCTTTTATCAGGCCTGTGGCTTTAACGGGTGTTTTGTTGACACCTTAATTGTCGTTGTAAGTGAATGGGATCCCCTTTTATCTGGAAATTCGTTCAGCTGACTAGAACACCAGGGCCCACCCTGCAGGCACAGGCTGCAATGGCAAAGCAGCTTTTCCCCGGGCATGGCTGGTGCAGAGCTCTCCTGGGTACTTGCTGGGCGAGATGCCTGCCGCATGGGGTTCAGTAATCCTCGCAGGCCGCCCGGACCGGGCCGGCTGGAAGGAGGCGGTGATATTCCCCTTATGGCAGCCATGGTCTCTGCTGTTATGCCACAGACGCATCCCGCTGGTTTTGCTCTTTGCTGTCTTGGTGACAGTGAAGGAGTCTGCCAGTGTTTCCGCTATGGACACGGTCCCAGGTTACCAGAGCCCAGCTGTGCCCAGGGGCAGTATGCTGACTTTGTACAACACTTCTCTCCATATCCTCACAGTCGTCGCCACGTTCTCCATGGGGTCAGGAGGAGGCCACTCAAGTCTCTGACACAGCCACCTTCCTTCTGGGTGAGGAAGCCTGGATTAAGATTCCTCCAGAGACTATCAGTACCCTTCCCTGATTGGCTGGACTTTCTGCTGAGTGACACAGGGTGACAGTCCCTTCCCTCATCCTGGTGATAGTGGGCGTGGGGGAGGAGCATAGATATACCTAGGCTGGGAAGCAAGAGGCTGAGGGTAGGTATGAAAACTGCATTCCCTCAAATGGCCCTACTGCTTAGTCCAGCCCTACTTGACTATTCTGAGAAGTATGGGACATGTTTGCCAACTTCAGAGGGTGTATTTATGCTCTGACTCAGCCCAAGGAAAGTAAGGGAATTTCACTAAAGTTGGATCTCTGTCCTTGCCACACCCCAGGGACTGTAAAGTAATGTACCAGTTTCTATGCACATGCCCCACTGCTCTCTGAGGCGAGGCAGTGTGTCATAGACGCTAATGGAGATTCTTCTTTAGCTCAAGAGGAGGAGCTGTGATTTCAGAGCAGGCGGCCCTGGGTGAATTTCTTGTGTGACCATGGCATGCATCATGGTCCGAGATGGGCTCGAGCATGGATTTGTGGCAGTGTCATGAATGCTGCCATACCACAGTTCAATGGGGTAGACTATGGCTGTATCGTTGTGGCTATGTGACTATGGCTGTGGGTTTAAATTGGACCCACAAAGTGCAGGTCTGCTTTGAAAAGTGACTGCAAAAATATCACCTTCTAACCCAGCAACTCTGCGCTTCATGTGTATCAAAGTCCTGCGTGCTTATCTTGGTTAGCCCTACAGAGCCAACGCAACTAAGGCCAGGTCTACACTAAGAAAGCTTTGCCTGTTTAGCTATACTGGTTTAGCTGAACTAACAAACCCTCCTAGAGTAGACACACCTTCGATCGCCAAGAGTGCATTTGCCAGATACAGCTTATGCTGGTTCGGCAAGCAAAATAAACTATGCCAGCAAAAGCACATTATGCCAGTAGATCTGCATCTACACTATGGGTTTTGCCGGTGTAGAAATGCCACCATAAAGTCACACTCCTAACCAACATTGCTATAGTGACAAAAGTTTTTAGTGTAGGCCTGGCCTGAGAGGTGACCTTCCTTCTAGTCCTACCAGGACCTCATCAACAGAATTGTTTACTAAATCCCGGTGATGATAATGGGCTTGCATGAGTGTCAGTGAGGCTGTAATTTGCCCTGCAGAACTTTTGGGTATGTCTTTGCTACAGCGGCACTGCTACAGCACTGCAGCTGTAGCACCATAGTGGAGATGCTTCCTGCATCATTGGAAGGGGGTTTTCCATCGATGTAGTTGGTCCACCTCCCCGAGCAGTGGTAGTTAAGTCAACGGAAGAATCCTTCTGTTGACCTAGCCGTGTCTACACCGGGGTGAGGTCGACCTAATACGTTGCATAGGGTGCAACATTTTTCACACTTCTGAGCAACCCAGCTAGGTAGATCTAAGTTGTAGGTGCAGACCAGGCTGAAATCTCAGTTGTGGTGATGCGCAAGAGGGAAAGAACCTGGCTTGGCTCTCAGATCCAAGTCTGTATTCAGTTCTGGTGGTGTGCTGCATAGAAAGCCTTCAGATACATAGACAGGGCCTGATCCACCTCCCAGTGAAATCAGTGGGAGTCTTTCCATTGACTTGATTGCAAGCGGGATATGGCCTGGAGTTTACAGTTCTGGCAGTTTTGGGGGGGAGGAAAAAACCATTCTTTCACCTATAAACAGAGCACATTTGGCCTGGCAATCACTGAGGCACAATAAGCCTGGGACCTGACCATGTCACTTGTACCGAGTCATCTCTCACTGCACTTGTGTGATGTGACTGCAGTAAAGAGCAGGATTCGGTGGCCCAGAATCCCTGGGTGGTTTCCATTGCTAATGAAAGGGTCTCGGAAGTGTATGGTGACCAAAGCTGTGTCTGAGTCCTGGCGCCTGGGTGTGTAGTGAAGGGGCTTTACTAAACTTTGGCATTAGATTGCAGGTAGTAGATACTATGAGAGAACGTGTGATTTCCAGTCCTCTAGGGACTAGAATGATCAGCTCTTTGCTCCTGCACCCCCAGGCTGATACTCTTTGGACGCTTCACGACCCTTCTGGGAAGAAGTGCCGACTCCAGGTGTTCCCCTAAGCGAGAGCCTTCTGCAAACAGCCTTACTTTCTTTTTGCAGAGAGTGAAAACTCCAGTGTTCAAGTGAAACAGGCCTGTTTGTGCTGGGAGAGGGCTGTGTACTGACGTGACTGCTGACTGGCTGCCGTCCCGTTTAGGGATCACTGCACGGAACCCAGCGCTAACCAGCCCTGTGGTTTCTGGGGGATGCACAGGCTGAGGACTCAGGAGGACCGGGGCTCAGTTCTTGGCTTCACCAAGAGGGGGGTCTCACACTTTGTTGCTTCAGTAGGCGGAGCTCACTGCACTCCCCAGAGACTCCTGGCCTCCCTTCATTCCCCCTACAAGTGCCCTGGGTGCCACCTTTCCATCCCCCTCTATTTCAGGGACACTTTGCTACTTCCTCTTCACACTCTCCCATATGACAGGGGCTCTGTGTACCCTCCCCCACCACTAGTGTCCCCCAATCTTCACCCCTCCCAGGACTTGTGCTTGCCCCCCATACTAGGATTCCCCATTCATCTCTCCCATGCCAGGGGGTTCTGTGTGCCCCCCTGCCCCCACCACATTATTTCTCTTCTTTCGGTGTGGGAGATAATTGATGCAGTGTTCAGAAGTTAGTGCATTACGTTCCGATAACCAGAGAAATGCCATCAAGTTTGCCCTGTGTGATCTTGGGCAAATCAATCTCTCTGTGCCTCCATTCCCTGCCTGTAAGGTGGGGTTGATAATATCACAGGGGTGTGGAGAGGGTAGATTTGTTAATGTTTGCAAGGCAGGCTGGTGCAGAGAGCTATGAAGTATTTAGAGAGGACAGATGCAGACTGCCCTCACCTCCTTTGCCCTTCAGTGTTTCCCTAGGAGCTCTTGATACAAAGCTGTACTCACATCTCCCTAGCTAGCCTTTCAGGCACAAGTTGGGAACGTCTCGCAAAATAAAAATGTTAATTTCTCCTCTGGTTTCTGCTCGGTTATGATCCTACAGGGAGAGGCCATGAGCTGAGAGGTTTCTCACCACCTTGGAGAGGACATTTTTCTGGGGGATTGTTGGAATCAATTCTTTGCTGGTGGGTTTTAAGTGGGACATAGAATCATAGACACCGTGGGTGAGATTTTCAAAAACCCCGAAGGGGGTTCAGCACTGAACCTCATCTAACTCACTGTAATGATATTGAAAGTCCCACCCTGAGCAGGAAAAGACGTATTTTGTTCTAGATGTGAGTGTGAAACAAAACTTCAGATCCAAACACCCCTGAACTTTGGGATGTAAAATCCAAATGCAGTCCCCAAATTCACCATAGAAGGGGAGGGGCATGAGCTCATTACAATGAGCTGAACCAAAACCTGGATATCAGCATCCCTAAAATAGAGATCCAAACCTGAATCGAATTTAGTCATCTACTCACCACTCCCTGCTGCAAAGCCATCTCCATCCGTTGCCAGGTCATGGTGGAATGGTGGCATGTCCTTGGAAATATGGGGGAGAAAATGATGATTGGACAGATTATTTCACACACATTCTGATGGGCAGATCCTCGGCTGCTGTAGATTGCCATTGCTTTATTGGCTTGAATGGAGTGATGCTGATTTGCACCAGCTGAGGATTGGACCCTTATTAGAACATAGGTTCTCAACCTGAGAGTCAAGAATATGTTGGGAGGGAGGGGGGCATAACCAGCCTCACTTTCTGTCTGGCTAGATGGGATGGGCCCCCAAAACAAAGGCAGGGCGAGGAAGTTCCGTTGTAACACAGGGTGGAAAAGATCAAGAACCACTGGCCTAGAAAAACGGCTTGACACTGGCCAGGCTGGGCTTGGCCACCACAATTCATGGTAAAGGGTTAAATACGGTGTCTGAGGTGCAATCAGAGAACCTGAAACTTTCTAGCCCCGCTCCCCTTGAAGAATCAAGTTTCTTTTTCCTCTCTAAAGCCTGGTAAATGAGGCCCTAATCGTCATGTTATTGGGAATAATGGAATCCCTGGTGGCTGGTTCTGTTAATTGCAGGTGAGTGTTCATTAGGGGAACCCCAAGGTTAAATCCAAATTGTGCTGCCCCAAAGGAAGGGGCTCCTTTTAATGCCATCCCAGGAGCACCAATGTTTTCAGCGGCGCCTCTGCACCGTTTCTCTCACCCTTCCTCTCCCCTGGAGGAAGGAAATCTTAAAGCACCGCACCAGGGTGATCGTGGCTCAGACCTGTTCCCTAGTGGGAATTCCAGGAGACGCAATTACAATCCTTTTGTTGGCTTCTGCTGGTGCGCCAGTAGCATTAAGGACCACTAGCCCATTGTTCTGTCCCCAAACTTAGCTGCCAATTGGAACCAGGAGGCACCCGCTGAAAATGTTCCATTAGGATTAGTCCCCTGGTGAAGTCAGTCGCACCCTTCCCACTGACATCTGTGGGTGCAGGACTGACCCCTTGTTAGAGAATAGATTCTGACTATGGCGTAAACGGCATGAGACAGGCCTGAGCTGTTCAGTTGGAGTCTGGGTTTTAGTTCAGGCTCATCAATAGCAAAAACCCTCTGTTGACGCAGAGAATCCTGCCCCTCTGTGCAGTGGTTATCAGGGAATGTGGAAATGTGGCTGGACTTGACTGGAACTAGCTCCATTAGGGAGAGACTCTTGGAGCTGTATTTTGAGTCAGGCTGTCTGCGCGCGTGTGGACGGACCCTAGGAGCATGGAGAAATATTCAAAGAGCCCTGGTGTCTCTGTCATAGGGGCCGTTCCTATGAGCCCCAAAAGCTGGGCTGTTTCTCCTGCACCGAGCTTTGGTCTATATGACCTGCAGCAGGAAGGTGATTAATCTGCTTTAAGTATCTGTGGCAGAAAAGGCACAGTGCAAGGGAGGCATGCCTGGTACCTCCCCAGATACCTCGTCAGGGTGGTTCTGCTGGTTCATGCTACCTAGCTGTACCTTGTCACACCCCATCCTGGCTTTTCCACCCATTGTCTGTCCTGACATCTCCTCCACCTTTGGAACAAACAATATAGCAGCCACTAGCATTCTCCAAACCCAACCTGCTCAGCCCTGTGTCAAGTCTGGGTCCCCACTTTGCTTCCTTTGTGATGTGGGACGGGTACTGGAGTGGGGGATGGAAACTGTGTGTCACTTCTTGCATAAGTAGCTTGTCATTTCTGGCATCAGTAGCCTGGGCATTAGGACCCTGAATCTTTTTCTGCACCAAAGGCTCTCAGTTCTCAACTAAGATGAAGCATGAAGCTTGTATGTTCAAAGAAACATACAAGGTTAAAAGGACACTGCTGAGACAAGCAATCTGTCTGTGTAGATACGCCTTTCCTGATGTTGCTAACCGATCTGTGGGAATGCACGCTCTTTGTTTACTGCCTGCATTGCCTCAGACTGGGACTCCAATCCAGCCTGGTTAGTTTCACTGATGATTCTGATCAGTTTCATTCTATGGTTCTTGTGCACTAGCACAGAGGGAGGACACAAGCAGCCATTCTGGGCACTTGGCTGGAGCTCCCTGGCCAATTGCCAGTACGATGTTGGAGCCTGAGGGGCATCCCTAATTGGCTGGTACAGTGACGTACATCTGTCAGTGAGACACAAATGCCCATAACCATAATAACAGCTTATTGTCCTTGCCCTGCCCTTATGGGGAGGGAGAAGCAGGGGGGAGGGGGATGCTTTCAGGGCTTCATTGGCTCCCTGTTTGCATCCCTGCCCCTGCACTGATACCACCTTGTTGTGTTTGGCTTCTAATGTTTGTGCATGGCTTGCTCAACTTAAACACACGTAACCCTGGAAACTCTTCTGTTTTGTACAAGCCTTTAAAAATGTGGGGCTTAACCTACCTGACCCATTAAAGCATGTAAAACGTGCTGGTGGATCTTTGTCTTTTACAGCTTGGATGGTTGTAGTATTATTTACTTTTAATTTGGGGGAGTTGTTTGTGGATGGTGGGGGTCAGGTGGTACGACATTCACCCAGGACCAGACCCTGGTCCATTGAAGTCAATGGGAGTTTTGCCCATAGTTAGTGTGATACTCTCCGCAGGGAAGAATTAGCCACCAGTGTGTCACAATGACACAATGTACAATCAAGTAAAATGGCTGCCTTGAAGCTGTACCCGGTGCTCTTGCCTCCGTCCATGCCCTGGGCTAATGCAGCAGTTCTCAACCTTTTCATTGGTGGACCCCTAAAATATTTTGAGTGGAGGTGTGGACCCCTTTGGAAATTGTAGACATAGTCTGTGCACCCTCCGGGGTCGCAGATCTTAGGCTGAAAACCACTATTCTATGGTAACGACAACCTTTTGCGGACCCCTGAGACATAGTCTGTAGACCCCAGGGGTCCGCAGACCCCAGGTTAAAAACCACTGGGCTAAATTAAACCCTGATGCAACCACACTGAGTTCAGTGGAGTTACACCACTGGGCTAGATTCTCAAGTGGTATAAACTGACTTTGGTGGAGCTATGCTGATTTATCCCAGCTAAGGAGCTGTTTCAGTTTTTCCAGCCCTTCCTCTCTGGGATAGGAGAGAATAGGGGAGAAAAAAGACCCCATAGAAAATATTCCAGTAGCTCCCTGATTTTAGCAGAGCAGAAAGCCTGTACAGAGCTGCGCTCCACTATGTAGCCGAAGAATATGTGCACATTAAATCCACACACTTAACGAAACATGCTGTCTGTAATGGAGCAAAGCACAGAATAGCCACTTATGCTACAAAATAGAACAATAACTGCGGCTCAAAATTACATAAATGCCTTGCCTCTGGTCTTCTGCACATTACAAATAACTCAGCCATTCCGGGGCTAACACTTGCATAAACAGTTACGATCGTGTACAGGAGACATTCCAGCGAAATATCCAGGGCTTTGAGACCCGCTTCAAAAGCAGCCAACAAGCCATGAATAGTTCATGTCCTACCCTTCTGATGTTGCAACTCTGCTGCAGCCCAGTTCCCTTCCTTGCTGCTTTGCTCTTTCTTGGGAACAGATTGTTCCAGTGAGGCAGAGTTCCCTAAACTCCGGGTGCTGACCACAGACGGAAGGGCAACCTCAAAGCTTAG